>NC_048304.1:59907394-60227938 GCF_013100865.1 Trachemys scripta elegans | reverse complement strand
GCTTTTGGGGATTTCCCCCCGGACGGGGATTTGAGCCCCCAAAAGCCGGACATGTCCGGGAAAATCCGGACGTATGGTAACCCTAACATACACATCTCTCTGCTAAACACAGGGACCCCTTTCCCCTTTGTGCTTAAGGCATTTGTGCTCTTTCCTACCAGCCCTCCTGTACTTCCTCCAGAGCCAGAGGCAATGCGTGGTGGGGAGGTCATGTCCCATCCCCCCCACACACACACACCCCCTGCCAAATTTGCTGCTTGGCTTGTACTGAGCATGCGCAGTAACACTGCTGAAGCCAGCTGCCCTCACTCTGCTCCCCTCCCCCCACACTATTACCAGCCACAGGTCTTGTCTGTCCAGAGCCTATTGCTTGGTCCACTTAGAACGCCTGTCTCCGAGCTTGCACTACAGACAGACAGCATGCCACCAGCTAGCACAAAGGGACGGGTGTGTCACAGCATGCACAGTGACACCCTGCCCTGGGATCAATTGTGCTATTAAAATGCCTTGCGTGAAAGTCAGGTTCGAGGGTTTCAGTCTGGCTAAAGGTGCTGCTTTGGTAGCATGAAAACACAGGAAGTATGTGAGATTATGGCAAGAAATGAGGGTACTGATGGGGAGCTGCAGAGGCTACTTCCAGCCTGTGCTGCTGCTTGGGCGTAATCAGAAACTTCAGATGCCAGAACAAACAGCCCTTTCCCTTTCACACTTAGCTGCATGCACAAACAATGCATCCCCCGGAAATAATTGCTCACATGAGACAACTCTGGAAAACTTGAATTGGCCACTTCATGCCCTGCATTTAATTAAGAAAATATAAACCTGGTCTGGGCTGCCCAGTGGAGATTCTGGTTTGGGCCACAGCTTTTCTGAGAAAAAAATTTGTAACCAAAAGTTAAATTAAATGTGGAGATACCACAGCCTGTCATTGGCTCCCCTGCCACTGACAAGACCTCTAGTCAGCAAAGCATTGCAACTGTTCCCAGATGGAAAAGCTCCCCCTCCAGTACATTTTCAAATTCTTTGAGGACAGCCTAGTTTTAAAGGTCAGGTGATCCATTTATGCTACGAAGTCTGAGATCTGGTTACCCTTATCTCAGCGTCATAACTTAGAAAGTTATTGTCAACCATAAATCAGCCAGTCAGGTTTTTTTTAAATGCAGCCAAAGCATTTAACTCAGTGACCTCCCTTGGCAGTGAATCCCACAGCCTGACTACTCTAATAGACTCCCTGCTAAATCCACCACCTCAGTGAAACAGCCCACTAAATGGTTACCAGTTCTGGCTCTGCATTTGAGTCCTTGGAAGCCCTGTCATAACAAATACCTTGCTCGTCTTCTTATCAAGTTACGGTAGTTTTTCATTTATCACTTCTATTCCCCTACTTTCTGTCTCAGTCTCCACTTCCTCTTTAGAATTTAACCCCCTGTATTCTTTTTAGCAGTACATGTTGCTTTTTGTATGGACAACATTAACAGTCGGGATCCTTGAGAAGAGGCTCCATGTTATCTCGAGAGCATATAAAACTGACCAGCAGGAACAAAGTACTGTAGACTTTTGACTAGATTTAGTACTTTGTACCTACCATGGGCCCAGTTAATCATCTTAACAAAGGGCTCAGTTGCTAATCAATCACTGGGTAATAGCGCTGTGCTTCCAAATTTCATTTTACTCCCCTATCATGCATTGTTTTTCTGTACGTCAGGCTAGTTGTATTTGAACTTTTGTAAATGTCAGTGCAGCAGAAGTCTCTTTGCTGGCACGGAGCTTGTGGGGATGTGCCAGTGAAGGGTTGGGCCAATGCTGCTGATTTACAGGCTTACTTTGTGCTTGGAGATATTTTTCACTTCCATTCGCTGAACTGTGTTCGAAATAAGTGTTGTGCAAAGCATGGAAATACTATAGTAAGATACTCTTATTCCAGCTAGTACTTCACATGTACACATCCCTCTCAGAATCATCACCAAAACCCCAAACTGAGTTTTCTTTGAGGTTTGAAAGTGTTCCATTCTTCCCCCGCCACCCACCTTACCCCCCGCCACCTCTCTGAGCTGTCCTTGGGATCAGAAGCAGAAGGGCTGAAATACAACAAGAAAGGCTGCTCTATGTCCAGCAGTCTCAAGTGGTGCTGCGATTTCAGACAAGCATCCAGTTTTGGAGGCAGGGATAAGCCCAGGCTACAAAGTCTGAATCCATCATCCAACCTTCCCAAAGACTGGGAGTGTTCAGAATCTGGGTTTGCACATCTGGTTGAGAGTTGGATTTTATCTTGCCAAGAGTCCAGTGGTGTTGATTCTAGCCTGTCTGAAATACATTCTATGAGCTTGAATAAAAATGGCTGTTCCTTTCCAATTGGCAACTAATTGTTGCTTTAGTATTGTTACTGGGTGTGTTTGGAACGGGCCTCCAGTGGTTCCAATCAAACCCTGAACATAGAAGGCAGTCACTGTTGAGAAGCAATTGTGCATCATCATCAAGGAAATTAAACTACAATGTCCTTCAAGGACTGATCCTACTTCCCATGTTGTTCAATTTATATACAAGTCCTTCTGGCAACGTAACAGGAGAGAAGACCTGAGCAACTGCGAGGGAAAAGAATTGTAGTCAAACTCTGTACAACTCTTTTTTTAAAAAATGAGTATCTGATTACACTGATTCAATGCAAATGCCATGTGAACACTTAGGAGAAAAGCAAGATATGACTTTGCAAGAGATGACTACACCTTCAAGTGAGAGCCGATGAAGTTCCCATCCCAGTTCTTCAATCATTAAGAAAGTGAGATCTGATATTACTAAACCCTATAAGGTCTTCTTCTGTCATCATAAAGGGTATGTCTACACTACCCACCAGATCAGCAGGCAGCGATCGATCCAGTGGGGGTCGATTTATCATGTCTAGCCTAGACGCGATAAATCGATCCCCAAGTGCTCTCCTGTCGACTCCTGTATTCCACCGCCATGAGAGGCACAGTGAAGACACCGCGATGAGTAGGTCTAAGTACGTCGACTTCAGCTACGTTATTCACGTAGCTGAAGTTGCGTAACTTAGATCGATCCCCTCCCCCAGTGTAGATGAGGCCAAAGAAGTAAATAGGACACAAGCCCATTTTGTCTTTTTGCACAGGCAAAAGAAAAACCCATGGAGTTTAGAAGTCAAAAGAATTCATTCGCTCTCTGTCTCCTAAGTCATTTTCATTAAAGCTAGTCATAAAATTTCCATTGAAATCATTGGGGATTTTTTGACAAAAGTGGATATTTCTGAGAAAAAAACTCTTTTTATTTTTGTCAGAAACTTGAAAGTGTTGCTTTTGATGAAAAGCGTGTGTGTGGGGGGAAATAACTAAAAGCAAAAGACATTTTCACCAGAAAAAGGGCTAGACAATAAATAATTTCTCAACAAGTTCTAGTTCTCGTGTCTTCAGCACCACTGCATGTCAAGACAAAGCCAGGCTAATTGAACAGAAGTCACAGCAGGCTGTTTATTGTTATTGATTATTTTTGAAGTGCTGACAATACCCTCCCCATGACACTGAAGACAGCATGCCAGCCTGTGCTTGCAATAGTGACTAGCCGTTCTGTGTGCCTCAGTGTTTGGGGACACAACTTCAAACATCTTAAACCATCCCAATTTTCAGAAAGCACTGAGCACCCATCCTCTGAAAAATCAGACCCTGTAAGGTAGTGTACTCACTGCCCATAGCACCCCCTTGTGTCAGGGTTCAGTGCTGCAAGGGATTCTCATCTTTGGAACCTCCTGCTGGCCATCTGCCTCTCCCCAGGTCTTCCATGGCTCAGCCCTCCAGTTAAGTCACAAAGTTCAGTGCCCTCCATTGGGCTTGCATACCCCTTCCTCAGGGGCTGGCAAGGGAACCCACACCCATTCCTCTACTCTGGGTTTCAGCCCAAGGACTCTGTGTAAAGCAGCTAGGTCTGCTCCTTCAGACATGCTGCTATTTCCCTAGGCCATATCCTAACTCTCAGCCCCCTTGTGCTGCTTCCCTGCAGCCTGTACTTAGCTCAGCCTCCCTTTTTGTTCTCAAGCCTCTGGCTTCTCCCCAGGTCCTTCCAGCTTCTCATTTCTCTGCTGAGCTAACCAAGCTTCTGCCCCCTTAGGTTCCACTGAAGTGCTCTCATCTGACCCTAACTCAGGGTCCCCCGCCACAGGAACCTAACCTGATCCCTGTGGAGCTTCCTACCTGACTTCTTGCCTGTTTAAGCATTAAGCCCTATCTCCAGGCTCTCCGGAAGCCTGCTCTGCTCTCTGTGAAGTTTCTCTCCATGGGGAAATCCTGCACACTCTGAAATCTCCCCCAGGGCATTTCCCTCGGCTTCCTTGTAAGGGCCAGGTGCCCGATGATCCTTACCTAGCTCTGCCACCCCAGGCAATCAAGGCATCTGTCACAGGTACACTAGTTGGGTTTTAACCCCCTCGTCCAACAGATAAAGGGAGTAGACCCCATCACAGACCCCTTTATGGTGTCTCTGGTGCGGAACCCAAATCCTGATACATTCAGAATCACCATCCACTTTTGAAAACGTAGGCTGCTGTCATCACCCCAGATAGCATCCAAACTAAACAGCACAATTAATTAAAACAGATCCTGTTTTCCTATTCTCAGAAACTGTTTTCTAGTAGGAATCCATCCTCGCCCTGTCCACACACTGTGAGATTATTAACCCTTTAGCTAGTGGACTAAAGTAAAAAACTATGTGAAGTATATATAGTACAGTGGGTGCCCTGATCTCATTTGTTGCCTCTAGGAACTACTGTAATATAAATAAATTAAATAAAAATATATATCTGTGGTGTGTGTGTATATATATATATATATATATAAAACCTTTTTAAAATACTTCAGGTCCCTATTTTTTTCTCTGTCTAGATTATTACCCAAAAAGCATCTGTTTTTGGTGAGGCCCTGCTTTCACTTAGTTTAACAACTGCATTGATCAAGGCATAAGACCGTTCCTGACGTGTTCAAAAGCACTCTGTGACATAGAGAGGGTTGCAACCTAGGTTCCTTTACCTCCCAGTCCTTTCCCTCTGATGCCTACTCTGAAAAATGAGCATATTGCACGCTTGATAATGCACAGCCAGGGCTGTCACATTCATGATCTGATCACAGATGAGAGGAACCAGTCATGTTTATGTTACTGACACCTCGCAGGATGGCTTTGCTTGGCTCAGTTTACGCCAGTTGGGGACTTGGTTCAACATTTCAGGCCTGGGACTAGGGTAACTGAGGTTCCAGGAGACTTCATTGGCCTTGTAGATGATGCCTCTAGCACCACATGTTAACATGGGGATATCTGGTCTCCATGACAACCATATTATTATCCCAGGTCATTTCCATCACAACTCAGTGTGTAGCTAGTGTTTATTTCTACCGCACCATAGTGCATATGGGGCTCTGCTGCCTGGAATAGCTTGTTCTCTAGGGCCCTGATCCTGCTATCAAATCTGCTAGCAGATTGACTTGACTTGAATGGGGGTCTGTAGAAGTACAGAGTTCTGTGCTAGGGGATCTGACTGTGGAATCAGGGCCTAAGTTTAACAATATACAGAGAAGGGCCTGGGGGGACAGTACTGATGTGATAGAGAAAGGGGAGCCAGGAGAGATGCAAAGAGCAAGATGACATGGTCCAAGTGACGGGTTAAGAAAATATTTGCAGCAGCATCGTAGTCCATTGAACCCATGACATCCTGACCAACACACCCGTCTAATTAACCCAGACAGCCTGACCCAGCCTGATCAAGACTGCTGAATGTTTCTTAGTGCAATGTGCTGTCAGCTTATTTCAGCGCTAAGACTGAATGAGCCAGTCCAACTTGACAGTGATAGTGTGTGTCTGGGCAGGAAGTGAGCCATGCATCATCTCCCTGGGTTAGTTTTCACTCAGTTTCACTTACTGAGGCACTGAGACTTGTGAAATCAGCCCATGTCCACCACAGCTGGCTAAGGCCAGGGGTGAGATTTTGGGCACCCAGCAACTGTTATAACCAGATTCCCTGAGGGCAAAATGGCAGCTGCCCTCAAACTTGCTCAGGAAATCCTCTTTGGCTGTTAGCAACCTTCTCAGGTACCAACTCATCTCCACCCCACGCCCAGACCCCTCCACTTTTCCAAAGAAGGTTATTGAGAGATGGGACAGCTGCAGCTACACTTGGATCCTATAGATGGATCCATCAATCACACTGTTATCAGGCCTAGCTGTGGAAGCAAGGCCACAGTGATGTCCATGTTTGATCATGTCACCCTGTGACGGACTATGACATGGAACCCATGTTGATTTCATTAGATCTATATGACTGTCACATTCATGATCTGATCAACTGACCTGCAGCATCCCTCAATGGCCCTACAAAGGGGTTGCTCCTTCCTCTCAGGGGGCACCCAAGGTAGCACTGGGCAACTGCACATCTTCCCTGAAAAACCTGAGGCTTCCATCTCATTGCGCCTCTGGAGTAATGTGTGTACATAGAAGGGAGATAGCTGGGCTTAGGTATTGTCAACGTACTGGTGATACTCAGCCCTCCATCTCCATTTCACCCAATTCATATACAAAGTCTCTCCAGCTTTTTCAGTGAGGGGTTACCAGGCAACCCTGAAATTACTGTTGGGTCAGAGGCCCACTTGTTTGATGTTAGCAAAATTATAAGCAGATAGGGTTGCACAAGTCCCATCCTCGCTGGCCTTGCCTTAGCAATATTTACAAAGTTGTTAAACTGTGAGACCTGGAATTTCATGCCACATGAAGGTAAATTCTTTAAGGTTGCATTTAAATTTTCACCTCCTGGGATATTGTTATGTCTGCTGGTTGGGGGCTGGATATCAGTGCAGATGTAACCAATTAGCCAAGTCCCCAACATCTGGCAGCCAGCACCCTGCATGTTACCACAGCCAGGTGAGACTTGACCTGGGAACCCCGTGCTCTATAGACAGCAGCTTTACTAAGTAATCCTGAAAGGTCTCTTCCTTCTGACTGAGCTGGGCTCAGCTGAATTCTCTCTTCACAGATATGTGATTGCTTACCAGGCCCTGGTGTGTATACACAAAGCTATTGCAACATATTTTCTTGGTGTCCCCAGCCTTATCTGCTGCTGTTTTTTCCCATCAAAGGGCAGAACATCCAGAATGTCTGTACAGATAGTTACAATATTTGCCTCGGGCCCTTATGGGTTCATCTGTAGCGTGGGCCTTCCCCCTCAGGCAGTACTTGTTGAATGCCTTCGATGGGCTTTGCAATGGCTTCAGGCTCCAGTGTGGGTTGATGAGGCCTGGCCGTCGGAGCTATGTGAAACCGAGCACCGTTGGATCACGGGAGCTTGCCTGGAAGTAGTTTTTGGTTCACACCCCACCCTGGCCCAGCTTTACTTAGAATTTTGTGTTTGAATGAAAGCGAATGCTCCAAGTGAAACAAAGCCAATGCCTCCAAGGGTACGTCTAGAAAGCAAAAAACACCTGCACCAGCAAGTCTCAAAGCCTGGGTCTCCGGGCTCAGGCTCATGCGAGGGGCCTCAAAACAGCTGTGTAGATGTTCCCGCTTGGGCTCTGAGGCCCAGAGAGGGGGTGGGTTTCAAAGCCCAAGCACCACCCAAGTGGTGCTATTTTTAGCGCAGTGGTGTGAGCCCTGAGTGAGACTTGCTGTCATGGGTGTTTTTTGGTGGTGTAGACATACCCCAAGTGTCACAGAAATCACTGTGCTATGTGTGATTTCTATTTGAAACCATGCAACTCTCAAGAGAAGGATGGGCTGGTGGTTAGAATGCTATCCTGGGGTTTAGACAACCTGGGTTTGAGTCCCTGTAGATACTGTAGTACAGAGGTCTGAAGTGGATGAACAGGCCCAGGTTCACTTGTGACTCAATGCTGCCTTCCCCAAAATTTGGCATAGGGGGGTTTGGGCTGGGAAAGAAAATCTGGTCAACCAAGAAGAGGCCTATTCTGAGAGGTTGCCCCACTGAGGTACTTATATGGTCCCCAGTTACTGTGGCATCTCATCCTTTTTAATGTATTCATCCTCATAACACCCCTGTGAGGTAGAGCAGTGCTGTTATCTGCATCACACAGATGGGAAACTAAGGCACAGCAAGATTAAGTAACTTGCCCAAGGTCACACAGGTGCAGAGCATGGATTTGAACCCAGGTTTTGAGAGTCCCAAGATATCACCCTAGCCACTGGACTACTTGTTTTCTCAAAAAGAACAAATAATGCCCTAGGGTGCACATACACCTGAAGTCAATGAGACCCAAACACACACCTGAACGCAGACAGTGGGCATAGATGCACATTAATAAAGATGAGAGTACAATTTAGGTTTGGTGTGTGGCACCCAAGACACAATGAGATCTGGGAGTTTAATCTTTAAAGACATCCTCAAGTTGCAGAGAGAAACTGCTCTGATGAATCCATGCCTTGAACCATGAGGAGATGTTTAAGGTGAAATATCGTGTCTATGCTTTGTGTGTTGCGTTTGGTTGTTGGGATGGGATTGACTGTCTCCAAACCTGTCTTCTTCTGTGCTTCCATCAGGCCTTTATGAAAGACAAACTTACACTCCAATGGGAGGTTTCCTCACACCAGAACAAATTGAGATTAGTGCGCCTCAGTGCTGAGTCTTGGGGTTGGGTGGATCAGGTTAGGGATAGAGCAACGGGAAATATTCACAATGGAATTTCACCTGATTCTCTTGCAAACTCTAGATTTACACCAAAAGATTTGCCATGGATATTGTCAAGTGACCCTGGCTCCAGTTTTAGGTAAATCTGGGCTGATCTGTAGCTTCCTGTCTGATCCTCTGTTTTGACCCCAAAGCAGTTGATTTTGAGTAAGCTTAACTCTCAGGCCTAGGATCTGTGGATCAAAACTGAAGAACACATTTGCAACAGAAACTCCTGCAAAATGAGTCTGCACAGCTTTCCCTGGGAAAGGAAGGGAAGGAGGCTGCTGCTAAGGCTCAAGGGCACACTCTGGAATGTGTTCAGAATCAGAGGTGTGATGGAGGAAAGGAGCTCTTGTGGTTCAGTCACTGCATTCAGTTCCCAGTTGTCCCACAGCCATCCTGTATGAATCTGGGCAAGTCATCGATTCTCTCTGTGCCACAGCTGCCCATCTGTAAAATGCAGGTAATATTGCTTCCTCGTGTCTTCTCTGTGTAGGTGTAGGTACAGCACCTAGCACTAGGGGGTGCCAATCTTCATCAGGCCTGTAGATCCTTCCATCATATAAATAAAAAAAATCAGAACTGGGACAGAAAAGTATCTGAAAATATTCCAAAAAGTTTGTTAGTTTTCTCTTTCTTTCTTTCTTTCTTTCTTTCTTTCTTTCTTTCTTTCTTTCTTTCTTTCTTTCTTTCTTTCTTTCTTTCTTTCTTTCTTTCTTTCTTTCTTTCTTTCTTCAAAACATACATACATTAGAAATAATAAGTCTCTGGTAAATAGAATGATAAAGTGCAAGATCAGTATTTTAATGGCTTACCACATTCGCTTTAGTTCGTGTTCTAGAGGAAATACAGAACTGCAATACAGAGAGTTTCTTTGCAATGAGGTTGGATGAATTTTTTGCCTCGGTATTTTACGTTGCTCTTTACTGTTAATTAACCAAGACACCTATATCTGCTACAAATTCAGTGACTATGTACATTTATTGTGACAATGTTTCAATCAAGAATAAATTCTTTGCAAGGGTTCAGGGACATGGCTCTGGATGCTGTGCCAGCCTCAGGGTGGGATTCAGGGCTGGCATGCATTTCTTGCATTCTCCAGAGGGTGTCCATTATTTTGACTCTGTAGAAGCTGTGGCGCTCACTGGAGAGGGAGGCTCCAATATGTCTGTCAGATTGAGGCTCAGCCATTGTAACTGTGCATAACTAGAGCAGCACTTCCTACCTGGAGTTCCATGATGCCATTTCTATGACCAGTGCCTGCTGCACACTGTGCTGCTATAAATGGCGGCTTCCAGAAGACACCCTGAGGCCTCAGGAAGCTCAAGCGTGGGTGGAGGGAGGCCACCTATAGCTGGCTACCCCTGGGTCTCTGACACCTCCAATAGGGACAAAGAGCCTCCGGAAGGCTCCTCCAGACGTGGGAGAGAGAACCTCCAGTGAGCTTCCGAATTCCAGTGAAGAGGTGTGGGTGTTCAGCATGTCTCTTCATCCTTTGGCAGCTCCTGTAGAGGGAATGTGTCTCCAAAGAGCTCCACAGGCAGATCCAGTGGGGAAAGAGGTCTCCTCCGGTGGTCTCCATCTAGAGCTCCTGCAGCAGGCTGGGAGAGCTAGAGCTCAGAGGACTCCCTGAGTGTGAGCAGCAAGTCTGCAACAGGCTCCATGGTAGCTCTGGCAGCTCAGGTGTGGGTAGCATCCCCATACTGCACTCTGTTAGATCACTGGCAGCTCCACGAGGGGCACAGACCACCTATCAATAGCTCCCTTGTCTTCTGCATTTCTTTTAGATCAGGAATCTACAGGGCTTCCCCAGAGCCCCTTCAGCTCCAGTAGGGGGAGTAGTCCTCTACAGGGCTTCCTCAGCTCGGAGCAGCTACAGGGGAGCCTCAAGAAAGCCCCTTCCAGCTTCACCTGGGGCAATGACCTTCTAGAGAGCCCCCACTCTAGATCCATGTACTGGAGGGGTCAGCAGGCTGCTTGGTGCATGTACACAAGGGTCACAACTCCCCCTCTTTTAGAATCCCCCTTTAATCAGGATTTCTTCCCATTTCTTTATGATCTGGCAGAGTTTGTGTTTAGAAAAGCCCCTGCTTCCCCCAGCTGCAACCTTTCTTCCAATTAAGATTACTGTTCCCTAAAGACAACCAGAGTGCCACATTCCACAGCCTTGCATATTTTGACTGTAATTAGTAGCCCTTTCTGTGCTCCGTTGCAGTTTCTACAAAATGGGCTGATGAACATAATTTGGCACTTACAAAAGCTGGACTTGTTTTCTCTGTTCACATCATACTCACCCGGGTGCTTTATAACCAAAGCTGAGCACATACTTGTGAGCAGAAAAGAAAATAAAGAAAAATCAATGCCTTATCCCAAGTCTGTCACCAAGCAAGTTGTGGTTTCCCTGAACTTATTCATCATTCAACATTATGCAAAGAATGTTGGGATCCATTCTAAATACCCTTGATGATCTGGCCCTAACACTTGATCCCTAGGGTCAGATCCTCAAGGGTATTTAGGCAACTAATTCCCATTGAAATCAATAGAAGTTAGGTGCCTAAATACCTTTGAGTGGCTGGGCATTGGTTATTCCCTGCAGTTATGGTCAGCTGGAGTAGACCTCCTCTCAGTCTAGAAGCAGGTCAGGACACTGGGCTTTCTAGTCTGACGGCTCTTGGCTGAAGAGTTGTGGGGGATGTCTTGCTGGCTGCTTTTTGGAAAGGCTGTGTGTCCAGTTTGGCTCAGCTGGGCCAACATTGGCTGCTTTGTGCTTCCACCTCCCATTTCCCCCATCTTTGGGCACCAGCTCGGAATTGCCCCCCTCTCCCCACTTTTTTGTCTGGAGAGCAGTTTGCCTTGATGTTCCATCTCCCTGTTTCCTGAGCTGATCTTCCCTAACTGTTCTCTGTTTTCATGTCATTGCATGGTGCTTAGACCTTCTGAGATAGGTGCCATAAAAGTGGAGCCAATACACTGTCATCAAGTGAGACTCTCCTCCCAAAAAGAAGACCTTGTCCACCAAATAATGGTAGAGTTACCAAGCAGAAGACCTCAGGACTCAGTGTTTGGCTTCCCTCATTGGACTAATGCAATGTTTCTGTCCTAACCTCAATTCTCATGACCCAGTGTTTCCCCTAGTGTATACACAAAATAGCCAGCCACTCTGCAGTCTGGGATACAATCCACAGTGCACTGTGCCATGTGGCCACAGACCAGTAGTTGATGAGAGCTGAGAAGGAAGGTTTCTGGGTTACAATACACCGAAGACCACTGAAAAGCTCTCTGTTACCTCGGAAGCAAGAACAAATCATTTGCAAATCAGTGTAAAACCCATTACAGTGTGAGTCCTGTGCATTGTCTCCCTGCAGCCTGACAAAGTTGGACACCCAGTACTGTTTACAGCACAGTAAAAATCTCTCATACCTGTGCAAAGCTACTACTATAGGAGAGCAATCTGGTTCAGCAAATGACATGCCTAGTTTAGGAAGATGAGCTGCACGGTGGCAGGGGTTTAGATAAGCTGATTCACTGAGCAGAGGAAGTTTGCACAGGCATTATTCCCGGAAGCAA
This sequence comes from Trachemys scripta elegans, assembly GCF_013100865.1. Taxonomy (NCBI): domain Eukaryota; kingdom Metazoa; phylum Chordata; order Testudines; family Emydidae; genus Trachemys; species Trachemys scripta. The sequence goes on along the minus strand of NC_048304.1, from coordinate 60,215,706 downwards.
TGATGTACGTGTGGGCAGGTTTCTCAGAAGGGCCACTGTAGAACAATCCCACTCACACTGGATGCCAACAGCCCAGATATATTGCTCAGAAGCTGATTTTCCAGACCATACACATGGGAAATGCTGTTGGTTCAGCTGCACAAGGAATCAGTTTAACCAGCTGTCCCCTCCATGCCTAATCACTGCTTCCCTCCCATTAGGATTCCATGTGCCCCAGCAGCAATGCCTGCCTTCTGTTACCACATACACAGCCCCAGCTCTCCACAACACCTCCGCACTGCCCCTGTCTGATAACACACACCGGGTTCTCACCATTCCCAATTCCACCTCCCGCACGGAGTCAGTTCCTTCCTCATCTGACTCCAGGTGCAACACCCCAGAACCTCCCTCCTCCTTGCTGCCTACCCCTTCTCACTGGAGCCACAGTTGACTGGATGCTTCTTATGACTGGTTACTTCAGTCCAAGCTCTTTGTGCTGCCCTTCCAAAATCCGTGCACTCCCAGCCAGTGCCAACCTTCAGCAACACAATCTTGTTCCTATGCCACCTTCCATGGGCAGTGAATTCAAAAATGGTCGAGCCCCAGAGAATATTAACCACTTAACCCCTATGAGCCAAAGGTGGGGCCTATTTTGCATGCAGTAGCAAAGATCTCAGGGTAAAGGGTTAAATAGCTCATGAGAGAGATCTACTCCCTCCCATTGGCCAACTGGTGTCCCCAAGCCAGCCGCAGCTCTGAATGGGACGGCAATAAATTGGACGGCAATAAAGAACCAATGTACAGTGGTGGTGGGGTTATAAAAACTGGGCTATAACTCAGTTCCGTGGAGCATTCTCTCTGGGGACTTTTCCAATAATGATTTTAAAACTCAGGTCCCATCTGCTCTGCTTGGACATTAAAGGTCCTGAGGGAGTTCTTGGAAGAGTAGGGGTTTGCCCTAGTGTGCTAGCCAAAAAGCCCCTTCCCACTGCTGCCTCAGAGGTACTGCATGCCATGTGGCTTATGACCTCTGTGCCAGGGGAGGCTTCATGTCAATGGGGCAATTCTGACAGGGTCCACATGGCTCCTGTAACATACCCCAGTAGTGGTGTGAAATCTGCATGGTCCTAAGAGGTGATGCAATTCCTGCATATCAGTTTGCAAAGCGCTTTGGGACAAAAGGCATGTAAGAGATCCAAACCATTTGTTAATTATTAGTATAGATTAATTGACAGTCATTTGAAAAGTCCATTTGCAAGTCATAGCAAAGAAATTCCATAGGATGATGATAGAGGTAAAAAGTCTCATGAGGCTAAAACTCATGCAGCCTACACCTTCACTCAAATCTCATCCTCGAGATACCTAAGCCAAGTGCCCATAGAAGGAATTCCAGGCAATTCTTCAAAGGCAATATTTTATCCTTCACCCAGTTCTGCAGCATGCAAAATTCCCACTGAAGTCAACAGGAGTGTTGCCAGAGCAAGGTTTGTGTGTTATAAACGATTAGCCATAAAAATAGCTGCACAGCAAACTCACTGCTCACAGACTTGTAAATGTGCACAGTAAAACTAATCCTATTGCTGCCTCCAAATGTGTTTCTTATTAGAGATCTCTCCTGACCCCAAGAGCATCCATAGCGTATTTTTCCTTCTTTCTCTACATATATTTCTCTCTCACACACAAACATTTTTGGTTCATTTCAAAACCTGGCAGCAGTTCTGGACATTTCCAGTATTTATTCATCTCCACATGCTGGCAAAGTCTGTGGGGTTTCGGAATAAGATCTTTTACCCTTGTAGGAAGAAGAAGAAAAAAAGAGAAGGTTACAAATCTGGCAAAGATCATATAATAACATCAATCCAGACCCTCATCGGAGTGAGGCGAACAACAACGTGCAGATTTCATTAAAAGTTTAAAAAGCTCTTTTCCCACAATGGAGGGACTTGAAGCCAAAAATAAGCAAGCCCGAACTCTAGTTTTGCCTGAGGTAATGAGCTGTTGTTCCCCTGGTGGACTGTTGAGGATTGTTTGCTTCACCCTGTGTTGCACTCTCATCTCTGAGAGTTGTCAATTAAAAATATATTGTACGGCCCCAAAAAGAAAATGTTTTCTTTAGTAACCAATGACATGATTAACCCCTCCTGCTTCCCCCTCCCCCCCCCCCCCCCCCCACACATATTAAATGTTTCTTAAAGAAAAAATAACATTTTTATGGCTGGGTGCTTTTCCATGTATGGTACCTCCTGCTTGAACTGAAATCCAGGGGGCCACTTGATGTCAACTTTAACAATTCTTGATGAAAAATTCCATTCTGAGGTGGATCTTGACTCTGATATTCTCTGCACTCACAGCATGCCTATGTAATGCCCTGTGAGCTGGAGATAGCACCCAGGACCTCCTGCACTACACATGCAGGCATCTATATGAACTACAGGAGAGCCCCTTTAGATGTCATTTGCACACAATTGTAGCCACTGGGACCAGCTACGAGAGAGAGATGTGATCACACCTACAAGGCCATTGAGGGTCTAATCTAACTCCTAACTCAGGCTGTTTCATCAAGGCAAATTCTGATCTCAGTGAAACCTGGAATAACTATTGGTTCCAATGAGGTGACTTGATTTACACTGGTGTAAATAAGAGCAGAATCAGGCCCAATGGGAGCTCTGCTCATGTGATGATTAGGCAAGGAGAGCAAAATCAGGCCACTGAAAGCAGAACTTTAGAGTCAAGATCCACCACAGGGCTCTGAATGAGAGTTTGCCCTAATAGGAAATGGAGAAACATATGCAACCGGGAACATATTCAACCAGGCATTACTGGGGCACTGCACAAATTTCTGAGTGAGATTCTCTGGCCTATGTTATGCAGGAGGGTCAGATTAGATAATCTGATGGTCCTGTTTGATAGTAAAATCTCTGACTCTATGAGATATAATCCAAAAAAACATTTTTAGAAGGACGCATTTCCCAGTTCCTCCATTTCCCTTTTTATTTCCTGTTTTGTGGCTGCCATATTTCTCTGAATGAAACAAAATGTCCTTCCTTTCTTAAAATGAAGGCTTGTTCAAGCAAGTTTGAAACAAATAATTCCCAGCAGAAATCTGTGGATAATATTTATCCATCAGACTTGACACTGATTTGCAATTTTGACTCCAGCAGCAATCTGATCTCCGTAGAAACCAGCACCTTAAATTGGTTTTTGAGCTTGAGGGTGTTTCAGAAAGAGTCTTAATCTGCTGTAAACCAAGACACTTATCCCATAAGAGGATTTTACACAGACCCTCGGTTGGAATTTTGAATCAAATTATATTAAATCTGAACATTTTTCAAGCACTCAGACAAGTTTAAAATCCAATGGAGCCAAAACATTTCCAGCCAATAATGCACAGCTTTTTATACTATTAAATGCCACTTTCCTTCTGTCTACAGCATGTCACTGGATCTTTCAGCACGATATGAAACTGCTGTGTAAAGAATGCTAATAAAGGGTCCCTGCATTCATTTCCACCTCCTTGGACTCTCTTAGGGCAAGGCACACAAAGGTGATTCAGGAGGCACATTCCAAGCTCTGGCGCTTGGAATGAAATCTATATTCATCCTCTAGGAGATGTTTTGAAGAGGCCAAATAGATGACAAGAATGCAGGCGTTCCTGAGTGCAAATCTTACCTCTCCCACAGTCTTGGCTTGTAACCCTAGGCAGGTCACTGGACTCCTCTGGGCCAAAATCAGACAGGAGTCTCTGTTGATGTAACTTATACCTTTTTGTGGCTCCTTCACTGTGCATACAAACTTAGGCCTTGGCTACACTTGCGGATTCACAGCGCTGCCGTGGCAGCAGTGCCTCGGCAGTGCTGTGAAGCACAAGTGTAGTCGCGCCACCAGCGCTGCGAGAGCTCTCTCGCAGTGCTGCAAGTACTCCATCTCTCTGAGGGGAATAGCTTGCAGCGCTGCGAGCGAGCGTGCAGCGCTGCAGGCACTGATTACACTGGCGCTTTACAGCGCTGCACTCGCTGCGCTCAGGGGGGGTGTTTTTTCACACCCCTGAGCGCAGCAAGTGCAGCGCTGTGAATTGCCAGTTTAGCCAAGGCCTTAGACTTCCTCTAGACCTGTTTAGACCCTCACCTGTAATTTACACTTCACACTGACATATCACCTCTGAATTTGGGTCAAATCCTGAAGTGATGTGTAACATCTCTGATGTTCACTTAGACTCCCTTATGCCTACGTATACCCCCTTACCAAGGTGTAGGAGAGTCCAAGCTGGTGTAGTTCACACCAAATGGCCAGAAGAGAGGAACAGAACAAGAAAAGCAACTAACAAAAGAGCGTAAGAAGATGTCGATTAATGTATCTTCATCCTGTTGGACCTTACACCAATTAGACTCGCCTGTGCATTGATGAGAGCAGTAAGTAGGTAAAGGGTAAAGACTATATGGGTGAACCACCTTGTACATCATCTCTGAATTTGGTCCCATGTCCAGGTTTTCTTATCTGTAAAATGGGATAATAATACTGATTTACTTTGTGGGGGTCAGTTCGTTATCGATTGTAGCGTGCTTTGAAAAAGTCCTTTATAAGAATGCATCAGGCCTGCAGTTTCATTATTAACTTGTTAAACAGAAAGCAAAGCATACTATATCAAAATATTCCCCTTCAAAAGGATCTTATCCTTTACCAAGGATGCCTAGATGAAGGATCTGCTCCTGTATTATAAAGGAGGGGATGCTAGCAACTTCTATAGATAAGGCCATATTACGGTTTCTTTGTTAACCCCTAGTTTAAAATCACTTCCTTTTCTGAAATGCTTGCTTTGGGGGCTGAAATTTTCCAGGCTTCATCTCTGTCCCAAAATATTTTTTTTGAAAGTTTGAGCAAAAACAGTTCAGTTAGTTGTAGAGCACGAGGAGAGGGAAAAATGTACTTTCTCCATTTTTAAGTAATGGGGGAGGAAATGTTATAGATTTGAGCTAAATCAAAATAGGACCCTTTTAACCCCAAATAGTGTCCCCATTGCATGGAAATAACTAAAGTGGTGAATTAAGACTGATTTTGTGATTTTATTTTCCAGCTGGTGTATATACATCCGCTTAGACTCCCTCCCACATTGGAACTGCAGGAGTAACTAGATGTAGGGACATGTGTAAGGGGGTCTAGTTTATACCACTGTAGATTCCACCCTGGAATATGGCCCCAATGGATTATAGATCCAACATGCAAAATGACCAGAGGGACTCATTTGCAGGCAGTGCTAATGCACAGACATTTCCTGTATCTACCCGCTCACAGACCTGGCGGACATGCCAGGAAATAACTAAGCACAAGAACAATATTAATAAAGCTACCACCATGAAGCATAATTATTTATGGGAATGCAGCCAGCACCCACCTGCCATAGCCTGGGACTCCACATACCTCCTAGAGAGGACTCTGAATTGAGATCACATGCAATTGTGGCTAGAGACAGCTTTGGGAGAACAGGATGCCTGTCTCTTTCCTGTTTGATCACTGATGGTGCAGGGCCCTTAGCAAGGATGGTCGCTGCTTCCACTGACTTCTATCATCCTAACCAGGGGCTAGTTAGGATGATACATCTGAATCTGTGGAATTAAAGAACATCTGGAGGGAAAAGGGAGAATGAACAGTCACAAAACTCTGGCTGTTCTGGACATCAGTTCATCCCATGGCCATGAATGGCGCCATACCCTAGAAGTAGCAGGAAGAAGAAGGAATAGACAGAGAATTATAAAACAATTAAATATTGTAATGAACTGGCTAGTAGCTGTCTGGAGTAGGAGGTTGTGAGTTGCTTCTGTTGTCATGAAGACCTGATTGCACAGATTTGCTGCAATATATCCACTGAATATCTTTAGAGGGAGTGCTGTCCTTTGTACCTGGGTGTCATTTCAAAGTCAAGGCATACAAATGCGCATGCAGTGGAAGAGTTCATTCCAGTAATCAAAACAATCACACAGAGAGACAGGCAAAACCATTATTATCCAGCTCAGACAGACTGATGGTGGCATGCTGCATTAGAATGAGAGAGGTGTTCCTCATGGACAAAAATAATGGCGCTGGAAAGAAAGACATTTTTGTGTGTTAATCATGATTAAAAATCCCACATCTCAAAGGGGATAGGACTGAGATGTAGATGTCTCTGAAATTCATCTGGAGACTATACATGAGGTTCTAGACGGTTTGGCAGCTCAGTTTTCATGGGATTTATAGCAGAAACAGGAAAAAAAATCAGGTCTTAGATCCATGATATTCCAAGCCTGCATCTCGGGGTATGGTGTGTTTGGATCTGGAGTTTTGGGTCTGGCCCATCTCTAGTTTATAGTAACTACAGTCCAGTAAAATACTCTCTTTTTTTTGCCATTTCCATCTAGAAGGGTTTGTAAATAAATGCAGCACAACATTGGCATTAGGACTGGTAGAAAATGTTCTGTTAAAACTTTTTTTCATTGGAAAATTAGGCTTTTGACTAAATGAAAATGTTCATGGGCAGTGTCTGCTTTCCTCAATTTTTTTTTATTTTTTGTTACAAAAAACAAAACAAAACAATAATCCAAAACCTGAAAAATTTTGGTGACAACTGTACATTTTTTTGGTTTTCAGCAGTTTTTGGCCAAAGAATATTTTTGGGTTTTGGATGTTTTCAAATGATTTGTTTGTTTGTTTATGAAGACTAAAAACTTAGTTTTTCAGGTTTTTTATTTTTTGATCAAAAGTCAAAAATTTCTGAGGAAAAAACCCATTTTGTGACAAGCTGTAATTAATATATCAGCTCAGTAATATGTTAGACAAATCAACTGCATATTATTCATTATTAGCTACACATAAAATATTATCTAGCTTCCTTTCATTTTAATGCAAAATGCTTCACTTCTTCTGTCTCTCCACTTTCCTAAAAAGAAAGATCCACTTTTTATTCCTTGATTTAAGCTTCATTATGATCTTTTGGACAAATTGACCAGATAGATAACTATTAATATGGAAGATTATTCACATGACTGATTTCTTAGTGCTTTTGTGCTCAAAACACCTATTGACCTCACTAGAGTTAGTCTCATGGAAAAGCTTCAGGAAAAGATTGGTGCAAGGTTCAAATTCAGATCTGGAGTCAGATCCGAATCCAAACAGCTGCAAAGTTTGGGGAAAGGTTGGATCTGGGGGATCTAAATTGGGTGCATTTCTAGCTCCAGGAGACTAGAAAATGGGAGTTCTTCCTGGGGAATTTTTGCGGGAAAACTCCCCATTCCAAACTTTCTTGTCAAGAAATAATGATTTTCCTCTGGGAAAATTTGAAAAGTTAAGGAAGTGCAGAAAAAACCTATTTTCCGCATTTTCTGACTGTCTTGCAAAAAAATTTCAGTTGGAAAACAGTAAACGAAGTGTTGAAAGTGTTATTTTCAGAAAGAAAGTAACACTTTCAACAAAACTCTAAAGAAAAACAAAAATGTAATGAAAGACTTATTAGAGGGAGAGGAGATGAATTTTTTTTTTATGAACCCTCTTTTTTTTTTACAATAAATACATACATCTTATAATCAAAAAAATTGTCAGCTAGCTCTATGGGAATCACTTTAAGGTAGTATTCCCCAACAGTGCTTTTCCTAGGCCTTCGTATCGATAGTAAGTGAGTAAGTCTAGCAGAGTTCTTATCCAAAACCTTGTCCCCTTTGCTATCAAGTTGATCCGGTTATTTGAAGTTACCTTGTTTCATACTTGAATATTTCATTGACACCAGTAAAAGTATGAGAGTGCCGTTTGTGTTGGCTAAACTCATATGTGTGTGGAACTATTGAGCTACTGGCAATCCCAGAATTATGCAGTGCACTGCAGGTGTAACAATGTATATAGTTCATGGTAAAACCAATGCATTTAGAGCCCGCTGTATTTAAGATTCCATGTTCTTTCAGTTGTTCTTGCTGAAAAAAGCAGGTTTCCTGTTAATGCTGTTTTTCTTAAATTATTTTGGTCTTTCCAGCAGGAGACCAGATATAGATCAAACACACTGAATCCTCCTGCTGAACTGAGAAGGGGCCCATAATTGCTATTAAGTCAACTCTTCTATTATTATTCGGGTGGGAAACAACTCGGGATACTTTCTCTGCAGCTACAAAAAGTTGGAAGCCCTAATGTAAAGAAGGGCATAGGTTGAGCAGTTCATGTGTTACCAGCATTCAGTTTTTAGGCTGAGGGCCAGATTCTGATCACAGTTACACCAGTGTATATCAGCAGTAACTGCACTTATTTCAGTGACATTACCTTGGACTTTCCCCAGAATAACTGAGATTGGAATCTGGCCCTAATGCCAGAAGTTCATCTTCACCCAACACTCTGGGCCAAATTCTGCTCTCAGTGACACAGCATGAGTCTGGAAGAACTGCCGTGAATTCAATGGAGTTACTCTGGATTAGACCTGGATGAAATATTTCACACAAATAGTTTGCCAATAAGTGCAGTTTCGGTCGTCACAAAACTATTTGCAAATTTGACTCTAATTAGCCAAATAGTTTCAGCCACTTTTTTTTTTTTTTTCAGTACTGAAGTGCCATTCACAGACTAGCTGGAGGAGGACTCCTTATAACTCTTAGTCCAGTGGTTAGGACACTGACCTGCAATGTGGTTGCATTCTCCCTCTAGTTGATGAGGAGAAGGGATGCAATTGGGTCTTCCATATTGCAGGCTAGTGGCCTAGGCACTGGGCTATGCAATATTAGGGACGTGGAGGAGGGCTGTCTCAATCTCTCCTATTAAAGCTGCTCCACTTTTTCTAAAAAAATACTCATTGGATCAGGGACTGGATCGTGAGTCTCCCATCTCCTAGCTGAGCCCTCTAACCAGCAGCGTATACAGCCATTCTCACTCTTTTTATGCATGGTCCATATTTTTATTCATAATGGCAACTCATTTTGGTTCTTTTGCAGCTTTAGCAATTTTTAAATGCCTGAAATGTTTTGGATCAGGTCAGATAACATGTTTTGTTGGACCCGAAATGGATTTTTTTTTTCAATTTGCTGCCATTTTTTGCAATTTTCAAATTTGGTTTGGGTCAAACGGAATTTTTATTTATTTATTGTAACTGCCAGTGAACCAAAACAAATCATTTATTCACCCAGCTCTGCTCTCGATGTACAACAGTGAAGAATTTTACCCAGAGAGGTTTGGTCACTGGTAAATCATCAGCCAAGCTGGAAGGTTGAATCCAGCAGTCCTGAATAAATGTCCTTCAGTACTGTACATAGTTTAGGGTTTCCTTTTAAGGTATATCCCCGTAATTTCCTAGTGTAATTGGGGCTGGGCTGGAGGTAGCTCCAACACTGTGCAGGAGAAACCTGAGGTTACCTGGAGTGGAGTGCTATAAAAAAAAAAAGGCCCTTACCTACCTCTAACTGGGTACAGAGATCATTGTTTGCAGTGGTGGTATAGCCATATTGGTCCCAAGATATCAGAGAGGTGAGGGTGAGGTCCTATCTTTTACTGGACCAACTTCTGTTGGTGAGAGAGACAAGCTTTCGAGCCACATGGAACTCTGCTTCAGGTCCTCCTTCCCAGCCACTGGCACCAATTCAGCTATTTCTTAGGGGGGACAAAGTCCAATTCCTTCCCACCCCCGGCAAGGACCCCATTCTATTCCCTGCTCTTGTGCCCCCATCCACTCTGCCCTCAGGGCCCCCAGGTCTCTGTCAGCCAGGGAGTCTCCTCTCCCTCTTACCTATACAATGCATGAGCCAGTGCAGCCAGGAGTTGAGTTGTCAGCAAACTCCCCATGAACCAGGTTCCAACACCATTTGGACTGGCTGACCTTCCAGCTGTACAGAGGAATGGCTGGTTCAAATGTGAGTGGCGCTGTGACCACCCCGCCAGAGCAATGCTCCAGACCAGTCCAGCAGCAGCCGTACTGATTTAGTACCAAACTACGGCTTAAAAGCGGCTGGGCCATTGTTGCCTCCCCTCCCCATGACTCCATGGCCTGTGGAACTTTGAGCAAACGCAAAAACCTTAGAGGAAGAGGATGTTTGTCACACACACACACACACACGGGTTTCCCTAATTGGCACCACTGCTCCCAGCCCCGGAGAGCTCCCCCAGGAAACCAGCAATGTCAACATAGTAACCCAATGGCTGGGAGACATTTGCAGAAAACTCTAGGAAAATTGGCTCATGTTTTTTGCTTAAACTGCAGGATTTTCTGGAATATTAAATCATTGTCCCATTATTTAAAATTATCCTTGCTTCATAGCTGACCTGACAGGTAATTCTCTGAGGAATGCAGTTAAAGAGCCAAATTCTGCTCTCAGCTCTAGAACTTGTCACAACTGTCTATAATTATTATCTGTGTCTAACAGATGCTTATGTAGCAAACTAAATGGAAGGAAGGAGGGTCTTGTGTTGAGTCACTGGATGGAGACCCAGGAGATCTGGTTTCAGTTCTTGGCTCTCATATATGTAAGGGAATATTTTCTTTACAAAACACATCATTATCCTGTGGAACTCATTTCCACTAGATCTCATTGAGGCCAAGAGATTAATATGATTCAGAAAAGGATTACACATCCATATGAGTAATGAGAAAATCCACAGATAAATGAGATGGGAGGTATTTTAAAATGGAGAAGGAACATGCTTTGGGCATTTGCTAAACACTAATCAACAGGAGTTAAAAAGAAACTTCCTTTGTTGGCAGCTGGTTCCATACTTGTCCACTACAAAGTTTTAGGGTGGTAGGGGTTTGCATCGTCCTCTGAAGCTTCTGATATTAGACACTGTTGGACACAGGATCCTGGATTAGATGGACTTTGGATCTGATCCAGGGTAGTAATTCCTATATGTCCATGGACAAGTCACTTAATCTCCCTGGCCCTGCTTCAAGAAAGCACATGCTTAAGCGCTTTCCCAGATCGAAGCCTCTCTGTGCCTCAGTTCCCTCTCTGTATAACAGGCACAATAATGGCTCCCTACCTCACAGGAATCTTGTGAAGGCAAATGAATTCAGATCCGTGAGGTGCCCAGATATCATAGTGACGATCACCATAGAAGAACCTATCAGGAAGCTGGAATGTTCTCAAGGGCAGATGAAGGAGCCGATCTAGATCCTACAAGGAGCAAGTTATTACAGCAAAGTACTAACAACAAGATCATTACATCTGACTTGGTACCACAGGACATTTTGATTCAAAAATTAGAAAAATATATAATTAATACTGCACACATTAAATAGATTAAAAACTGGCTAACTGACAGGTCTCAAATATTGGAAATGGGGAATCATCATTGAGCAGCTGGGCTTCTAATGGGATCCACAGGCATCGGTTCTTGGACCTACACTATTTCATATTTGTATCAGTGACCTGGAAGAAAACATAAAATCATCACTGATAAAGTTTGTAGGTGACACAAAAATTGGAGGAGTGGTAAATAATGAAGAGGACAGGTCACTTGGTAAACTGGGTGCAAGGAAACAGTGCATTTTAATATAGCTAAATGTATATGCATACATCTAGGGTCAAAGAATGCAGGCCGTACTTACAGAATGGGGGGCTCTGACTTGGGAAGCAGTGACTCTGAAAAAGCTTTAGGGATCGGGATGAATAATCAGCTGAACATGAGCGCCCAGTGTGAAGCTGTGGCCAAAAAGACTAATATGATCCTGGGATGCGTACAAAGGGGAATCTCAAGTAGGAGAAGAGAGGTTATGTTACCACTGGATTTGGCGCTTGTGCGACTGCTGCTGGAATACTGTGTCCAGTTCTGATGTCCACAATTCAAGAAGGATTGAATTCAAACTCGAGAAGGTTCAGAGAAGAGCCACAAAAATTATTACAGGATTAGAAAACCTGCCTTACAATCTTCTTCTTCTTTTGTATGGCAAGAGAGGTACTTAGCAACATTCAGATAACCAAGTCCAGATTAACGAGCCAGTGATTAGCTTCAGAAGTGGCTTGGTGTCAGTCTGAGATGCCACTGCCAAATGATCAAAGCAGGCACTGATTTACAATGTGGTCCATAGTTTGAAGCTGGTGTCCACACGCACATTGTGCAGTCTCTCGTCTTCCCAAGGTGTAAAAGATGACAGTGTCGGCCATGCTGTTCTGAAATGGTTCAGTGCGGATCATTGTTTCTGGGGTAGGGTAAAACCTGCGAGTTCTTTTGTGGGGTCAACAATTAGGTGTTTGTTTGGGACATTAGCATTATCCCAGAATTCTTTCCAATGTGCTTCAGGACTGAATGAGGAAGCCTTAAGAGCTTTAGTCTGATCCCAAAAAGCCTGTGAGATTTAATGCGTGTCTTCAGAAGGTTCTGGAGGTCCTCAAGAACTGGTAAGTTCAAGTTGACCATGGTTCAATTGTACTCATGAGCTGTGTGTGTGTCTCTGACTCTGGATTGTGAGTGGAGGTACATGTGCCAGAGCAGGCAACCATTGAACAACTCTTGATTTTAATGTTCCAGTTACGATTCTCATCATGGCACGAAGATGTGTGTCCAGAAATTTGGCATGTGAGCTGCCTGCCCAGACTGGTGTGCAATATTCAGTAGTCCAACATACCAACTAGAGTTGCTGTTCGATGTGTGTGTGCGCATTGGCACCCCCATGCTGGGTCCGCAAGTTTTGGAAGGAGGCTAGTCCTGGCTTTTCTGACTGACTTTTCCATATGAGCTTTAAAAGTCAAGCTTCAGTTCGTGGTTTCACTCAAGTACTTCAGATAGGGTTCATTTCAGACCTGTCGACTTCCAAAGGTGACACTGAGTGGTTCCTTGGCAGCTTTGTTGTTTAGGTTAAAAGCTATTGACAAGGTTTTGGAGGTTTTGGGGCAGAGCTTCCATTATTTTCCATTGCACAATTATCAATACAGAGGGTGTCATCAACGGGGGTGAGATTTTTGCCTTGTACCACAACAGCAATGTCATCAGCATAGACAAACATGCAAAATTGTGTCAGGTGAGTCACTAATCATAGAATCATAGGGTTAGAAGGGACTGCATAGGTCATCTAGTGGATGATGAATAGTAAAGGAGCCAACACAGAACCTTGTCGCAAACCATCATTGAGGGCACATGCTTTCCTGATCTACCCATTCATATGCATATGGCATCTCTGGATGCTCAACACTGTGGCCAGGAGTTGCACAGTGATATGGCATTTGATGACCCTTGATGCCTTGAGCAATAGCCCATATCTCCATACCGTGTTACTGGCAGCAGATGAATCTATCAGCGCTCTTCTAGTTTTTAGGTTCCGCTGGAAGCCAGCCTCAGGGTGACTAGAAATGGTGAGAACCTGGTTACAACAGCTTCATCCTGGTCTAAAACCAGCCTGGTCCTTTGGCAGGATGGCTTCAACAATATGGGTAAAATGGGCAAGTAAGATCCTTTCCCCCAACTTTCCCCCGTCGACTCCGCTTCCGCCTCTCACCCTGGTTGAGTTCCGGAGTTGACGGGGAGTGCGTTCGGGGATCAATTTATCGCGTCTAGACAAGACGCGATAAATCGATCCCCGATAGATAGATCGCTACCTGCCGATTCGGCGGGTAGTGTGGACGTACCCTTAGGCTGCGATACTAACCCCCGGAAGTGGGGAAGACAGATGGTGACTCAGCCCTATGGACTCACTAAGAGGATGCTGCAGTTCCTGAGGCTGCAAGAGGGGCTGCCAGCAGATGCAGTGACCGTGTGAAAGCCACGGACAGGGGGCACTGGCCTCAAGCTAATCCCCAAAGCAATCAAGAGGAGGCGCCAGCCCAACGGAGAGTGATGCGCCCCATGATAGAGCTCTTTCTGACCCTTCTCTCTAGTCAGCTTGTCCATTTTGATCTTCGAGTTACAGAGAAAGTGTGAGGTGACAGCACCGGCTGTTACTTTCCATTGACAGTGCTCCGGCTTTGGGACTGGAATGAGTGGAGTCAAGACCCACCACTAACTCTTCCCATTTTGTCAGGTGGGAAAAGTTCAATGGCTCTGTTGGTACTTTTCTATGTCCAGATCACTGCTCTTCTCATACTCTTTGAAGAGCGTTTCTGTCTCTGGCTGTGAGCAAGGAGTGTAGTAGACCTTGTGATAGCTGCAGGGAATGTGTTCCATGCCAGCTTGGATAAGAAGATAAACAAAGCAATCATCTTTTTCTGGGATTGAGTTGCTACAGTGTATCCAGTCTTCAGCTTCTGCAGTATATGCAAGTTAGTTCTCACTGTAGCAATTCCAGTGGAGTTTCACCATTGATTCAATCAGTGGAACTCCTACATTGACATGCAGAATAGTGGGGCCGTGTTGGATGTGAGGAAAGTTTCCAAGCATTGTTTGTGAATCTTGCAGAGAAACACCGTTATTGTCTTTTGTTTGGTGTTCCATTTGGCTGAGCAAAAAATCTCTGGTTGTTTGGGGTCAAAAAGAAGGTGAATGTCTGCAAACAAGACTCGGTCTATGAGTTGTTCACCGGTAGCATCATTTCCTCTATAGCTCTATTGTGTGTGGTAGTTGTTAAAGTCACCAAGATACACAGTTGGGTGGAGAAAAGATGGTAACGCTGGCTTCGGCCATTCAAGATTTGGAGGTTTGTAGATGTTTGTTATGGTCAGTTGTCTGATTTTTATCTCAGCAACAGAGATTCCTATGATCTTGGATTCCTACAGGACGCACACGTCAGTAAGATTCTGCCTAGTGTACATGGGAAGGCCATACTTTATGTTGTTCACAGTGGCAATGAGTTGATAGCAATAAATTTTGTATCTTGCAGCTTGCTTGAAGTTTGCAGCATGAGTTTCCTGTAGAGCAACAGCATCAATATTGTTCGCCTTGAGAAATCTTTCAAGACATTCACACTTAGCATGTGACAGACCTTTCACATTAAGTTGGTCTACAGATAGAGTTGGTCCTATGATTCTTCGGTGCTGTCCCAGACAAGGAGGCTTAACAAATTTCACATTGCTAATCATACTGGGAGATAACAAATCACTGTCCAGTAGTTATTGATCATCAACGCCTCATAGTGAGACACTCAAGGAGCTCAATCTATTTAGCTTAACAAATACAAGGTTAAGGGGTGAGTTGATCACAGTCCCTATAAGTCCCTACATGGGAACAAATATTTAATAATGGGCTCTTCAGTCTAGCAGACAAAGGTGTAACATGATCCAATGGCTAGAAGTTGAAGCTAGGCAGTTTCAGACTGGAAATAAAGCATAATTTTTTAACGGTGAGGATAATTAACCATTGGAACAATTTACCAAGGGTCATGGTGGATTCTCCATCACTGACCATTTACATTTTTTTAATTTTTAAATCAATTTTTTAAAGATATGCTGTAGTGCAAAAGGAATTATTTTGGAGGAGTTTTCTGGCCTGTTATACAGCAGGTTAGACTAGATGATCACAGTAGTCCCTTCTGGCCTTGGAATCAATGAATGTACGGAAACCATTAACTTCAATGGGAAATGATGGAATTCAGCACTTCTCTGCATTAGGCCGCTTGGATATTGTAAGATTTTAGGGGCAGAGACTGTCCTTCTGTATTGGGTATGTACAGCATCTAGCACAATGGGGCCCTGATCCCTGACTGGGCTTTCAGGTGCTACCAAAATACAAGCCGTGATTAATATAATAATAATAATAACTAATAATAATAATACATACTCTGTATATCTTAGGGTTTTGTACTGCAACCCCTCATCACATTTTCTGAGTACCTAATAAATAATAATCATTAACAGTGCTTTGATCCCAGCCCTGCGGTCGGCACAGCGGTGCTGGAATGATGTGTATAGTGGGGGTGCTGAGACCCATTGAACCAAACTTTGTAAACTCTGTATTAAATGGAAACTACTTCAAGCCAGAGGGTGCTGCAGCACCCTCCACACCCTTAGTTCCAGCACCTATGGGTCGGTAGGATTAGGACTCAGCAATGAATCTGAGCCACACACAGAGATGCAGTGACTGTGGCCAGCCTCTTTCTGCAGTGAACTTGCCTGGGGGTCTCATTCGTGATGAATCATAGAACCATAGAAGATTAGGGTTGGAAGAGACCTCAGGAGGTCATCTAGTCCAACCCACTGCTCAAAGCAGGTCCAACCCCAATGAAATCATCTCAGCCAGAGCTTTGTTAAGCCAGGCCTTAAAAATGTCTAAGGATGGAGATTCTACCACCTCCCTAGGTAACTCATTCCAGTGCTTCACCACCCTCCTAGTGAAATAGTTTTTCCTAATATCCAACCTAGACCTCCCCCACTGCAACTTGAGACCATTGCTCCTTGTACTGTCATCTGCCACCACTGAGAACAGCCAAGCTCCATCCTCTTTGGAACCCCCCTTCAGGTAGTTGAAGGCTGCTATCAAATACACACACACACACACACACACACTTCTCTTCTGCAGACTAAATAAGCCCAGTTCACTCAGCCTCTCCTCGTAAGTCATGTGGCCCAGCCCCCTGACAATTTTCGTTGCCCTCCGCTGGACTCTCTCCAATTTGTCCACATCCTTTCTATAGAGGGGGCCCCAAAACTGGACACAATACTCCAGGTGTGGCCTCACCAGTGCCAAACAGAGGGGAATAATCACTTCCCTTGATCTGCTGGCAATGCTCCTACTAATGCAGTCCAATATGCCATTAGACTTTTTGGCAACAAGGGCACACTGTTGACTCATATCCAGCTTGTCCACTGTAATCCCCAGGTCCTTTTCTGCAGAACTGCTTCTTAGCCAGTCAGTCCCCAGCTTGAAGCAGTGCCTGGGATTCTTCTGTCCTAAGTGCATGAAGGTCATGACCTCAGGAGAGGGAGTAAAGCGAGAGTCTATGTGGGGTTAGGTCGGAGCCAGCTGGGTCTGCCCACAGTAGGAAGGTGAAGTAGGGGTGGCTCCAGGTTCTGTTGCATGTTCTTGTTCATGCTTGAAATGGATCTGAACCCAAATCCCAGGTCCAAAACCCCAGAGTTTTGAGGAATTAAAATCTGAACCTGGATCCAGATCCAACAATCTCATTTGGACAGGATGTATCAACTCCCAGATCTGAATTCCCCATATATTGAGCTGGGTAGAAGCCAGATCCAGATCCAAATTCTGGGGCTTGAGCCACATCTCTAGCTATGACCCTTAGGGAGAGGTGGTGGGCAAAGCTTGTGAGGGTCAGAGATTCCATTTGGTTGCTTAACCCAACATTCGTGCTCTGGATAGCAGACTGGAAACCTCACCGAATCAGGGTACTTCATGGCATTGCAGCGTTTGTGCTCCAGCCAACACCAGAACATACTAAGGGGATCATGCAAATCAAAACCAGAAGGAGCTGGACTCTCATTCCACTTACACTGGTTTTACACCAGGATAATTGCATTTTCTTCAATGCCTGCTTGGCCACAGGGTAAGTGAGATCAGGAGCGGGGCCCTTTGTGTAGAGAGCCTATATCGCTAATGATCAAAACATGTCCCATTGCTTTTGAAAATCCAATCACCACTGGCAGACTCTTTCACGATAAAGTAATGTTATATATCAAAGACTGTATTTACAGATATGTGTCTCTCTTTTTTTTTTTAAATGTGAACCTCGGGGCTAAATTAATGTTTGATCTATTATCTCTGGAACATCCAGACTTATCTGTTGTTTACATTTTTTCTCCTAATAGAACAATGAATTATATTAGTCAGGAAGGGAAAAGATTTTACATCAGGCTAAAAAGCAGAGAAATACATGGTTGGAAGGTCATGTTCTGAAGTCAATGGGGAGTTTGATTAAACAAGGCATGCAGGATTGAACATGACATTAGTAAAGCATGATGAAGAATTACTCCATTCCTTAATGTATTTCCCAGATCACAGCAGCATTCAGAGATGGGAATCTGTTTCACTTTTCCATCCAAATGTGAGACAAGCAGATGGGGACGAGGATGGGTGAGGGAGATCCCAAGGCATGTAGTGCATATTATTATACCTGTCTATGATTCCCAATATGTGAAATCTTTTTGCTTGGTGATGTTGCAGTTATGCTAACAAGTGTGAGTCTACATTTTATTTACTGTATTGATTTGACATTTAGTGCCACAATGGACAATCTCCTGTCGCATAATCAATATTAGTGCTGAGCAACATTTCCAACTCTTGCAAATTTGCATTCACGTTTGAACATTGCAAATGGAGTCTAGTGGTTAGAGCACAGAGTCGGGACTCCTGGGTTTTACTGCCAGCTGATATCTCCTCATAGTATAGGACTGATGAAAGCATATTCTTACTCCGGTTAGCACACAGCTATGGGCGAGACAGCTGGATTCCAGACTGCTTTGTGCATTATTAGTCAGTGAGAGTTCCAATGTTTTTATTATCCATATTTATGTGTGAAGCAGAAAGAAAACCACTTGATGTTCAGACCCCAGGAGGACCATGAAGAGCTGGGAGGTAGAAGCATTGACTCTAGCCTTCTAAAACTGAACCCGGGTGATCTGGACATTGCAGAGAGAATCACCATGGGTGCCATCTTTACAGGGTATAACTGGCTTTCCATGATCTTG
The DNA here is from genome assembly GCF_013100865.1 of Trachemys scripta elegans. Lineage (NCBI taxonomy): Eukaryota > Metazoa > Chordata > Testudines > Emydidae > Trachemys > Trachemys scripta. The sequence goes on along the minus strand of NC_048304.1, from coordinate 60,197,233 downwards.
TTTGCTTTGGAGTGACCCCAACTGGTTTTCAGTTCTTGCTGGCAGTGCACTCCTGCTGCCCACAGTTCCTTTCCTTACATGGAAGTGTGAAATTTCACCCAGTGAAAATCAGATTGCTTCTTCCACTAAAGAACCTGAGAAAAGAGGGGATAGGGGGCATTTCATCAGCTCACATACTAGCCTTTCAGCCCCGCCAGCTCCAATAACAGTGAAGAATAAATCCTGGGACTGCAGTGGAAATCCTATGTTGCTATCACATTTACAATACAGAGAGACATTTTTCCCACATGTCAGGTTCTCCCTTTTGGCAGGGATTTAGTTCCGTGATTAGTTACCCGCATTCTGAGGTGATCAAAATGCCACAGCTCCTCCTGCTGGAAAGCACTGATTAGTGCAGCCTCTCACCTGCCCACTCCTCTGCTCCTTAAACACAGTGGGCTGGGAGCAGAAGCACACAAATATCCCAGTGGTTTCCCAGGCACCCGGACTCCTAATGATTCCCCATCACACCTGTATAGCAATGCTTTCACCCCATTTCTGCTTAAAGCTCGGTTGATTCAGCCCTGCTTACTCATTCCTTCCTTCAACATGTAATGAAACCCAAGCCTGCATTTAAGTTGTGACATGCTTCGTGAACAGCACTATCTCAATGAGAAATCTGAGCACGACGTCAGCTGGGGGCCCTACTAATCATTTTATGGAAAGACTCCATCAGTGCTCTCCCTCCTCCCCGCCCTGAATGGTTAAATTAATTTAAGGATGTCGCTGGTACGTTGAGCATGGACGTGGTTTTCCTGGTAATGCTATAGGATTGGAAGTAACAGCCCCATGCGGTGTTCCAATGCAGGCCTAGATTTGTATTTCAAATGGGACTTGAGCTATCAGCACTTCCACAGTCTCCCAACACATTTGGCTTCACACACTGTGGGTCAGATTTTCTGCTACGGCCAGATGGTGCAGAGGCATGGGGAAGCCATCAGGCCTGGGGGCTGCTCTAACATGCACCAGCCGGCATGGTCCTGAAGGGACCATCTGCCAACTGGGGACTGCTGAAGTGCATTGCTCTTCACCCCTCCCCACCCCTGATGTGCCTATGCCCCACCAATGGCACACCCACGGCACCAGGGGCTGCTGGGAGGAAGTCAATAGGAGAATCCCCAGCTATGGCTCTGCAGCTAATCTCCATTGCCCCAGTATATCTCCTCTGAGCATTACAGGAACTCCAGAGCTTCTGGCACTGGCCCTGACCCCACTGCGGCTGGCTGAGCCTGAAGTAAAGTAACAGGAAAAAAACAGAAAATGAAGAATGACCCCATGTCCTTTCTATCTAGACCAAGGATTGCCAGGGCCCTAGAAGGCTGGTATCTATGTCCTCAGATACTGCCCTACTCACATCTAGGCTCAGGCTGAGTCTTGTTTTATTTTAACATGGGCCTAGACAACCAAAGCTCCCAACCTGCGGGAGAGGGAAGTTTGTATTCTAACTCTACCTCCTGATCCAAGTGTCACAGCTGGCCTTTCTCTCTCTAGGGGGCTGAACCAACCAGAGATATGACCATCCCTGAATTTAGGGAAAGGGTTTGAAATCTGGATCCAAAACTGCTGCATCTCTTTAATCCTCACTAGTTCCTACGATCATTGGTGAAAGCTCCTCTTTGCCTTAGTTGGCATGTTTGTTACTTCATCTCTGCCTTCCTAGAAGAATCTCAACTCTACCAAAACTATCTGCGTGCCTTTGCCAAGTTATCACTCCCTGTCTGATCTCTAGTTAGCTATATTCAGTATTCATTCAGCCACTCTTTGGCTTATTTCTATCTAGAATGGGGCCAACCAATGTGGTTGTGATTGGGAAGGTTTGTAGAAACCCCCTGCGCATCCCTTTGATTTTCAGGCTGAAACAAAGTTGAAACCTCAAACTTACACTCTGCAAAGTGCTAGAGATGGACCCCAACTGAATGCTGGATCCAAGCCCCTTTGGACTTCAGGAATGTTCAGACAGAGATCCAGGTCCACATCTGAACTGGAAATTCCCTAGAGATACCGAGGACGTCTCCGGGATTATTGAGTCTCAGTGGGAGACTGATGGCAGAACTCCTTATAGAAATAGATTTAGATAAAGACTAGGGAGCAGCTGTGGTTAATCAAAGTTTGAAGCATTTTCCCTATATGCACAGAGCGGGAGACTGTGACTGTATAGGAAGGAGAGGTGCGGAGTGGGGCATTGATCACGCTGGTATCTGATCTGGAAGAGAATCTGTGATCTGAGGAGAAGGAGGCAGATGCAAAGATTTGTTCCATGGGTAGCAAAGGGTGCAGAGTCTATTCTGGGAACAACTCAGTGACAAATATCAGTTGTATGGTATAAACCAAAATAGTTCCTCTCCCCTCCCTTCAAACAGTGAGTATTCCACATTGACTTTGGAGTGGAAACACATAATTATAATCATCAGAAACAGACTGCAGGGAGGAAGAAGAAGAAGAAACATTGCAATGAGGAGCTCAGCTCACCAGCCCATAAGCTGCTCTCATCTATGATGTAAGTGGTACTGGGTAGGTGACTAGAAAGGCCAAATCACAGGTGGAACTTAATTGAGGCTGATACTACTGCTGGCTGAACTCCACCCCACTAGAGCCTCAGTGACTCTTATAGCATCTGGAACAGCCGAACCCAGCCTGGAGCAAGCACAACTATGGCAGATAAGTGCAGAGCTATGTGTCTGGCTCCCTTTCTGGGCAGAGTCTGGCTCTATGCCGATTTAGCAGTCATGTGGCCCTGCTCCATCAGACAGATTGTCCAAGGCTAAGTGGTCACTACAAGGCTAAGTCACAGAGGTGGCTTCCTCCGGTGAGAGAACCAGTGTCATAGAATCATAGAAATGGAGGCCTGGAAGGGACCTCAAGGGGTCGTCAAGTCCAGCCACCTGAACCAAGGCAGGGTCAAGTAAACCTAGACCATTCCTGACAGGCATTTGTCCAGCCTGTTCTTAAAAACCTCCAGTGACTGGGGATTCCACAATCCCAAGGAAGCCTATTCCAGTGCTTAACTATCCTTTGAGTTAGAAAGATTTTCCTAATATCAAACCTAAATCTCCCTCGCTGCAGGTTAAGCCCCTTACTTCTTATCCTTCCTTCAGTGGAAATGGAGAACAATTGAGCTCCATCCTCTTTAAAAACAACCCTTAACATATTCGAAAACTGTTATTGGGTCTCTCTCAGATATCTTTTCTCAAGACTCAACATACTTCTGTTAATCTTTCTCCTAGGTCAGGTTTTCATTTTTGTTGCTGTCCTCTGGACTCTCTCCAACTTGTACACATCGTTCCTAAAGTGTGGCACCCAGAATTGGACACAGTACTCCAGCTAAGACCTCACCATGGCTGAGGAAAGTGGGACAATTACCTCCCATGGCTTACATGACACTGCTATTATCACACCCCAGAATATTAGCCTTTTTTTGCAACTGCATCCCATTGTTGAGTCATATTCAATTTGTGATCATCTATAGCCCCCAAATCCTTTTCAGCTACCACCAAGCCAATGACAGGTTTCAGAGTAACAGCCGTGTTAGTCTGTATCCGCAAAAAGAAGAACAGGAGTACTTGTGGCACCTTAGAGACCTTAGGTCTGAGGACAGAGTCTACATAACCAGACAAGCCTGATGTTAGGGTGCCAATGCCTGAGATGATGGGGCGTCCAGGAAATCCATCAACCTCATGAAAAAACTCATACAGATACAGACAGACATCATCTTCCTTTCCAAATGCAAGCAGATGGACATCATACCTGGTCGGGGTTCTAGGCATGTGTCTGTACGGATTTGTTCCTGTGCTTTGTCAGGGAGTTTTTTTAGCAGATGGTGTAGTTTCTTTAGGTAATCCTCAGTGGGATCAGAGGATAGCCCACTACACCAATATTCCACACAAAGATGGACTATTAGCTATCAGGAACAGTATCCCTGATAATGTCACAGCTAACCTGGTGGCTGAACTTTGTGATTTTGTCCTCACCCACAACTATTTCACATTTGGGGACAATATATACCTTCAAGTCAGCGGCACTGCTATGGGTACCCGCATGGCCCCACAATATGCCAACATTTTTATGGCTGACTTAGAACAACGCTTCCTTAGCTCTCGTCTCCTAACGCCCCTACTCTACTTGCGCTACATTGATGACATCTTCATCATCTGGACCCATGGAAAAGAAGCCCTTGAGGAATTTCACCATGATTTCAATAATTTCCATCCCACCATCAACCTCAGCCTAGATCAATCCACACAAGCGGTCCATTTCCTGGACACTACTGTGCTAATAAGCGATGGTCACATCAAAACCACCCTATACCGGAAGCCAACTGAGCGCTACACTTACCTACATGCCTCCAGCTTCCATCCAGGACACACCACATGATCCATTGTCTACAGCCAAGCTCTAAGATATAACCGCATTTGCTCCAATCCCTCGGATAGAGACAAGCACCTACAAGATCTCTATCAAGCATTCTTAAAACTACAATACCCACCTGCTGAAGTGAAAAAACAGATTGACAGGGCCAGACGAGTACCCAGAAGTCACCTCCTACAAGACAGGCCCAACAAAGAAAATAACAGAACACCACTAGCTGTCACCTTCAGCCCCCAACTAAAACCTCTCCAGCGCATCATCAGAGATCTACAACCTATCCTGAAAGATGATCCTTTACTCTCACAGATCTTGGGAGACAGACCTGTCCTCGCTTACAGACAACCCCCCAACCTAAAGCAAATACTCACCAGCAACCACACATCACTGAACAAAACCACTAACCCAGGAACCTATCCTTGTAACAAACCCCGATGCCAACTCTGTCCACATATCTATTCAAGTGACATCATCATAGGACCTAATCACATCAGCCATACCATCAGGGGCTCGTTCACCTGCACATCTACCAATGTGATATATGCCATCATGTGCCAGCAATGCCCCTCTGCCATGTACATTGGCCAAACCGGACAGTCTCTACGCAAAAGAATTAATGGACACAAATCTGACATCAGGAATCAAAATACTCAAAAACCAGTGGGAGAACACTTTAACCTGTCTGGTCATTCAGTGACAGACCTGCGGGTGGCTATATTACAACAGAAAAACTTCAAAAACAGACTCCAAAGAGAGACTGCTGAGCTAGAATTGATATGCAAACTAGACACAATCAACTCCGGTTTGAATAAGGACTGGGAATGGCTGAGCCATTACAAACATTGACTCTATCTCCCCTTGTAAGTACTCTCACACTTATTATCAAACTGTCTGTACTGGGCTAGCTTGATTATCACTTCAAAAGTTTTTTTTCTCTTAATTAATTGGCCTCTCAGAGTTGGTAAGACAACTCCCACCTGTTTATGCTCTCTGTATGTGTGTATATATATCTCCTCAATATATGTTCCATTCTATATGCATCCGAAGAAGTGGGCTGTAGTCCACGAAAGCTTATGCTCTAATAAATTTGTTAGTCTCTAAGGTGCCACAAGTACTCCTGTTCTTCTTAAAGCTGCAACTGTGGTAGTTATTATTTGTAACTATTCAGAATCATTCCCTTCTGCTTGTTGTTGTTGTTGTTGTTAACTTTCTTCAGTGGTTTTAGTGCTGGTAAAAAGGTACCACATTGGTGGCTTTAGACAGCGAAGTCTTCTGTTCATTCACAGAACAGATAGAGCACAGATTACTTGGCCCTGATCCTGCAGATTGGGCCCCAAGGGTGGCTGCTGTATCCACACACAGATCTGTAGAAGTCAGTGAGGGCACAAGGTGCACCCACAGACATTAACTTGCAAATCAGGCCTTCCTGTGTTTTCTGTCGAGAACCCAGAATGCTTCTGGCTGCAATTAAATAACAATAAATAGTCATTAATAACAGCAGCGCAAGCTCCTCCCAGGCTGTCTCACCACGATGATTCAGTGCTGAGCTGGGGGTAGTGATAAGGGGGAGAGTTCACTCCCAATGCCTAGTCACTCTGTCATTAGTCTTCCTGTGGGACTGCTTGCAAGGCTGCTGGTTAATCCAAGGACTGCGGTGGTCATCTCCTATGGACACCAGTCAGCTAAGATATGGACTGAGACCACCACCATGTCACATCACATGGGCCACCAAACATTACCATTAGCTGGCAGTGGCATTTGGTTACTAATGACCTGGTCTGGGTTGGTAATGGGACATGGCATTTGTTCCACTCTCTTTCTAAGCCACCAAAACAGCTGAATAGAAAGACCCAGTCGGCACTAAATTCAAGCTACCCATTACGATTTCAGCCTCTCGAAGCATGGGGATGCCCCATGACCTCCAGGGGCTGCAGCATGGGATTAAGCTACTTACTCAATTTCATTTCAAGGGAGGGAAAAGCTAATTAACAAAAACCAGAAAGCTGAAAAGTGTTGTTACTCGTGAACGGAAGCCAATGAGCCCAGAGCGCGAGGGGGCTTCACGGAAGCAGAGCAATGGCAGCGTGTCCTTAGGACAGTGACAAGCATGCTAAGGGCCACATGGCAGTGTGTGTTGTGCACACTGGAACAAGGGAGCAGTGGGGGCACATGGTACCTCCTCAAGCCCTTGCATGGATGTGCTGTACCACTGCTTCCAGCGCACTGCTGCAGAACTGTTACATCCTGCCTCCGGAGGGAGATTAACATTTATTGGGGCCCTGGGCACAAAGAACATTTCCCCCCCGTGACCATGGGCCCCCACCTTCTGCTCCTTCCCTTCTCCCCAAGGCCCTGCCTCCTGGCCTGGCCGGAAGCCAGGCTGTGGTAAGAGCTGACCAGGGAGCTCGGGCCACTGCATGGAGCTCTAGACCTACCTGCCCTGCGGGGGCAGGGACACAAGCTGAGACCTGCTCTTGGACCTTCTGGCTCCCCACCCAGGGCAGGTGGATGGTCCGGGGCTCCCCACAGCTGCCCGGACCTCCTGGCAGATCTTAGCACAGCCTAGAGTGACCATACATCCAGTTTTGGCCAGGACAGTCCCCTTTTTAAGCCCTGCCCAGGACATCCTGACTTTTTTGGCAAAACTGGGCTTTTGTCCCATTTGCTCTTGCCAACTGATCTTCCCTTCAGGGGCCCAGCGTTGCAAAGGAAGTTGCTTTTGTGCAAAATAATCAATGTATCTGGTTGTTTATGTCATGCCCATTGGGAAGCAGAGCTAAGAAATACAGATGGATAGTGTCTAAAAGTTTGACATTTTGACAGAAAGTGTGGGGGGGAAATTTCCACTAAGTTTTACACTTACTTTCCCTCCTCCCCCCACATTTCAAACAGCTCTAATGGCAAAGAAGACAAGAGGGCTTCCTGGGGGCTTGATCCTGGCTAAGGCAATGCTCCTTTTGAGGGCTTACAAGAGGAGGGACGCAGCTGAATATATTTTAAGGGCCTGATGCTACACACGTATTCCCATTCAAGAGTCAAGGTGTGATGGGATGTACTTGCCCCGCACTGGAGATGAAGAGGTTGAGCCAGCACTCTTGACAGCAGAAGCCAAGCCCCCTCAGTGCTGCTGGGCATGCTCCAGCTGGAGCAGTAGTATAAAAGGGAGTACATCAGCTCAGTCTGGGCTGACCGCTGGAGAGGAAGGATGCACGCTGCAGGTTCCAGCTTGGGAGCAGGTGAAACCCCAGACTGCGGGAGGCAGAGATGCTGAGACACAGGCAGATGCCCAGATACCTCTAGATACATAAGGGAGATCAGGGACACCAGGAGCAGCACAGGCCGAGGAACCCAGAGACCCCGAAGATGCCCAGACAACAGCCACAAGCAGCACAGTAGGAAGTAGCCCAAGGGGGAACTAGCCATCATCCCAGCTGAGGTGGAGGGTAGTCAGGTGGTCTCAAGTGCGGGGCTGCCATACTCTTACCCTGCCCCCCCGCCCCCCCGAGGGGTGATGGGGTGTACTTGCCCCGAAACACAAGGTCAAAGATGTGGCTGGAAACAAGACCATCCATCTGAGGACTGTGTGTCCAGTGGGTGCAAAACATATCCACTATGGTAGCATTTCACACTGGTGTAAATGACAATACATGATACAGGAAATGCAGACTCAGGTCATCAGGCTCATGGGGTGATGGAAGTCAGGGATCGTAATGATCTACTAGGCCATTTAACCCATCCCAGAGAGTTAACGGAGGATGATCGAGTCCCTAGGGAAACCCTTCCACAGCTGAAGACATGTCACCATAGAGAAATGTTTATATTCAGCTCTTTCCTTCTTTCTTCCTCTCTGGCCCCCTGCTCATTTCTGTTGTGATCTTTTAATTTGAGGAATCATTTATTATTTGACAGGGCGGGAAATGACACTTAGGGATTACTCCGCAAGACATAACAGCAGAACGTGAATCAACTGGTAACATTTAGAGACCTTTGTAATCAGTCACCAGGACTTTATAAATTCCCCACTAATTGTTAAACTGCCATTAACCACGCTGCACACCCTGATAGTTCATGGCAACAGGCTTCTTCCCCAGCCCAGTAAAAAGTTCTTGCATTAAGTGATAGTGTCAGTGGCTTTCCTGAGTAATTTCCTGCATTCTTACATCACCAGGAACCTGTAAGATGGCTGCATTACAGTTCAAGCAGCATAATTAGCATCAGATGTGAAACACAGGCAGGTTCATGGGCTTAAAATGAAGACCGTCATTTTGAAGATACTCATCTAATGGCATCTAATTAGCTCCAATAAAGTGGCTGTTCTCTGTTTGTCAGGCTCAGAAAGGTCCTTACCTTGCAAAAACACAGGTAACAGATTGACCTGTGTGAAACCAGACAGGTCTGGGCTGTAGGAAAGGGGGACCCTCACATGCTTAGAAAGTTTGGCTTTAGAATGCATCCCATCAAAGCTTCTGGAATGCTTACCAAAAGCTTTGCTGTGTTCTCTTCTACCTGCATTATCCTCCTCCCAAACATTCGTCCCCACTGAGTCCCATCACCAATCCCACCAGCCATCCGGTCCCAGAAATATTTTTTCAGTCCTCTTCAAAATCAGTTCCTCCCAGCTAATGGCTGGCAGTGCAGGATCCCAGCCAGTCCCTCTACAATGGTAGGACAGATTTACAGTGGGCAAGGGGGGCTGTTCCATGTTAAACCAGTGAACCCAATGGATAGTAAGGCTATCAGATACATTTCTGAGCAGACCCTGTGCAGGAAAGTCACAGCAATGCTGCTCTTTTAAGAAGTTCAGGCGTGCAGAGGCGAGGCATTCAAGATGTGGCAGGTAAGAATTCTGTTCCTTTGGCTAAAGGAACAGACACGATCCAGTATCAGTCTTATTGTCCTCTCCCCAGAGCAGTCATCATTTTTAAGTGGCTTTTTGTTAGTTTCCCTTTTGAGGTCTGATGTACATAGTTATGTTTCAGAACAGGCAGAGAAATTAAAGTCTGTCTGTCTGCCTGCCTGCCATTTCGCTTTTGTACATGGCAAGAGAAAATGTTCTACCACTCCCCTGCCTCTGAGGCAAACAAGGACGAACTTTGGAACAGCAAGAGTGTGCAAGCTCCCAGTGTTGTGCTTTTCTGGGCCCCCCCCTTCAGTGTATCACAGCCCCCCCATCATTAAGTGCCACTTGAAGGGTTGGAGTTATTAGCCTCTGTGCAAACTGTGTGCTCCCAAATGAAAACCACTTGTGTGGGGGAGGGCTCAGACTGCTGCAGGGTGTGACATCATTTCTGTTCAGGGCGACTAGCGTTTGCCACCTGCAAACAGAGACGCTACGATTAAAGCAGGGGAGCTGCAGGTTTCATCTGAGAGTCAGCTGCAGACTGGGGCTGGTTCCTTGGCTCCTTAGCTGTGAGGTTGGTTGGTCTGCCCTGCCTAGAGGGCTAGGAAGAGGAGAATCCATGAATGGGCACTACAATGGAGTCTTTGTCTGGAGAGGGAATGGGGCTACAGGTGGGATCCAAAATTCTGAATCACCCCCCCCTTTCCCCAACCGGGGAACAGCTCTCTCATGCTACTTAAACAGTTTGGGGCAGCACTTCACCTGTTTTAGGCAGGTGAAACTACACTGAAAACAATGGAGTTACATGGTTGTAAAACTGGTACATGGCAGCAGAGAATCAGAGCCTTCTTCAGCAGAGGGAAACGGCATGAAATGTGTATCTCCAGCTTCTAAGACAGGGGTCGGCAACCTTTCAGAAGTGGTGTGCCGAGTCTTCATTTATTCACTCTAATTTAAGGGTTTCACATGCCAGTAATACATTTTAATGTTTTTAGAAGATCTCTTTCTATAAGTCTATAATATAGAACTAAACTATTGTTGTATGTAAAGTAAATAAGATTTTTAAAATGTTTAAGAAACTTCATTTAAAATTAAATTAAAATGCAGAGCCTCCTGGACCGGTGGCCAGGAGCCGGGCAGCATGAGCGCCACTGAAAATCAGCTTGTGTGCCGCCTTCGGCACGCGTGCCATAGGTTGTCTACCCCTGTTCTAAGACATTTCCACACTGGGTTTCAGTTTTTTGAGTACAAGGCCAGAAGGGAGCACTGCAATGATCTGGTCTGATCGTCTTATAACACAGGCCAGAGAACTTCCCTGGATTAATTGCTGTTTGAACCAGAGTTTTGCACCATGTCTTTTGTGGCATGGTGGAGGTGGCTTATTTTACCAGAATCTTTCTGCTCGACCCTAATTAAAAGCACTTGGCATCAGGTCCAAAGTGTTATTACATCACAATAGAAAGATTCCCATTTACTACAATGAGCTTTGGGTGAGGCCTGTGGTGAGAGCACATTGCTGGTTTGACTCCAGCACCACAAACAGTTTGGAGATTGTTACTTCCAGAAATGTTTTACTTCCTTGGAAAGTTTCCTAAAAGAATCTTTTAATGGTTTTCCCCTCTTGGTGCTTCTCACAGATGTCTGCTTTGATATACAGCTAACCATTTTTGAACCTTCCTAATACAGTAACGTATCTTGAATAAACACAGTAAATTGCTATCCAGGGGAGATGGGGGAGAGCTTGCAGAAAAATTAGCTTGCTGAAGAGAGTAAGTCAGAGTTCCCTTTCTTCCTGGTTATGACAGAATCCAGAAGTGCAGGGTGGGATTGCTTTGCTGGGGGATCCCATCACCATTCATGGAGTCCAGGTGCTTTCTGAGCACCAGAGGGCATTGAATCATCAGCTCAGAACTCTGCAGGATCCGAGCTTTCCCGTGCACAGATCAATGGAAGTTCCAGGCTGTTGGCCCCTCTCCCCATCAAACACCCAATTAATGAAATGGTTAGGACCAAGTCAGGCTCGGGCAAGAGAAATCATGGCCAGTGAAGTTTATGCATAGATGGATTTTGGCTTCATCCGAAGTTACTGCCTTTACTTGGATGCAAATTCATTTTGCATTTGGAAAATATTTTCAACAAGGCGATTTCCTTTCTCCCCTCCAGGGTTATTATTTTTTTTTTTTTGCACACTCCTTTGGGAAACATTGTAACAAGCTGCTGTATGTGCACATATGTGTGTGTGCATGCCACTGCCCTTTATTTGATGGAATCAGCCCTGCTCAACTATGAACAGCTGCTGGAAATTCTCCTTCAGCCTACATAGCAAGGGCTGGGCTTTCGGAGCAAGAGACGGGGAGTTCTGTCTCCCGCTGTTACTGTGAAGTATCAAATGGCCGTGCTGCAGAGCAGAATGACAGCTGTGAGGTTCCTAGGCTGCCACAGTTATGGCTGAACATATTCGAAAGGCAATAAAGGGAATTGCTTGTTAGGCAGAACCGGGCCTAAACTGCACCTACCCTCTCAATCAAAAGCATAATCGGTTAAAAATGTAGCAGAAATGTTATACGGTTCAACCATGGAAGTATCACATGAGACCAAATAAAGGTGAACCAGGCAAGGAACATATTCCAGATGATTAAGGCAGAATGCCGCAGGGTTACCCTTCCACTCCATGAGCACGCTGGTACTGATGTTCAGTACTGTCTGCCCCCTGGTGTTCAAGCAATGCACAGCAAAGGAAATCAATGATTTGCAAGGTTTCAGAGTAGCAGCCGTGTTAGTCTGTATCCGCAAAAAGAACAGGAGTACTTGTGGCACCTTAGAGACTAACAAATTTATTAGAGCATAAGCTTTCGTGGACTACAGCCCACTTCTTCGGATATGTTCCATTCTATATGCAGCCGAAGAAGTGGGCTGTAGTCCACGAAAGCTTATGCTCTAATAAATTTGTTAGTCTCTAAGGTGCCACAAGTACTCCTGTTCTTTTTAATGATTTGCAAGAATGGCTGAGTTGGGAAAAGCTCCTTGATATCCTGAGTACCAGTTCAGTGCCTTATCCATTAGTGCTGCCCCTCCTACTATAGGCAGGCTGATAGCACTGTAACCCATGTGTCTAATAGGGAGATATCTCTTTAAGAGATCCATTGCGGGGAGGCAGGAGTGAGTTGTGTCTGGGTCATTCTTGCTAGGCAGATTAAGCACTTAACATCCAGATGCTTCTGGAATTGGGTGTGGTAGTTTTGGGTCTGCTCCAATAGGTTCCCTGTTGCTGGGGTCAGACTCTGTGAGGGCAAGTAGTCAGGGCAGCTGCTTTGCAGAAGGCCATGTGCCCTGTGTGAGTTGGGAGAAGCTGAGCCCAGGAGCAGAAAGCGGGCTGTTGTCCCTAACTCTGAAGCATTTTGCAGCAGGTTAGTGATGTTGTTAACCCTCTAACAGGGAAGCCTGGGCAATGCTAATTATAGCAAGGGGAAATTGGGAGGGAAAAATAACTTCTATTTTAATTGTATGCTTTGAATGTTGTTTTTATTTTAGCCAAACTGTTTTCGTTAAATTGTCTGAACTTGTCTGATTCACCAACTTTTCTTTAAGTGTAGTAATGGGGAAAGAGTCATTTATATTTTGCTATTCTCCATTTTGTATTTTCTTGTAACAGTGTTTTCTTTAAATCTATACACTTAACTGAGTGGTTGGTTAATCAGTTAGCTGACTGGCTAGCAGCGATTTCAGCAGAGGAAGAGTCTGCCTGGATTCCAGCTGAAGAGTCCTACAAGCAAGTGGAGGGAAGATGTTGTTTTAGACTCAGCAGACTGTATCGATTTAGTGATCAAAGACTCTAACTGAGGGTAGGTCTACACTACCCGCCTGAATCGGCGGGTAGAAATCGATCTCTCGGTGATCGAACTATCGCGTCTCGTCGGGATGCGACAATCGATCCCCGAATCGACGCTTGTACTCCACCAGCGGAGGTAGGAGTAAGCGCCATCGATAGGGGAGCCGCGGAGGTCGATTTGCCGCCGTCCTCACAGCGGGGTAAGTCGGCTCTGATACGTCAAATTCAGCTACGCTCTTCGCGTAGCTGAATTTGCGTATCTTAAATCGACCCCTCCCCCATAGTGAGGACGTAGCCTGAGATAACCTAAGCTTTTGGGAACTTTCAGTTTGTTCTCACTGTATTTCTGTGGGGACTGACCTGTTCAGATTTTAATTTGTTTTCTTTATTTATGTTTATGTATAACTGTGAAGGTAATGTCCGTGGATTATAAAATAGACATGTCATGCTGTAAAAATTAGATTATTATTTGTTTCTTTATCATAAGGTTTTATAAAGTTATTTAATTAAATTCATTTCTTTAGTTCCTTTTGGGACTTGAATGTGCGGAACAATCCTTCCTGAAAATCCTTAGAGACTGAACTCTGGGTCTCCAACTACTTTCTATGGGAGTTGGTTTTTTATTTTTAAGGCACTGGAGACGGGAAATGAAGTGAACTTTAGCCCACCCAAATGTTACAGCACTATCTATTATTATGATTGTCTGACACTTCCTATTAGAAGACCTTGTTTTCGGTGGCATAAAACTTTGCCAAACTTTAATCATTGGCCCTGAGATATTCCAGGCAGAAAATGATTGAATTGTTTTGAGAATGAGGCTGGGGAAAAAACTGTTTGTTTTACCCATGTTAAAAAATGTTGGCAACCTGACCTCACATCCCCTTGCTTTAGAGCAGGAACTTGTAATCTGACAGGGGGCGTGGCCTTTGTATTAGGGATGTGACTTTTGATGTCTTGGTGAAAATCCGCCCAGATTTTGCCAAGTTACAGGCCTTTGGAAAATAGCAGTTGTCACATGCACAAAAGAGAGATTTTAGCAGATAAAAATCTCTGAAGATTCCATCCTCACTGAGCATGCTCTAACACCTAAAAGCTCCTACTGCTGATAGGACTGTACATGTGTCATCCTCACCGAGCGACTGAGCATACTCCAGCTGGGCTGAAGCTGGATTCTCCTTGTAATAGCTGCTCCCAGCTATACCAGACCCTTCATTATTTATCTCTCCCTGAATGTGTGTGTCAGCTGCAGACTTTATCAGTGACGATTTTTGTCTTTTCTTTCAGGTCATCAATAAAGATGTTAAATAGTGTAGGGCCAAGAACCAATCCCCATCGGACCCCACTGGAAACACACTCTCTCGATGACAATTCCCCATTTACAGTCACATTTTGAGACCTGTCCATGAGACATTTTTTAATATCTGCCATGTTAATTTTATATTGTTCACATTTTTTTAACTCAAAATGTCAAGCAGTACCAAGTCAAACACCTTACAGAAGTCTAAATATTGCATCAGTGTAAGAGACCTTGGCGAGGCAGTATGGCCTAGTCATTACAGCTGATTGGGTGTAATGGAATTGAGGGGAGGCCAGGAGGCAGGGATTTCCCTAGACCCCCTGGGAGGGGGGTGTACCTCCCCCTGCATTTCCCCAACACTTCTCCACCCATTACAAAACAGTGTTGCCAATGTCGTTGGTTGGAAATGTGAATTGAAATTGAGACATTAATACACACTTTAAAAGCATATACAGTATAAGAGAAAATACTTGTACCTGAGAAAGCATAATGGGTTTGAAAAGTATGAACAAAGACTACATTCCTCATACAGCTGTTATTATTTATGACAATGTCGGCACATTTGTTTCGGCTATGTTGGCCACCTAATAATTTCAAATTATTATTTGTAAGTAAGGTGTGAATGAGCTCTGCCCTAACAGCTAGTGATGAGCCAGTAGTGGGTGGAAAGGCTTCAGGACCAGACTGTATTTACACGAACACACCTACTCTGCCTAGGTATCCAGCAGACAGAGCTATGCTGCCCAAGTGATCAATTTTTGGCTGGTGTTGGGTTACAAATCACTTTAGTACCAGAGTGACATCGTTCTTCAACTACGAGAAAGGGACCAAGAGACTTTCTCCATTGGATCATATGAACTGGAACCATAAACTCCTTGAACATTAAATCTCACCAAATGAGGGTCAATCCATCCTCATCATCATATCCACTCATTATACTCCACACCCGAACATAGCCACTTTATGAACTTCATACCCTCATATCTCAATGTCTGTACTTTGACCCATCAACCTTTTACCCCCAATCGGAGATATTGCAGATTATGTATTCCTTATGCCACCGATCTTAAACCAAACTTTGCATCCTTGATAATCTGCACGTTATTCCCTGATAACCAGAAACTTCTATGCTTAAACTCCGTACCGTTCACTTTTTTTTTTAACATCATCTTAATAAAATTTTTAAATTTGAATGCAGAGGTCATGAAATGTTGTTATCTTTATTGTATGAGTAAAGGGCAGCAGAACTGTGCCTTCCCTGCTTGAAGGAGGGGGTCTCCCTCAGTGCTTAATTTGTGCAAGGACTTGCCAGGGCTGAGCCCCAGCGCCTTTAGGCTCAGCAGTTCATCGCTCTGGGACCTCTGGGCTTGCCACATCAGTTATGAAAGTAACAAACTTGCTTGAGCCCCAGCACTTCTTTCATTACAAATTAAGCACTGGTCATCCTCAACTGAACTGCACTCCCTAAGCAGGAGGTTTGGATACCATATCTTAGTGAAGAGAGAGAGAGGGTGGGGACAGGTGTTTTGCTTGGTGGTGTGGGCTCTGCCTAAGAGTCACAGGCACTATTTGACCTACCCCTCTCTCCTGTTTAGAGAGAGAACTGATTAGGCTCCATAGAGAGTCTTTTGGTTTGTTAAGTGACCACTAGAGCTGAAATCACTGATAATCAAGTCTAAGTGCCTGCTGTGGGACAGTGTTTCTGTGGAAGAGACAGCCCAACCTGCACTTGCTGTGAAGTCCCGCTCAGAGACCTGAAATCACTAAGAGCTGGGTGGAACTGTGAGAAACTGACTCGCAGAGGTCACAGTGGCAGGTGTCAGTGCAGGGCTATTGGGGACAGAGCAGTAGAGTGAAAGGTGGCACAAGAAACAACAGCGGCCAGAGCATTGGCTTTAGTGACTTTGCTCCAGAATGCTAGATTTGTGACTGGGAAACTTATATAAATATGTTTCCTAATAGGCCAAAATTTTTTAAATGCATTATTTGCCAAGGTAGTTATCTCACATCATCACTATCTCGCGAGGTCATTATCTTGGGGAGTTTCTGTACTAAACTTTTTTATTATTATAATAATTAATTTGTATGTAAGAACAACCATATTGGGTCAGACCAGTGGTCCATTTACCCCAGCATCCTGTCTTCCAACAGTGGCTATTCCAGGCGTTTCAGAGGGAATGGACAGAACAGGGAATCATCTAGTGATCCATCCCCTGTCGTCCACTCCCAGCTTCTGGTGAACAGAGGCTAGGGACACTCAGGGTTGCATCCCTGCCCATCCTGGCTAATAGCCATTGATGGACCTAACCTCCATGAACTTATCTAGTTCTTTTTTGAATCCTGTTATAATTTTGATCTTCACAACATCCCTGGCATAAAGTTCCACAAGTTGACTGTGCATTGTGTGAAGAAATACTTCCTTTTGTATGTTTTAAACTTGCTGCCAATTAATTACATTGGGTAAGCCCTGGTTCTTGTGTTAAGTGAAGGAGTAAATAACACTTCCTTATTCATTTTCTCCACACCAGTCAAGATTTTATAAGCCTCTATCATATCCCCTCTTAGCTGTCTCTTTTTCAAGCTGAAAAGCCCCAGTCTTTTAAATCTCTCCTCATATAATACTTAGTCCTGCCTATAATACTTAGGCCTGGCAGGGGACTGAACTAGATGACCTCTCAAGGTCCCTTCCAGTTCTATGATTCTATGAAACTATATGGAATCTGTTCCATACCCCTACTCACTTTTGTTGCCCTTCTCTGCACCTTTTTCAATTCCAATATATCTTTTTTGAGATGGGGTGACCAGAACTGTACTCAGTATTCAAGATGTGGGCATATCATGGATTTATATAAAAGTAAAAGTGGAGGATCTTGGTTTGCCAGACTGATCAGTAAGCCAGTACTGACAACCTATATGAAAATGCTGCAAAACACCAGTCCTCTGGACTGCATCAGCACATAGAAAGCCTTATAAGGCAGTCACTGTCAAAGCCAATTTTAGAAAACTTAATGAGATTGTTAAGAATGCTGGAGATGCAACTCAGTTTATGTGAGCCAACATGGCTGTCACATCATACTTTCTATTTAGGCAAGAGATACCACACACTACAAACTGGAGGCCAATGTTAAGTGCATGGTCACTTGTTAATCCTGAAGTTGGACACTGGTTTCGAACAAGACCGGAAAATGCTCACGATCTTTCTGCAAGCAACTCAACTGACTCTCTAGAAGCATGCGGTGCAACGGTAAAGACTCAGCAGTTAAAAAGTGAAGAACACTCTCACCATATTCAAAAAATGTGCATACATGGCCGATGAATGCACTGATGCAAATGGGCAGCAAGTATTAAGTCATTGCATATGTCTTGATGTCTGTGGTAGGCCAATAAATGCATTCTAGAACTTCTGGTTATAGAAGACCCATCAGCTGCGTCTGTGACATCTTAGAAGAGTTAAATGCTTGTAAATTGAACCCCAAAGAGATGGCTGCTTGTGCATTTGATGGACCTACAAACTTCTTTGGAAGACATAGTGGAGTACAAGCTTTGCTCAGAGAAAAGTGTAACCCTCATCTCTCCTATACACACTGCAGAGGCCATCTACTCCAGCTAGCGCTAGTACGAGCTGCAGAATCTTCAAAAAACATTAAAAAGCCATAAACTTAATGGCTTTGTTATACTCTTTTTTTTTTTTTTTTGGCAAGAGTCCAAAAGGACTGAATGTCTTGGAAACAAATAGAAGATACACTGGGACTGAAAGTCAAATTAGTCCAACCTGGGAAAACCTGCTGGCTTTCTCATGAGCGATTCTTGGCTGTTGTCTTATAATTACTGCAACCGTTATTACTGGCTTTGGAAAGTATTCACCAAGATAGGGCAGATCTATGTAGTGAGGCTGGTGGACTATTTTTGTTACTAAGTTCAGAGAAGACTATCGCCATTCACTCTCTTGTAAGTCTACTGTTGAAACCACTTGGGTCATTAAACAATGTCATCCAGGCATCAGCTACAACAGTAGTAGATCTTTGTCGAGCAACAGAAACTATTCTTGGATCAATCAGAGGTATCCATTGAAAATGTAATGGAAGAAGCAAAGACCTCAGTCCAGAAATTGACTAATGAAGGTACTTATATTGACTCCTTAAGTGAAGAGGACAAGATGTGTTTGTTAAGCCAGCTGAAAAAGTACATGGACTTGATTCTTACAAATCTACAATAGTGATTTCTGGATTCTACTCAACCTCTACGTAACTTTTACAGACGGCTATCTTATAAAACACCTACAGTTGAGTGGAGTGAGGCACTATTAGCAATGGGGCTGCCATGTGATCAGGACAGAACAGAGAATTTTGAACACTGAGTGGAATATCTTACAATGAACGAATGAAGATTTAACTTTAACTTCTTCCTCTTTATCGTCACTAGTTGTTCGACCAATCTTTGTGCTATGTTTACTGGGATGAAAGAAGTAGGAATACATCTCTTGCTACTCCCAGTCACAACAGCTACAGTTGAGCGTTCTTTTTCCTCTTTGAACAGAATTTTGTATTCTGAAAGAAGTCGCCTTCTGCCTGACCATGAACATATCATGAAGCACTGGAATTAACGGACACACAAGAAGACACCAAAGAGTTG
The DNA here is from genome assembly GCF_013100865.1 of Trachemys scripta elegans. Lineage (NCBI taxonomy): Eukaryota > Metazoa > Chordata > Testudines > Emydidae > Trachemys > Trachemys scripta. The sequence continues at coordinate 60,178,234 of NC_048304.1, read as the reverse complement.
TGCAAAATTACAACAAGAAAACAAGAAGACTGTAGATGTTGTGTGTCGTAGTAGGCTTGAGTAGCCAACTTTAATTTCTGTAATGATTTTAAAACATGAGTTAAATCTAATAAAAAGGTCATGAAACATTTTTCAGTTTTTACTATAGTGCTATACAGCCCACCTTCGTCCTCATGATCTCAACCCTAATTGGCCCTCACCTCCCACCCCTAATTTCAATTCCTGGGGAAAACACTGCCAGGAGGCAGTGGTCAGCAAGCAGGGTTCAAAATAGTTTTCAGTGCCAAAATCAGTAGGCAAGAGTCAGGGTCAGACGCAGGCCAGGATCAGAGACCAAAGATTGGGGCACAGGGCCTGGAGCTACCACAAACCAAAAGTCTGCATCAGTGCCCAGACAACTTCCTGGGTCATCTTCCAGGGTTAAATAGTAAGTGTGGGACAATTAGAGGGCCGCAGAGTGCTGTCACTGTGGCCACTTTGGGCGGGACTTCCTGTGGTGCCTAATCTCCACGGTGCTCTTTAGATAGGGCTCTATGTTTCCTCCTGTTGGTGATGTAGAAATGTCAGCCGCCTCAGGCACCACACACCCAGATTCTAGTCCAACATATCCTTACAATCAACCCTATTATCTTTATCAACCAAACTTTTAAAAAAAAAATCAGATTGCAAATGAGTTTGACAGGATCTATTTTCCATAAGCTCATATTGATTTGCATTAATTACATTACCCTCTTTATTTCTTTATTAATCGAGTCTCATATCAGCTTCTCCATTATCTTGCCCAGGATTATTGTCAAGCCTATAACTACCTAGGTCATCCAGTTTACCCCTCGTAAAAATTGGCACAACCATAGCTTTCTTCCCATCTTCTGGAACTTCCCCACAGGGTCCACGACTTATTGAAAATTAACACTAATGGTCCAGCAAGATCTTCCATCAGCTCTTTTAAAACTCTTGGATGAAAGTTCTCTGGACCTGCTGATTTAAAAATGTCTAACTTTAGTAGCTGCTGTTTAACATCCTGCTGAAATACTAGTGGAATGGAAAGAGAGTTATCAGATGATATGATCACATCATCTTATTTTCCCCAAATACAGCACAGAAATATTTATTGAACACTTCTGCCTCTTCTGCATTATTATTATTAATAATTCTACCTTTTCCATCTAGCAGTGGACCAATACCATTGTCAGAATTCTTTTGGTTCAATATAGCATAAAAATTCCTTATTGTCCTGCTAGCCATAGATTTCTCCTTGTGTCCCTTTGCATTCCCTATCATTTTTTTTTACAATTCTTAACTTCTGATTTATATTCATTAGACACTCAGAAAATGAGGAACACACAATTAGTGACCCCCTGTGTACAGTTTGTTTTAAGTGACTTGTCCAGCTTTACATAGGGACTCTGTGGCAAAGGCAGGGAAAAAATCCAGTTCTTCAGAGGAGCAATCAATTTCCTTAACCATAAGACCATCCTTTCTCTCCCTGCTATCCCCTGCTTCATTCACTGCACACCTCCCAGCTTCTGCAACAAATGAGGCAGGGGTCTCATGGACAATAGCCTCCTTCACTACACAAGCCTGATCCATCCCCAGAGCCCGGAAAATGAATGGGGCGTGAGTTCTGAGGAAATAAAAGTATATGACCATGTCATTGAAGATTGTATTATAATGCAGGCACACAAGGAACCTGAATTAAAGTTGAACGGGCAACCTTAATTCTGGCATTTCATAACATTTGAGTGCTTGAGTTTGTAATCTTAATAATGTTATTTTAATGTAGTTTGATGTGTGTAATAGAGGTATATATCCCCAGAACAGCCACCAAGGACTCTCTCAGTGCACCCAGAGCGCCTAACCCGGAGACAAAGAGCAAACAGATGGTACCCAATGGGAATGTAAGCCTCCCCGCACCACTACTGTATATCACCTTTGATCTGGAAGGATCCCGAGTCCCGTCTCAGTGCAGGATTTCTGAGATGAGTGCCAACAAAGGGGCCACTCAGTGCCAGGTGTGGGATGTTTTTTTAATGTGGATGCCAGTCTAGTTGGTAGAAGGCTAAGACCACCAGACAGCTGACAGATGGTAACATTTGATCAATGCTGGCCTGGCTGGATCCAAACCTCCACCTTAGAACTGAATGACTAAACAGCAACCTCCTGGGCTATCCAGGCTCCTGAGCAACTGAAATACTGGGGCATTTCCCGCATCCCTGTGGGGTTTTTTTCTTTCTAGAAGGATGTTTACACATGTGCTGCAAGAGCTGGTGATCTAGTGCAGATTCAGAGGCTTCTGTTGACCCAAACGTGGCATGAACTTGAGAGGCAGATTGCAACAGCATGGTGGTTTTGAATGTGAATAATGACTCACTGAGTAGATGCAAAGTGCATCAATTAATCTTACTTAAAAAGGACCTGGCTCACTTGCCCCAGTGGTTTGTCTACACTATTTATTTCTGTTACACCAGCAACAATAGCAATGTCAAGCATCTGGGGTGTCACATGCTGTATGTGAAAACTCCATCCCATTCTCCTCTCCCCTAACGTTACTTCTCTTTCAATCACAACTGAAAGCTGGCATGTTACGACAGACCGGACATGTTTTTCCTAAGTGTTTGGTTGAATGAGAAAAATCAGTGCTGGTTTATTTATCCTTGGATAGGAGGGAATGGTTATTTCAAACTGTTTCAAATTTCTCTAGTCCCCTCTGTACACTGTAGAAAAAAAATAAACACCGTAAGCGTGGATCTGATCTAATGCAAGTTTTACAGCGGTCTAACTATACAGTACTGACTTTTCAGAATCAGGTCCTTTCTAAACCAAGGAGCAGTGTTAGTGGGGCTGGTTGAAATATTCTGAAGGAAACATTTTCCTGTTGGAAAATGGGGTATTATTGAAACTGACATTTTCTGTGGGGAATGATTGATTTCAACAGATGTTTCCAGCAGGAAAATTCAAACGGTAATATTTCATTTTGACTTGGGTCAGCATTATCCTCTGCATCCAACTGGGCTGCTGCAGTGTCTCGTAGGAGTTGTAGATTCTCGTCCCTCATGATCCAGTCTCTCCTATGGGTCCGGCCAGACTACATCTCCCATGATGCACCATGGTCTCTCCATGGGGGCCAAGGTGTGTCATTTGAGACCAAAAAAAAAAAAAAAAAGTCAAAATATTAAATGTCCTATAGGACAGTAATTCCTTTTTTTGACCAGCTGTAAGTGGCAGCCTGTTTGTATCTCTTTCCCTAGCTTCCTGGTGTTAGCTTAAAGTTTGAAGTTATGGTGAATAACCCCCGAAGATTTATAAAGCACAGACTGAAACAAAGCAAATACATTTAGGGCTTAAACAGCTCAGAGTTCTAAAGGCAGAACCCAGAGGGGAAAATGAAACAACTGCATCAAATGGGCCATTACAATTATTAATGTGAATCTTAAAAAGGGTCTATTCTGTGTAAATTTTGCCCCACATTGCCCCTTCTTGGTGCCGGGATGAGCAGCCGTAGACCCGACATACAAGGCAGGTCAATGCAGATGAAGGGGCTACTGGAGACTTACAGAATTTCAATAGCCCCAATGCCTGCCTGGGGGAGTGGGACACCTCCAGGCCGTGGCTTTCATGCCACTCCAACAGGCTGGAATAGTAGCCATAGAGGTATGCACCTCAACCCTAGCATCCACCCCTCTGTTGGGGAATGGAATCTGACTCCATACCCAGCGGGTTGTTCTGGGCTTGAGAATTATTTTCACCCGCTCTCTGTGTAATCTGTAACCATGTTTTGGAACTGAAATTAGTTCCCGTACAAAATGATACAGTGACTCTGTGCACGTTCATTAAGCTTTGCAGCGCCCAGGATTGTAGGTCAGTATAGGTCACAGTGCGGGGTTTTATCCAAGATAGTAGATGAGTCAAGAACTCTGCACGTGCACAAGGAACCCAGGAGCCCTACTTCCCCTAGCCTCTGCTGTAATCACTAGGGGCCATTTCAGGTCCATTAGCCACACCCTGTGTGTAAAGAAGTTTCATTGTGCAGCTGTATCCCAGTCCCCAGGTCCTCCCTGGTATGCAGGGGGAGTTCCCTCACTTAGAACTCTACTGACATTTTTCACACTTTTTTTTGTCCAAAAAAGGGCCTTTCCCCCCCAAACAAGAAAATTGCATGTGCACATACATATAGTTTTGGGGCAGTTCTCAATGGAAACAAACGTTTTTTTTTTGCTTTTCATTTCCCCCTGCCCCTTTTTCAGTAGCAACATAGAAACAAGGTGGGCGGTGGAGGAAAAAACCAACATGAACAAAATTTCAAAAACCCTCAAAAATTTTCTATTTTTTTTAATTGAGATTTTTTTCCTCCAAAAACATTGGTGTTGTGTGAATTTTACTGTTGTTTTCTCACCCCCCTCCACACACACCCCTTTACAGGAGGCAGCATGTTCCCACCATGCAGCTTACCAGCCGAGCACAGCCTGACTCTGCTCACTTCCTGCCCCTCTCTGTCCACTTTGGGTCATGTTCCACACAGGGAGCTGTGAGGGAGCCACTGCTCTTCTCCCCTTTAGAGAAAGGAATGTAATTCTACTTGGTTCTTATCCAGGTTGTGCTGGGAGGTGGAAGCTCCTGACTCCTTCCCCCCTAAGGCCTGATCCTACCAATGATTTCAGTCGAGCCCTTACCACACACCTGTGTGTGGGCTCAGCAGAACCTGGCCCTGTGCTTCTATGAATGGTTCCAACTTCATTTCATTCCTAGGCCTTCTCTTGCCAGATTTGTGTTTCCTTTGTTAAGTGATTAGAATGCACTCACTCCTTTAACACTGAGTGAGCCATGGCTGGCTTTTGTTTGAATAAGGATTTCATTCTGGCTAAAACAAGCCAAATGGCAATGGTCAGATTACCCTGGATTTGTAGGATTTGATCTGGACTGTAATCTGACGCTAAATGGTTTAATGAGCTGGAGGAAAGGAAGCCCTGTTCAGCCACTAGTGTTTTCATAAAGCTGCTACAATCTATAACTCATCCAAGTAATTGGTGGATAATTTCCCCTACCTTAGCCAAGAAACCCAAGCCAATCCCACCTGAATACTAAAATTGTGAAGATAAAACAATGTTTGGAACCTGCTTGTGGCAATAAATCTCTGCCGTGTGTTTATATAGTCTCCGCACTAGCAAAGCCCACAGAGACCAAAAACCGCTGGCACAAACAGCTGTTGGGCTAGCAAGAGGTACACAGCAGGTAGCTACTGCCTCACCCTCCATGCAGAGAGGAAGCCAAAGAACATATGAGGTCCTCAAAGGGGCAGTGTTTAAAGACAGTGAAGAGAATCAGACCAACTCCATTATACAATGGGGTCAAGAAGTCAGACTCAGAAAGAGGCTATAAGTGGTTACACTCACCACCGTGGCACTGCTTGGCAGAAGGCTAGGGTGTTGAAGAGGTCTTCCCCTCTAGCGCTCCATGTTGGTCACCTCTTTGGCCCTGCGATGGGCTGATTCCATCGTGACTCAGCTCTCTGGCTAAGTCCTGTCTAGACCGGACCCCTTCCGGGGTGACAAAAGTACAAAATGTCCCAACACAAGCGATGTCTCCTCTTGAGCTATTCCTCAGCCCATCCTTTAGGCTCAATCTCCAGCCCCATCCTGGGCTCCATATTCCTTACGTTGGGTGTGTATGCCCTTCCTCAGGGCTGCTAGTGGACCCCAGGCTCACCCCCTGCTCTGGATTCTGACCCAGGGATGCTGCATTGAGCGGCTAGGTCTGCTCCTTCAGACATGCTGCTCTTTCCCTGGGGCACATCCTACCTCCCAGCCCCTTGTGCTGCTTCTCTGTCACCTGTGCTTAACTCAGCCTCTCATCTGGGTCCCAGATCTCTGGCTTCTCCTTAGGTCCTCCCAGCTCCTTCTTTCTCTGCTGGAACATTAACCCCACAGCACTGCCTCTCTGTGCCTTGCCCCCTTTCCAGTGATTGATTTGTCTGTGTAATCTTTAGTATACCTACCCCAGGTCCTTCACAGGGAGAGAGGGAGCTCCCTACCACCTCTCTTCTGGGTCCTCCTCTAATTGAGCTCTCCACTCTGTTTCTGTAATCTTCCCTGATCTCTCCCCCACCCCTCTCCCCCAGTCATTAAGTCTCCATATCACATTCAGCTGGGAGATAGCTGTCAGGTCACAGGTGAGGCTGAGTCCAGCCCCCCTTAAAGGGCCAGCCAGCCTGTGACACCGACCCACAACATTAGCCAGCTACTAGTGAAGGTCTGTCCTGACGCTCCTGCTGGAAAGGAGGTGCTATTGCCATGATAACCTGACTCCAAAAGCAGAGACAGGCTCTTATGGACTATTGGAGGAGAGCTGAGGAATGGTGATGGCTTCGCAGAGAAGTAAAAGGCACGCCCTATATGGAGGTGTCCTAGCAGTAGCACTGTCAGGTTGCACATTGACTCACACTGTGTGTAGCATGGACAAATGGTGTCCAGTAAGGGGGCGCGCACAAGGTTTTCCTGGGGCACAGCGGGATGAGTAAAGACCTGTCACAAAGAGCAGCAGTGAACACTCAGAAGGTGGCAGGAGAGATGTAGGGCTCTGCAAAGGCCTTGTGGTTCCATCACACAACTGGAGCTGTGGTTCCCTCTTGGTAAGGATCTAATATCTAGGAAAGAGCTTGCTGTTATTACTAGCGGTGGCCCCCAGCCAAATCCCCAGCTCTCAGCACCTCCCAGCATTTGGACTTGCTCAGTTCTGGATCCAAACATGGCTGGTGTCTGTCTCTGTCATGGGCTGGGCTAACACCCTAGATCTGACAAGCCATAAACGTCAGGGAAATCTGGATGTGGATCCCAACTTCACATCTCGGTCCCCTCACCAATGTTGCTAAATTGAACTAATGAGGTGTGCACAGGGTTAAGAGGCTGGTTTGCTACCGGCAAAGCTTGGGCTGTTCCTCAGATGATGTGGAAAAAGCTGAAGTACTCAATGCTTTTTTTGCCTCGGTCTTCACAGACAAGGTCAGCTCCCACACTGTTGTCCTGGGCAACACAGTATGGGGAGGAGGTGAGCAGCCCTCAGTGGTAAAAGAACAAGTTAAAGACTATTTAGAAAAGCTGGACATGCACAAGTCCATGGGTCCAGATCTAATGCATCCGAGAGTGCTGAGGGAATTGGCTGATGTGATTTCAGAGCCATTGTCTTTGGAAACTCGTGGTGATCAGGGGAGGTCCCGTACGATTGGAAAAAGGCAAATATAGTGCCCATCTTTAAAAAAGGGAAGAAGGAGAACCCGGGGAACTACAGACCGGTCAGCCTCACCTCAGTCCCTGGAAAAATCATGGAGCAGGTCCTCAAGGAATCCATTTTGAAGCACTTGGAGGAGAGGAAGGTGATCAGGAACAGTCAACATGGATTCACCAAGGGCAAGTTATACCTGACTAACCTGATTGCCTTCTATGATGAGATAACTGGCTCTGTGGATATGGGGAAAGCAGTGGACATGATATATCTTGACTTTAGCAAAGTTTTTGATACGGTCTCCCACAGTATTCTTGCCAGCAAGTTAAAAAAATATGGGTTGGATGAATGGAGTATAAGGTGGATAGAAAGCTGGCTAGATTGTCGGGCTCAACGGGTAGTGATCAATGGCTCAATGTCTAGTTGGCAGCCAGTATCAAGTGGAGTGCCCCAGGGGTCTGTCCTGGGGCCGGTTTTGTTCAACATCTTTATTAATGATCTGGATGATGGGATGGATTGCACTCTCAGCAAGTTCGCAGATGACACTAAGCTGGGTGGAGAGTTAAATATGCTGGAGGGTAGGGATAGGGTCCACAGTGACATAGACAAATTGGCCAAAAGAAATCTGTTGAGGTTCAACAAGGACAAGTGCAGATTCCTGCACTTAGGACAGAAGAATCCCATGCACTGCTACAGGCTGGGGACCAACTGGCTAAGCAGCAGTTCTGCAGAAAAGGACCTGGGGATTACAATGAATGAGAAGCTGGATATGAGTCAGCAGCATGCCCTTGTTGCCAAGAAGGGTAATGGCATATTGGTCTGCATTAGTAGGAGCGTTGCCAACAGATCGAGGGAAGTGATTATTCCCCTCTATTCGACACTGGTGAGGCCACAGCTGGAGTATTGCGTCCAGTTTTGGGCCTCCCACACAGAAAGGATGTGGACAAATTGGAGAGAGTCCAGCGGAGGGCAGCTAAAATGATCAGGGGGCTGGAACACATGACTTATGAGGAGAGGCTGAGGGAATTGGGCTTGTTTAATCTGCAGAAGAGAAGAGTGAGGGGGGATTTGATAGCAGACTTCGACTACCTGAAGTGGGGTTCCAAAGAGGATGGAGCTCGGCTGTTCTCAGTGGTGGCAGATGGCAGAACAAGGAGCAATGGTCTCAAATTGTAGTGGGGGAGGTCTCGGTTGGATATTAGGAAACACTATTTCACTAGGAGGGTGGTGAAGCACTGGAATGGGTTACCTAGGGAGGTGGTGGAATCTCCATCCTTAGAGGTTTTTAAGGCCCGGCTTGACAAAGCCCCGGCAGGGATGATTTAGTTGGTGTTGGTCCTGCTTTGAGCAGGGGATTGGACTAGATGACCTCCTGAGGTCTCTTCCAGCCCTAATCTTCTATGATTCTATGAATTGCTGCTATACTATAACCAGACTTCAGGCTCTATCAAAGCTACCTATCTATTCATGGGGCCCATCACCTTAGTATGGATTAAAAGAACCAGGAATGGAGTCATATACCTAGGTAGACAGAGACACGGTCTTGTTAATATGACTTTTTTCGGTATCTAACCATAAGATCAAGAAGAAACTGGGCCAGCCCATGCCAGTCTGGGAACCCCAGGACAGCTGCTGTAGGACTCTGTTGCAACAAGTTAAGATTACACCGTTCAACAATCATCTTAGCTTTTGCCCTCCCGTACTCTTCAAAATCATGCTGATCTTTATAGCCAGCTGCATACACTGACTTCCTTTGCACTCTGTGAAAGTGGATTTGAGGCACTTGCGCTCTCTCTCTGATACAAATGGTGTTGAGAAAAAAGAAGAAAACCACTCAAGGAGCCCTGATCATTTCCTCGTCAGGCTACAGCTCTGGCCTCTGTACATCTGGTTTGCACTTGCTTTCACTTTGACTCACTTCATGTTAAGCCTGCTGGTTATTAACTGGAACAAATTGCGCTCGTGTTCCTTTCAGCTCCATAATCGCGGGGGGAGATTCCATACCCATAAAGACACATTAGATTGGCGCGATAACACTTTAGAGGATGAGGAAGTAATGAGAGACTCCTGCCAGCTTTAACACTTTGGATACTGACGCAGTATGTGGAGTGTTTCCCTGAGCTAAAGGGGGAAGTTGTGCCATGTGCCTGAGATACAGCCACTGAGCTCCAGAAACTATCACTGTCCTCAGCAAACAGCTTACGGGGGGGGCTGTCTATCACCGCTCCCTTGCTTTGCATTACACATATCCCTTTAATGGGGATTAAAAAAGCAAAAGACGGACGTGAAAACTCACAGCGCCCTTGATTAAACGTAAAACAAGAAACAGCAGGGAAATGAATCTGGAGATGTAATATTTGCAGATATAATATAATAAATACAATTAATAATATCCCCCCATCATGATGTAGCACCTGCCACGTAAGGAGCTCAAAGTGCTTTACAGACATAAGAAAATTAATGCCCACAGTGCTCTGGTGAGGTAGATAGATGCCTACATTCTGTGGTGACAGATAGATACTAATATTAGATATTAATTTATATATTGGGAAACTGAGGCACACTTTCAGGCCCTTCTCCTGCACTGCTAAAGCCAATGGGAACTTTGCAATTGACATCAAGGAGCATAGGATCAAGCCCTAAGTGGCCAGTTGAGGATCCCCCTTCTTCAGGGGAAGTCTCCAATGGCATATGGCTCACATAGTTTGCTCTAAGCTCCCGCGGCATACAGGGCATGCTGGGGATGTGGCTGGGTCCAGTAGGGCATGGATAGGGTAAAAGAGGCATAGCCAAGGAGCAGTAGTGCTCTGGCAATTCCCAGCTACTAGGACAGCCTCACGGTACCCTGTACAACTGAAGCAGTACTTTTTATTTGCAAAGTTTAAATGATATTGTGTCAGACACCCAGAAAATGAGGTACCTAAACTATCAGAGAGGATCTAATATTTTATCAGGTATCCACTGGCCCTTGGGTGCTTTATAACTACATATCTATTATTGTTATAACATACTCCAATCCAATTATTTATTAATTACATTGATTTAAATAATTTTCAATGTGTAACAACATCAGATCACATGGCACTTTCAAACCTAGCTTACACACACAGCCAGGGTGAAACTAGCCCTTATAGAAGTAAATGGGAGTTTAGCCATTAACTTCCATGGGACCAGGATTTCACCGAGAGTCTACAGACAGGAGCAGGAGCAGATAACAATACTATCTTCTCTTCACCTAGGGCCTGAGCCAAATCCCACAGAAGTCATGGATTGTCTTGCATCCCAAAGCCAACATTTTGGGGATCCCTTCACCCATCACAGAAATTCAGCCACCTGTGGGACAAAATGCCACCACTGTTTAATAATGCCCAACAACATTACCCATACACTTTAGGACAGGAAGTGAAGAGAAATCTCATATTCAGTTGAATCTTAAGGGGGAATGTTCAGCAGGCAGGATTCAATTACCCAGGCTGAATGTAGGATAGCACAGCAGAATGCCCCTTCTTTTGTGAAAAGTGCCATGAGCTCTTTAGTGACAACAGGTGGGCAAGAACTGGGTTTTAAAAAGTGACACCTGCAGTGAGACAGCTAGCATGTTGCTGGGCATTGGCTCAGTGCTGCCCCCTACTGAGTCACTGGAATAAACTTGACAAACGTTAGGCAGCTGGTGTGCGGAAACCACTACCTATCATGATGACAAGTATTATCTCATTGTTTTCTTGTATTCCTCCCATCAGTCTGTCTGTATCTACCTGTTGTCGCTTATCGTCTTCTTAGCTTGTAATCAATTTGGGGCTGGGACCATCTTTGTGTCCCATGTTTGTACAACACAAAGAGGTCTAGATCCATAACCGGGATGGCAATACAAATTAATAGCTTTATCTATTATGAATCACTTACAGCAGTATCTGGGTTTCCTTTCAAGGGCTCTTGCCTATGACCAGTCTCATTGCTGCAAAGATCTCTGACTGTATCAATCAAAAATAGTATGAGTAATTGCGCAATTTCTAATGTCTTCAAATGCAGACTAAGCACAACATTTCAATGAATTTTAACTCTATGGAAAGTCTGTCATTGCATTATGTGATAAAAAGACAGGTGCTGAATTTCTTAAAGGACCCATCATTCAATTAATTTTAAATACTTTTTCATTTCAGTTATTTGTAAATTCTCAGAAAATCCATTCTGTGCCCAAAGAGTCAGCGCTATATGTTTGGAGAGGCTACGCTGTATTTTTCTCACAAAGCAGGGATCCAGCCTTTGTGATAAATCCTAAATGAAACTCTGCCTTAAATAAGGAGCCACAACCAGCACCTCCAGAATAAAATTGCAGGCCAATATACCTTGAGGAGAGCCATTAGACAAAGTGACCTCAGATACAAAATCCATGATGGTGAACTTTTTTTGTTGCTTTGACTTACTGTGTGGCTGGGTTAATTTGGTACCATTCAATTGTTTAATGCTGCCGGTAAGCTGAGTGGGTGTGTTATTCGTACATAATGTTTTAACGCCGCTGGGTTGTCGTTACAGTGTTGTTGTAACAGTAACTCATTGGCAGGGCAGGAGTTGTGGGTTTGTTTGTGTATATATATATATATATATATATATATATATATATATAGGATAAAATATGAACTGCCCAGCCATTTAGGTCTGCCCTTCTTTGAAGAACTTTGTTAGCAGTTCACATAATCTCAATGGAGAAGCCAGGCAACTTTTTAGGGTTGCCAACCCTCCAGGATTGGCCTGGAGTCTCCAGGAATTAAAGATTAATCTTTAATTAAAGATTATGTCATGTGATTAAATCTCCAGGAATACGTCCAACCAAAATTGGCAACCGTATTTACCAAGTGCCGATCAATTACTTGCTTGAAAGGTAGCTAAGAAATTAACAAGCGCTGATGTAAAAGCAGTTAGAGGATGCCACCTAGTGGCCAAGAGACAAGGTGGGTGAGGTAATATCTTTTATTGGACCAACTTGTGTTGGTGAGAGACAAGCTTTCGAGCCACACAGAATTCTTTGTCAGGTCTGCGAAAGGAACTCCCAACGTCACAGCAAAATGTATGGTGGAACAGATTGTTTAGCTTAAGTAGTTGGTCCCTTACAATATGTGCTATTGAAGGTAGAGTGGCCTGTTAATTCCTTTGCAGTCATGGGGCAAAAAGAGGGGATTCATGTTACAGAATGTTGTAATAAGCCATAAATCCAGTGTCCACCTTGCATTTTGCCACGACGCTGGGAGTTCCTTTCACAGACCTGGAGAAGCTCTGTGTAGCTTGAAAGCTTGTCTCTCTCACCAACAGAAGTTGGTCCAATAAAAGATATTACCTCCCCCACCCCGTCTCTCTAATATCCTGCAACCGACAAAGCTACAACTGGACAGCATACAACCTAGTGGCTAAGGCGGTTCGTATGTTTCCACTAGCCCCTCATTTTGTATGTACGTTGGCATGTGTATAACCCAGCCTGTCGCCTGTGTATCCCTGACTCCCAGTCCCATTGCTTCATTCTGCCAGTTCACCTATTTATCTAGAACGACATTGTGCCTGACCCTCATGCAAGACTGCAAGGGGTGGGAGGGCACACAGGAGCTTTCCTCAATTTACACCCTTTGTGCAGGGACCAGCCCTCATCTGATGCACTTCAGCAGAGCTGGCTAGCTACCCAGGAGACAGCAGGCTTTCCAGTCCTAAGGGGTGCAGCATCACCTTTTCTGTGCACTAGGGGGAGCTTCTTTGACTTAATGGTGTGATCTGACCCTGCTGCTTCTGAATCTGTGCTCAGCAGGCTCTGGGCTCCCCAACCTCTAAATTAGACAAAGGTCCAGAAGTTAAGCTTGGGACTCACATGGCCCAAATTCAATCTTGTACTCTGTCACAGTCTCCCTGTGTGACCAAGGGTAAGTCACTTCGCCACTCTGTCCCTCAGTTTCCCCATGTGTAAAACTGGGATAACTGCACCTCAAGGACTACATGAGGAGCTCAGGCACTATGGTGATGGAGGCCAGAGAAGTACCTCAGACAGATGAACCTGACCAGCACAGGAGGCGCATCTGGACTGTGGAGTAGAAAATTTCAGGGCCAAACATTTTCAAATTTGGATACCTAAAGTTAGGCCCTTTCCACAAACCTAAATTCAGGTGGCTAATTTTAGGCACCCACATCTGACAGCAATGGCCTCTATCTCCTATTTCTAACAAAGCTGCACCCAAATCCCTAAGGAGATCTTGTACTAGAGCCGTCTGAAAACTTTCCAAGTAGAAAATGTTGACAATTTCAAGGGCGCTTTTTTGGGGGGGGGTGGAATTTTCAAGCTAAATCTCACTCTCTCCCCAGCTGTAACTTTTGTTTCACAGACCCTCCGTGGAGGAAACAACTGAAACTGACTCAAAATTTAGAGAGGCTGGCCCTGGGTGCACCCAATGAAGCTGGGAGTCTCGATGGACACACACTGAGACACTAACTTGCTCCCTGCAATAATTCCTAGGGTTTCAGATAAAGGTGGAGAGGTGCCTGTTCTGTTTTCTCAGGAAACAAGTCCATGAGGAACTGAAATGAAAACTAGGGTGGGTTATAAGAGAGACAGGATGGTCCTGGGACAAAGGCAGGGGTGTAGGATGCAGGAGAGAGGAGTTCAGTTTCCAGCTCTGATGTGATGTCCTGGTTAGCCTTGGTCAGATCACTAAGTCTCTGTAATTCAGTTCCCCACCTGTAAACAAGGATAACAATTCCCTTCTCAGAGGAGCACTTCCCTTGGGGTACCCCATGGGGTTAGTGCAGTGGGTCATCCTCAGAGAGTCTTCTCCATCTGTAATACACTGACCTACTACATGAGATCACTGCCATCTAGTGGCTGGTTCCAGCCCCTATAGAACCTGCTATTTAATGCCAGTCACACTGCTAGCTCCACTGGTCCAAGCCTGTGCTGACTGCTTGGGGACTGGAATGTCAGAATTTCCCCCAGAACACAAATTCTGGAGAAAAAAAGTCAATCCAAATTGGAACCATCAAGCTGAAAAATTCCCATGAGCTGAAAGTTCCAAAACATTTCAATTTGGCACTGTCAAAATGCTTCATTTTGTTTAGACTATGAAATCTAATATACCTAGCACTAAGTCTAAACAAAGTGAATCAAAGTGGTTTATACAGTGGTGTTGTAGCCGTGCCAGGCTATTAGAGATACAAGGCAGGTGAGGTAATCTCTTTTATTGGATCACCTTCTGTTGGGGAGAGAGAGATGTTTTCAAGCTACACAGAGCTCTTCTCTGGGTCTGGGAAACATACTCAGAGGGCCCCAGCCCTGAAGAAGAGCTCTGTGTAGCTCAACAGCTTGTCTCTCTTTCACCAACACAAGTTGGGCCAATAAAAGACATTATCTCACCCACCTTGTGTCTCAAAATGTTTTGACATTGTTGCAGCCAAACACTGACTTTTGCCTGTTGTAAACTGTGTTGAAATGTGCATGATCTCAGAAAACATTGCAATTGTTGGGCAGCTGCATTTTTCGACAGAAAAGTGTTCTTTCAAAAATTGTTTGTCCAGATCTGCCTTCTGGCATAGGTTCAATTCCTGCTGATGACACGGGGTGGGGACTAATAGAAAGAGGAGGCCCACTTTGGAATCTGAACTCTTGATGCTTGGGATGAACATCCCTGTACAGGGTAAGTGTGTTGTTTTCCCCCCTTCTAGTGGTTGCTCACCATAGAGGATAACAGCCTCTTACTGCTGGCTGCTAGTGGAATTGTTCTGCTAGCTAAGCTCACATGGCAAAGATGTGAGTAGTGGTGAGGTAGAGGTCCTGGGTTCTATCCCAACCCATGGCAAGGTGAAATTATAGAGTAGTAATTGATGTAGGGCTGTGTGTCAGTGGCTGGTTGATCAGGGAGGATATGTACTGCTCTATCCCAGTGCATGTGATTGTGTTTCCCTCTATAACTGTTCACGGTAACTGTAGACCCTGCTACTCAACTCATAGCTAAAGGAACTGCCCTTTCATTCAGGAGGAAGACGCCTGTGCTGAAGTCCAGGATTGGATCCATGCTGAGCCACTGCAGTGGAGAGGTCATTACACATATGCAAATCCCAGGAAAACAATCTGGCCCATAGTTATTTCTCTCTATGGCACAATGTGGCATTTGATATAAGCAGAAAGTGACTAGAGCACAGAAGAAAGAGACCACTCTAAAGCTGGGAGTGCCTTGTGAAAAATATGCAATTATCAACTCTAACATCACAGGTGGCTGAATAAATGTTTTCAATTGAAATGAACCCAAAACTTAAAACAAAATTCAGTGAAAACTCCCAGATTTCACATTGGCTTATATTAAAACTGGGCAAGACTGTACTGCAAATTTACATAGTAAGAAGTAAAGTTGGACCAGAAATCTGGATCCAAAGAACTTTTGGAGTTTGGATGGTGCCAGATACCTAATCAATGCATTGTGACTGGCCCCTCTTTCTCTATAGGAGGCTAAAGCTAAATCCTGACCAGACCTAAACACCGCTGAACTTTGGGAGAAACCCAAATCTGGATACTGATCAGAACTTGCCAGCTTGGACCCAGCTCTGACTTTGATTGTGGCCAGTTCCGAATTTTATTTCAGAGTTCCAGATTCTCCAGAAAGGTCTGTCCATTTTAGCAAGCCTCCTGACAAACCTGATCTGTGAAGAAGGTGAAACCAAGCAGATTCCCCACAGCTCTCTGCTCAGACTTCCCCAGGATGCAGCAAGAAATATGGCAGGATGAGGATTGAAAGGAGTACCTGTTAAGTCACTGCCAGGGCTCAATAAATCATTGTCAGGCAGCTTTGCTTCAGGTCTCTGCTGTAGAGACGAAATGGTGAGACAAATTAAATCAAAGGAGAAGGGAACTGACAAATGATCCCATGCAATTAGGAGCAAGATAAATCAGCCTGTTATTTAATTCAGAAGAGGTACAGGGAGGAATCTTGGGCAGACAGGGACCTCAGACAGGGTGTGCGCGCTAAGTGGGGTCCTTGTGGGATGTAACTGACAAAAAGGTCCCCAGGTCACAGAATCCTGAGCACAAATTGGAAAACAGTAGAGCTGGGGCACTGAGAGTGACAGAGTGGTGACGGTGCTGAGAACCAGGGGAGCCTGGATGGTAAGAAAGAGCCTGACTCAGGGCAGCAGGAGAGATCAGTTAGCAAACATGGCAAGAGGCTGGGTTAAGTTTAATTGTTCCTGGGAACAGTGGCTGGTTTCCAAGTGTGATGACAGCTGCACAGCTGAGGATGTCTGTGCTATGAGACAAAGGACAGCTATGTGGAAAGGGGAGCAAGGGAGAGGCGCAAATTCTAAACCTCACTTGTACAGATGCAACGGGCAAACACTTTGGTACCAATGACCATGGCACTTTCTCTGCACTGGGATCCAAGAAGCAGATAATGCGTCTTTGAGGACAGTGCCCCGTCCCCCTAAAGGAGGAGACCATGGTGGTAATGCTCAACATGGCCCGGCAGAAGAGGGAGATGAGGGGGTGTTGGGGTTCATCCAGTAGGTTCATTCACAGCATGGATCCATGCGATATGCATTGCAGTGCTTGTGGGCCCAGATTAGAGAATATTCATTTTAATTTTTAAAAGCCATGTTAGTTTTTTTCATGGTGTCACTGGCAGGCAGAGTTAAGGTGGTTTGGGTACTTTAACTCTGCATTTCCATCCCTCAACACATTGGGATGTCTTAAGTGTAACCTTAACTCTGAATTTGCAGGTGTATAATGTTGTTTGGGAGAATTACAACATTCTTGTCATGACTTTAACCCTTACATTACTGATTCAAATATTAAGGTTGAGAGTGCTTAACCTAATCTTGGGCTAGGAATACGGGTGGGATGGGGGGCAGAAAACCCACTATTTAAAGTTGCCTATAACTATACATTCTAAACACTTATGAGTTCCCACTAAAAGATGTCAGAGCCCCTACTATCACTGCCCTTTAATAGGGGTTCTGTGGCTGCATGCTTGCTTGGGCATCGGTGATCAAAAAGCTCCCTGGGGCACAGCTGCCTCATCTACCCTGTGCCCTATGCACCACAAACCCAGCCTTGCATGCTGGCCCACAGCACTAACCGTCAGAACTCTTCGGCAGCCTGCTACTGCAATGATTTCTATCTGCACTTGGGTGCCACCTACTGGTTAGTGATAGATGTTGCATAGATGCATTTCCCCCCCCCCCCCCCCCCATGTGTGCCTTGTAGTATTGGAGGATGTGTGTATCTGTTTGTTACCAGACATCAGCTGTAGATACAGGGTGGAGGCTTTTGATGGTTACTATGTGGTGTAAGACAAAGCAGGCTTTTCCATTCTGTGTCGTTCTGCCTCATGCTTGGTCACATTCTGATTGTGTTGGTTCGTTTCCTAGTACACATTAGGGTTGCAGGTGCGCTGCTCAGACTATGAGGACTGGGGCAGATGAGGATTGGACCTGGCAGGAAGGATTATTGCTCTGAGCCCTGAGAGAGCATACCACCTGTCAGACTCCTCACTAGTTTAGAAGGACAGCATTTTGCACACGTACACTGACTGCAGCCTGAAACACCAACCTCCTTGCTTCACTGTTTAAATCATCCATAAAAACAGCCATACTGGGTCAGACCAATGGTCTATCTAGTCCAGGATCCTGTCTTCTGACATCAGCCATATTAGGTGCTTTAGAGGGAGTGAACAGAACAGGGCAATCACCAAGTGATCCATCTTCTGTCATCCGGTCTCAGTTTCTGGCAGTCAGAGTCTAAGGACACTCAGAACATGGGGTTCCATCCCTGACCATCTAAGCTAATAGCCATTGATGGACCTATCCTCCGTGAACTTATCTAGTTCTTTTTTGAACCCCATTATAGTCTTGGCCTTTATAACACTGGATCACCCCTGTCTACATGTTTGTTGATCCCCTCAAAGAATTCTAATAGATTGGTGAGGCATGATTTCCCTTTGCAAAAGCCATGTTGACTCTTCCAACAAATCATGTTAATCTATGTGTCTGATAATTCTGTTTTTTACTATAGTTTAGCAGTTTGCCTGGTACTGACATTAGGCTTACCAGCCTGCAATTGGCAGGTTCACCTCTAGAACATTTAAAAACTGGCATCACATTAGCTATCCTCCAGTCATCTGGTAAAGAAGCTCATTGAAATGACATACCACAGTTAGTAGTTCTGCAATTTCATATTTGAGTTCCTTCAGAACTTGTGGGCGAATACAATCTGGTCCTGGAGACTTATTACTATTTAATTTATCAGTTTGTTCCACAATCTGCTCTGTTGACACCTCCTCAATCCAGAACAGTTCCTCAGATTTGTCATCTAAATAGAATGGCTCAGGTGTGGGAACCTGCCTCACATCCTCTGAAGTGAAGAATGATGTAAAGAATTAATTTAGCTTCTCAGCAATGGCCTTATCTTCCTCGAGTGCTCCTTTAGTGCCTCAATCATCTGATGGCCCCACTGATTGTTTAGCAGGCTTCCTTCTTCTGATATACAGTAAAACCCCACTTATTCAGTCTAATCGGGACGAGGGCCAGATCAGATCATCAAAATTCCAGATAAACTGGAGAATGGGAAAATGTGATGCTGCAATGCCATCTAGCGGCCACAGGAGAGATCTTCCGGCTCTGGAGTCCTGGTTGTTCAGTAGAAGTGGAGAGACAGTTAAGGGAGAGTTGGATAAACAGGGCTCTACTGTACATAAAAAAATATTGCTGTTAGTTTGTGTCTTTTGCTAGTTGTTCTTCAAATTCTTTTTTGGCCTGCCTAATTATACTTTTACACTTGACTTGTCAGAGTTTATATTCCTTTCTATTTTCCTCCATAGGCTTTCCATTTGATTTTAAAAGATTCCTTTTTGCCTCTAACCCCTTCTTTTACTTTGTTGTTTAGACATGATGGCACTTTTTTTTTTGGGTCTTACTATTTTTTTTTTTTAATTTGGGGGCTGTCACAGGGTTCGCACAGGTTTCCACCTCCTCGCCCTCTGCTTAGGCTGGTAAAATAAGAGTTCTCATGCCTTCTTCTGGTGTTTCACCCTTGTGCTTTATTTTACTGTGCCACCGGGCAGTCTCCTTTATCCCCCAACAGTTATCCCCTTTCTAACCCATTCCAGGGTCTCTTGGCCCTTGAGGCTCCCTTCCTGTGGTGAGAAGACAGAGCTGTAGCCTCCTGTCCCCTCACAGGCTAGCCTCCTAACTGAGTTTTGTTCAGGGTTTTTATAGCCCTCCCAGCCTTCAGCCCAGCTGTCGCTGCTTAGCTCAGTCTATTGCAGTGAGCCAGCCCTCGTTAGGGCCCGCAGCTGGGCTCCCTGCTGGCTGCTTTGAGCCTCTGCCCCTGGCCTCTCTGCCTGAAAGCAGGGCTTAGCCAGCATTTTAGCAGGGTATTCAAGGGGTTTCACCCCTGCCCTGGCACAGGGGCATACATTTAATCTAAGCCTCTATTATGGCATTTTTAAAAAAAGTTTCCATGCAGCTTGCAGGCATTTCACTTTTGTCACTGTACCTTTTAATTTCTGTTTAACTATCTTCCTCATTTTTGTGTAGTTCCCCTTTCTAAAATTAAATGCTGTTGTGGGGGGGGCTTCTTTGGTGCCCCCCCAAAAAAGTTAGATTTAATTATATTATGGTCGTTATTACCAACCAGTTCACCTATATTCACCTCTTGGTCTAGAATCCATGCTGCTCTTAGGACTAAATCAAGAATTGCCTCTCCACTTGTGGGTTCCAGGATTAGATGCTCCAAGCAGCCGTCATTAATGGTGTCTAGAAACTTTATCTCTGCTTCCCGACCTGAAGTGATGTGTTCCAAGTCAGTATGGGGATAGATGAAATCCTCCATTATTATTGAGTTTTCTATTTTTATAGCCTCTGTAATCTCCCTGAACATTTCACAGTTACAGCCACCGTCTTGGTCAGTAGTGTATTCCTACTGCTATATCCTTATTATTCAAGCATGGAATTTCTATCCATAGAGATTCTATGGTACAGTTTCATTCATTTAAGATTTTTACTGTATTTGACTCTATCTGAAAGAAAACATATAGTGCCACTCCCCCACCAGGATGATCTAGATGATGAGCTGGGCTTTAACACCATTGCTGCACCTAGTTTGGAAGAGCAAAACCCATGTTCTGCCCTAGCACCTTTCACAGTGCTATGTTAGTGTAACCTACTGGTCAATGTGTGAGAGAGGCCCCAAGTCTGATACAGGTCACAGCTACAGAGCCAGGTTCTTTAGCTCAAGCTGTAGTGACTCTTGCTTTTTTACTTAGGGCTACCATACGTCCGGGTTTCCACGGACATGTCCGGCTTTTTGCTCTTTAAATAGCCGTCCGGGGGGATTTCTAAAAATCTAAAAATGTCCGGGATTTCCCCCCGGTCGGCTATTTATCGACCGAAAAGTGGCTGACAGGGTGGCTGAGCACCGCTCGCATTGGGGCCTCGGCAGCCAAAGCCCCTTCCCGGCTCCCCCAATCCCCTGCAGCCTTAGCACGCCACCTGGCAGTGCTGGGGGGCGGGGCTGTGCACCTGTGAGGGAACGCGAAGGCAGGGCTGGCAGCGGCGGCCAGAGCCCCTACCCCACTTCCCCCCTCCTCCACAGCCTCAGCACGCTGCTCGGCAGCGCTCGGGCGGGGCGGGGCGGAGCCAGACACCTGCTCTAAGCCAAGCGGCACGGTAAGGGGGCCAGGGACTTGGAGAAGGGGTCAGTCAGGGGACAGGGAGCGGGGGGGGGTTGGATGGGTCGGGAATTTGGGGGGGCCTGTCGGGGAGGGCAGGGGTGTGGAGAGGGGTTGGGACAGTCAGGGACAGGGAGCAGGGGGGTTAGATGGTTCAGGGGTTCTGGGGGGGCTGTCAGGGGGCAGGAAGTGGGAGGGAGTGGCTAGGGGTGGTGCTACCCTCCCTCCCCCCCCTCCCGCAATGGAGTGTCCTCTTTTTTGAAAGTTCAGATATGGTAACCCTATTTTACTATGGAGGCCCTTGGTTCAAGCCCTACTGTGCAAAGTGGCAGCTGTCACCCAAATGCTAAAGCCCAGAGGGTGCCTTGAAGGCCCAAGCCTGTACTGGAGGCAGTGCAGAACCACACCTCCACAAGAGAAGCTCTGAGTAGGGTTGTCCTTAAGGCTCAATAGTTCCAAGTCACATAGGGGAAAGTGTATAAATTGCAACATTCCTTAAACCCTGCTTTCTCTTCTCTGACTTAGGGGGGCTTGTACCCCAGAGAGGCCTGGGGGAGAGTGGCCCCTGTGTGCTCTGAAAGCAGGGACTGGATTGTGGATGGAAAGCTCCTTGTTTCTGCCCTCCCCCACACACAAAAACACATCTGAATCAGAGCCAGGTAGTACTGTTCCTCACACACACACACACACACACCTGTCTGGAAGGCATATTCCTTTAAGACACTCAAGCAGGATAATAGGTACAGAAACAAAGAAACATGGACACACACACACACACACGGTATAGAAATACTCCATAAATATAGAGTGAAGGCATTTTATAACTAATTGCAGTAACTACAAACAGCAGATCCCGGCAGTGCTAGAATGGGAGAGGATGGGTATTTTCTTATAGGGGGAATACACAGAAGGATGTAAGATGTTGGAGAAGGAGGTGATGCATTACATCTAGTGCAGGATTGAAACCGAGTGAAGATAAAACTGATTTCAGCCGATTGCCCTGGTTAGGCTCAAGGGGATCAGCCCCAGACTAATAACTACAGCAGGTTGAGATTTTTCAAACAGAAAATATTTCTGTTGAAAAAGCAATTTTGTCAAAAAAAAGTATTTCACAAAGACAGCTCGATTTCAGCTAATTTTGTTCAGTGGAAAAACCTGAAACTGGGGGGGAGGACAACAAAAAACGTCTGTTTTGTTCCATTTTGAATTGCAGTGGGTGGGTTTCTTTGGGTTTTGAAAACCCATTACATTTTGGTCAGCTTCCCCCTTTTCTCTTTCTGCTCCTCCCCCCACATTTTTCCAGTGGGGAGGAAGGAGGCAGCGTAAGAGGAAAATCTGCCACATACTCCAAGATGTGTTGAGGGTGATAAAAAAAATGAAGGTAGTGTCATCTCCCCTAAAGGTGATATCTCAGAAAGGAGACACATGCGACCAGGTGGCTCCTCCCCCGGAGGGACTAAGAAGGAAAGTGATGCATCATTCCCCTCGCATCAACATTGCTATCTTGGGAGTGTCTCTGCTTGGAAGATTGGGAGCAAAGTAGGGAACGGTGCTGCAGATCTGTAGAGCCTTTTCACATGCAGCTCCTGCAAAGCCCCTCTGTGATGGACTGCAGCACTCCTTCCTTCTACATGGAAGGGGGAAACTTTGTGCACATACACAAAGCCCTCCTCGCATAGAGCTCCAGGAGACAACCCAGTTCACAGCTCTGTTTCAGTCCATCTTTAAGGCATTTCATCATCTGGAGTACCGAACAGTTCGTCTCACATGTTGTCAAGCAAAATCAAAAGGCCCTTCGCTTTATTTATTTATTTATTCTGACTTCTACTACGTTGTTTGTGAGCTTGCCCCAGTAAGGACTAAGTGAATCTCAGTATTTGGCCCTTCCACAACAGGGCATATGCCAGGGGTGAAAGTAAAATTGAAAACTTATCGGTATGGGGCCGGCTCTGCCTCCCCCCTCCCCCGCCCAGGAAGGGGCAGGGCCTCGGGTGGAAGGGGCGGGGCTGGAGGTCAGCGTTCCCCAGCCAGCCCTTCCAGGCTCCCTGGCCCATGCCGCCCAGGGCTCCAGCAGCGATTTAAAGGGCCCAGGGCTCTCGCCACTGTTGCCAGTACCGCAGCAGCGGCCGGAGCCTCGGGCCCTTTTAAATCACCGGCCCCGTGGCAGCTGCTCCTTTTGCCCTGCCCATTGGCAGCCTGGGGGGGCAAAAGGGGCAGGGACGATAAAGCACTGCCGCAGCAGCACTTTAAGCAGGGTCTTTGCAGCGGCAGCTCTTTAATGTTGCTGCCCCTTTTGCACTCCTCCGTCAGCGGCCTGCCACTAGGGACCCGGCAGGGCCACTGACAGGGGACGCAAAAGCGGCAGCGCTTTAAAGTAAGGCAACAGGGCCCTGTACCGATGGCCACTTTTTACCAGTACACCGTACCGGCCCGTACCGCCTTACTTTCACCCCTGGCATATGCACAGCTAGGGTGAAATAGCTACCCCACTGAAGTCAGTAGGGGTTCCGTTGTCGATTTTGGTGGGGCCAGCATTTCACTCTTGGACTTCTCGATAAAAGAAAGAAAGGGAAAAAAAGGAGCCTTCTCCTCACCCCCATATACACCCCCTATCTTTCTGACAACGGCAGTTTCAAAGAGGTGGAGGAAGGCAGAACTTCTCCTTTTCATGTGGTAGCACAAATGTGACATGCAACAACCTTGTCTATTTCAGGTTTTATGATGTCAAAGATGACTCATGAGATAGACTCTGGCGTTACTGATTAATCTTACTTGTGCACATGTCATTATTTCTCCCTTACGACTTGCCAAGAGCATTTTATTTTTGCTACACTAGGAACAAAATCTTCAGCGGATCTCCTGAGCATTACAAATTGCAAACTCTGTCTCTTTGGCCCCCTGCATTAATTTTCTTCAAATGACACCAAGGGGCCAATATGTTAAGTTTACACTATTGCTTTGACAAAGTTTTAGCTTTTATTTATAACCATTTGTGTAAAAAGCAGCAGTCTGGGCTTACATAGACCTGTTGTGGAGGGAATTGCTCTGCCACACTCACTCCAAAATTGCTTGTGCTTTCTATACTTGCTGAGGTTTGTGTTTTTGCTGCTGTATGAATTGTGCGTGTGATGCCTACTCTTTTTCTTACTTGTTGAGTTAGGGGGCGGCAGACTATGACGCTATATTTATGCTGATGCCATTCTCTTTTTCCCCCATCCAAGAAAATAGTTATTGATCTTATTTGTGACCGGGCTTGATTCACTTATGTGTTACTCCAATCTTTTACAGTACAAATGGCATAAAACTGGAGTGTGGTGGGGCAGCTGCCCCACACAGGCAGAGGAAGGCTTACAGCAGCCATGAGGTGGCTGCGCAGAACCCAGCCAATTAAAAGAGGGCTTATTGAGCCAGCCAATAGGGAGAGGGCTTAGTGGAACAGCCAGTCAGGGCCAGGCTGGCCCACATAAAAAAGGGCTGCTGAGCAGAATAGAGGCAGTCACTTCCTGAAGGTAAGGGAGAAGAACTGGCTGTTTAGAAGGCTGGAGCACCATGGACAGAGCAGTACTGGGCAGGGTCAGCAGAGTAGGAGAAAGCTCCAGCCTGATGGCTGCCAGACTGAGGTCCTGATATAAGGGTGGAGAAGGTGCTAGGGCTGTGGGGAAGTGGCCCAGGGAAGGAGATGGCAGAGTTAGAGGAGGGACAGTATGTGGCTGCCAGTCAAGACCCAGAGTAGTGGGCATGCCTGGGTCTCCCCCACTTGCCACTGAGGGGAGTGGCCGGTGAATGGACTGCAGTTTGCCACTGAGATAAGTGGCTAGAATCGGGACTGCGGTTTACCACTGAGGCAAGTGGTCGGACTAAGGATAGTCGGTCCCCTGGAATGGGGAAAAGGACTGACTGGGGCACAACCGGAGGGCTGTGTCCAGAAGAGGATGATGTGGGCCCTGGAGGTGGGGACAGATGGGACAACAGATGAGACACCACATGAGAAGGGTGTACTGGCAAC
This sequence comes from Trachemys scripta elegans, assembly GCF_013100865.1. Lineage (NCBI taxonomy): Eukaryota > Metazoa > Chordata > Testudines > Emydidae > Trachemys > Trachemys scripta. The sequence continues at coordinate 60,153,328 of NC_048304.1, read as the reverse complement.
AGCTGAGCTAATTCCTAGGGCAGCCAGCAGGAGGCACCATGGTGGTGAGTCAGATGCTCCATCACATGGAGTAACAGTAGTGAATCAGGCCCATTGTTTGAACAAATTCTTCAGTGTTCAAGTGGTACATAAATATCTCCATTGTGTCACATGGGCCCACTCTCTTGTCATCTTAAGAGAACGTCCATCATGGGTTTGGGCCTTATAGTCACATAAAAGCCTTAACTGTATATAGGGTACTACTGAGACAAGGTGTGGAATGCTCAGAGCCCAGGCATTATTTGGACATGAGGAAATAAAGAGAGAAGCAGCAAGTTATACCAAACTAATCAAAATTAGAGAAGGCAAAGCTCTATTTGCGCATCTTATACTGATCACAGTGCTGGGTTTACAGTGGCGCCATGGAGCCGGGCCCATGCTCAGAAGGGGCCCTGACCTGCTCCGCTTGCACTGTGCCCCGAGATCCTGCCAACCACTTGCTCCTCTCAGCCTGCCCATTGGCTTGCTGTGGGCTCCTCTCCATCCCCGTCCCCACCCCCCTGCTCCTCTCTGCCCCCTGGCTGGACCCCAGTGCACCTCTGGCTCCAGGCAGTCTCTGCTTCCCACCACCTGTGGGACCCCACCTGTCTCCCCAGAACTGAGCTGCCTGGGACTGGTGCAGAAGCTTAGCCAGTCTCAGGTCTCAGCCGATGGGGATGATAGTGGGGGTGGGGGAGGGGGAGGAGGCTTGGCTGGGCCTCTCAAGGCAAGTGGGTCCTCAGAGAGCCCAGCTGGGGCAGGCCTGGGCCTGGCTGATTGCACCACTCCCAAGGGGCCAGAGCGATTCCCTGCCCCGGGACCAGCCCTGGCTGCGCTGCCAGCTCAGCCTGGTAGACAATCGCCTCTCAGCAGGGCCGGTGAGTGTGGCCAGGAGGCAGGCTGTGGGGGAGTGGGTCTCTTAGGGATCTGGGTGGGTGCTGGGCTGTGAGGGGGTGGGGAAGATGTGTGTGTGTTGGGGCACTAGAGAGTGGGGGTTCTGTGGGGGGTGCTGGGCAGTTGTGGTGGGGTTGTGGGCAGAGGAGCACTGGGCAGGGTTGGTATTGTGCAGGGTGCTGTGCATTTGTGGAGGGGTCTGGGGTGGTGCTGGACATAAAGGGTCCAGGGGGCTCTGGCCATAGGGAGTTGGGCTGTGTGGCGCAACATGGGCCCACCCCCCGAGGGGAAGGGGCATGCTGGCAGCACAGGGCCAGGCGGGCCATGGTGTATCTGGCAACTGCCGATTTGTAAATAGTGGCCTTACACTGGGCTGGGCGGAGTGGGACAGCCCCTGCCATGCCATGCCATGCCATGCCCCATTGTTCCTGGCTGGCCCCTTGCTCTGGGGACTGACCTCCCGTGCCATACTCCACTGCCTCCAGGGGGCCCACAAATATGCTTGGCGCTGAGCCCACAAAAGGTTAATCCGGCCCTGACTGATCATCCTGGATGATGGATAAGATTACTCCCTAGAGCAGTGGTTCTCAACCTGCAGCCCACGGGCTGCTTGTGGCCCAATCAGCATAGAGCTGCAGCCCATGTGACATCCTCAGGGTCATAAGAACATAAGAAAGGCCATACGGGGTCAGACCAAAGGTCCATCTAGCCCAGTATCCTGTCTACCGACAGTGGCCAATGCCAGGTACCCCAGAGGGAGTGAACCTAACAGGCAATGATCAAGTGATCTCTCTCCTACCATCCATCTCCATCCTCTGACAGACAGACAGGCTAGGGACACCATTCCTTACCCGTCCTGGCTAATAGCCATTAATGGACTTAACCACCATGAATTTATCCAGTTCTCTTTTAAACTCTGTTATAGTCCTAGCCTTCACAACCTTCTCAGGTAAGGAGTTCCACAAGTTGACTGTGCGCTGCATGAAGGAGAACTTCTTTTTATTTGTTTTAAACTTGCTGCCTATTAATTTCATTTGATGACCCGTAGTTCTTGTATTATGGGAATAAGTAAATAACTTTTCTTTATCCACTTTCTCCACATCACTCATGATTTTATATACCTCTATCATATCCCCCCTTAGTCTCCTCTTTTCCAAGCTGAAGAGTCCTAGCCTCTTTAATCTCTCCTCATATGGGACCCGTTCCAAACCCTTAATCATTTTAGTTGCCCTTTTCTGAACATTTTCTAGTGCCAGTATATATTTTTTGAGATGAGACCACATCTGTACGCAGTATTTGAGATGAGGGCATACCATTGATTTATATAAGGGCAATAATATATTCTCAGTCTTAGTCTCTATCCCCTTTTTAATGATTCCTAACATCCTGTTTGCTTTTTTGACCGCCTCTGCACACTGCATGGGCATTTTCAGAGAACTAGCCACGATGACTCCAAGATCTTTTTCCTGACTTGTTGTAGCTAAATTAGCCCCCATCATATTGTATGTATAGTTGGGGTTATTTTTTCCAATGTGCATTACTTTACATTTATCCACATTAAATTTCATTTGCCATTTTGTTGCCCAATCACTTAGTTTTGTGAGATCTTTTTGAAGTTCTTCACAGTCTGCTTTGGTCTTAACTATCTTGAGCAGTTTAGTATCATCTGCAAACTTTGCCACCTCACTGTTTACCCCTTTCTCCAGATCATTTATGAATAAGTTGAATAGGATCGGTCCGAGGACTGACCCTTGGGGAACACCACTAGTTACCCCTCTCCATTCTGAGAATTTACCATTTATTCCTACCCTTTGTTCCCTCTCTTTTAACCAGTTCTCAATCCATGAAAGGACTTTCCCTTTTATCCCATGGCAGCTTAATTTACATAAGAGCCTTTGGTGAGGGACCTTGTCAAAGGCTTTCTGGAAATCTAAGTACACTATGTCCACTGGATCCCCCTTGTCCACATGTTTGTTGACCCCTTCAAAGAATTCTAATAGATTAGTAAGACACGATTTCCCTTTACAGAAACCATGTTGACTATTGCTCAACAGTGTTTGTTTTTCTATGTGTCGGACAATTTTATTCTTAACTATTGTTTCGACTAATTTGCCCGTTAGACTTACCGGTCTGTAATTGCCGGGATCACCTCTAGAGTCCTTTTTAAATATTGTCGTTACGTTAGCTAACTTCCAGTCATTGGGTACAGAAGCCGATTTAAAGGACAGGTTACAAACCTTAGTTAACAGTTCCGCAACTTCACATTTGACTTCTTTCAGAACTCTTGGGTGAATGCCATCTGGTCCCGGTGACTTGTTAATGTTAAGTTTATCAATTAATTCCAAAACCTCCTCTCGTGACACTTCAATCCGTGACAGTTCCTCAGATTTGTCACCTACAAAAGCCAGCTCAGGTTTGGGAATCTTCCTAACATCCTCAGCCGTGAAAACTGAAGTAAAGAATCCATTTAGTTTCTCCGCAATGACTTTATCGTCTTTAAGCGCTCCTTTTGTATCTCGATCATCAGGGGCCCCACTGGTTGTTTAGCAGGCTTCCTGCTTCTGATGTACTTAAACATTTTGTTATTACCTTTGGAGTTTTTGGCTAGCCATTCTTCAAACTCCTCTTTGGCTTTTCTTATTACATTCTTGCACTTAATTTGGCAGCATTTATGCTCCTTTCTATTTGTCTCACTAGGATTTGACTTCCACTTTTTAAAGGAAGTCTTTTTATCTCTCACTGCTTCTTTTACATAGTTGTTAAGCCACGGTGGCTCTCTTTTAGTTCTTTTACTGTGTTTCTTAATTTGGGAGATACATTGAAGTTGGGCCTCTATTATGGTATCTTTAAAAAGCGCCCATGCAGCTTGCAGGGATTTCACTTTAGTCACTGTACCTTTTAACTTCTGTTTAACTAACCCCCTCATTTGCCAGACACCTGCAGGAATTAAATGCCACAGTGTTGGGCTGTTGAGATGGTCTTCCTACCACAGGGATGTTGAACGCTATTGTATTATGGTCACTATTTCCAAGCGGTCCTGCTATAGTTACCTCTTGGACCAGCTCCTGCGCTCCACTCAGGACTAAATCTAGAGTTGCCTCTCCCCTTGTGGGTTCCCGTACCAGCTGCTCTATGAAGCAGTCATTTAAAGTATCGAGAAATTTTATCTCTGCATTTCGTCCTGAAGTGAAATGTTCCCAGTCAATATGGGGATAATTGAAATCCCCCACTATTATTGAGTTCTTAATTTTGATAGCCTCTCTAATTTCCCTTAGCATTTCATCATAGAGGTAGTATTGGATGCGGCCCACATAACACATTGTGTGCCACATATGTGGCCTACAATGGTAAAAAGGTTGAGAACCACTGCCCTAGAGTGTATTCTCCAATGCTTGGGACTAGTATAATTGTACATGACCCAAGCAACGGAGAGTCTGTATTTCCCTTGGCCAATATATAATTCTTGTTGTCAAGAAGTTTCTTGACCTTCAGTCTAATTTTTTTGTTTTACTTAATGTTATCCTAATACTCCTGGTAAAGAACCTGGGGTCACCACATTTCTCTGCGAATATGCTGCTAGATAAGTTAGTACACCATCCCCTTCCCTATCTTTGCCAGTGAATTCAGGAGACCCTCGGGTCACCCAGAAATCTAATGTGTGATTCCAAGTGTATGCACAGGATTATTCTGGCCAAACAAAGGAACTTGTGCATGGATCTCTTATAGACTAAGTATATGTGTGTTCAAAAATCCTGGCAGCAGTGAGGTGCTGTGCTTTGTCCTACTATAAGCAGTCATTGGGGATCAGAGAGACATGTGCCAGACACCTGCAGGAATTGGTAGAGATATAATTTAAATATAGCATTGATTTTCCTACCAATGGGATAGAACATGGAACCCCCACAATCTGCCTCTGAGGAAAGCACAACAGTCCCTTCTGTACATTGTGGCCTAATAGAATATACAGGGACTCTGACCTGTTACCAGGTTAATGCTATGCCTCTGGGCTGGTCAGTGGTAGTAGCAGGGACAGAACCCTGGACCTCTGCATCTTAGACACACGCCCCTCTGCTACCTGAGGTAGGACACCCAGCTCTAAATCATGCTCCTCTATGTGGCCCAGCCACTATTAGCAGGGGCAAAGCACCACACTGTGGTAATCGGAGTATCTTGAATTGTGTAACCTATGTTTGTATAGTTCCAGATAGACACTTCCTTCCTTTTAAAGAGCATGGCTAAATGGAGCAGAATAACTTATCTGTGTGAGGAATTGTAAGGGTATATTTTTAAATGTCTTCATAGGCTTTTCTATGGCATTCACTACTGTAGAATCCAAGAAGCTCACAAAAATTAATAATGTGCCCCCAACATCCCTGTGGAATGGGAAAGAGCATTACCTCAGTACTTCTGGGAAACTGAGGCATCAAGGGACTCACCCAAGGTCATTCAGTGAAGCACAGACCTGAACAGAACACAGATTTCCTGAGTGTGTCTAGTGCAGGGTTCTCAAACTGTGGGTTAGGACCCCTCAGGGGGGTCATGAGGTTATTACATGGGGGGTTGTGAGCTGTCAGCCTCCACCCCAAACCCTGCTTTGCCTCCAGCATTTATAATGGTGTTAAATATGTAAAAGTGTTTGATGTATAAGGAGGGTCGCACACAGAGGCTTGCTATGTGAAAGGGGTCACCAGTACAAAAGTTTGAGAACCGCTGGTCTAGTGCTTGACCCACAAGACCATCCTGCCTATATCTTTATATAGATGCTTATATTTAATTGTCTACACTAGCCTTAGCTTCATTTTTGAGCTAAGAAGGGAGTTTAGGGCAATCCATATTCCTGGTGGGCCACAACTCTGCTCCCATCGAAACAAAACTAATGGCCATAATTTAATCCCATTACTCCAGGCTATAAACCTTGGAGAGTCTACTCAGTCTCTGGATTTGCAGTTGTTGGGTATTTGGAAACCCCATGCATGTAGTTAAGAATACATGCAGGAGAAGGAGTGGATGGATGCCCTGATGATCCTGCACTGAAGGCAGTAGCATCACCTGGTTTTTAAACTCTTCTGGAGAAAAGTCTGTGTTGTTCCAACATACTGCGCTCCCCCAGAACTCTCCCTACCATGTAGCAAAGATAGACTGTGAATGCCTCCATGGTGCCCCCTCTGGCTCATCCAGGCATCAATTACCCAGCAGCTGGTTTCTGCTGGCAGGTCGTCATCTCTTGCAAGGTCTGAGGTACAGTGCTTTAGCCATCAGTCAAGAGATGCTTCAGCCCTACCCCTTCCAGGGTGCGATGGTCCAAAAGAAACCAGGAACAGAACACCACAACTCACATGGTTGTCTGCTTAACCTTCAGTGGGACCTTGCCCTTCTGTTCAGTGCTTGTCTCTACATAGTCCACATTTCAGCCAGGCCCCCAGGGTCTGGTGTCCCTTCTAGCAGGAGACTCGTCTGACCGACAAGCCGGCTCTGTCTCTGGGCTGCAGCCAGGCGTCTCTCACCTCAGAAGAAGCAGTGCTCCGTTTTCCTTCCTGGGATTCCCTGCACTGGGCTAGGTCTCCTTTTAACTTCTGTTTCCATGTCTGTGACCTGTAGCAGGGGGGGACCAGTTGGGGCCACAGGCTCTCATTAACCCTCTAGTTGCCAATATGAGATCTGTCCAACCTATCACATGGGCATGCTCCAAGCCACTTCAACTCCTTCTCCCTGTAGTCCAGACCAGTCCACCTTCTCTATCCATAATTAGGTGGCTCCTAGAATTTGAGAAACTTTTACCAAACTCTGAAGTGTTCCCTCTGCTTAGCTATGTACTCAGATGCTTGACAATGTTTGCAACCATAATTCGCTATCACTGCTTGCCACACTGAAAACCTCTTTGTATATGGGCCAGTTTCTAAACAAATTTAGGGCCTAGTCTTGCTCCAGTGAAGCCCATAGAATATCAGGGTTGGAAGGGACCTCAAGAGGTCATCTAGTCCAACCCCCTGCTCAAAGCAGGACCAATTCCCAACTAAATCATCCCAGCCAGGGCTTTGTCAAGCCGGGCCTTAAAAACCTCCAAGGAAGGAGACTCCACCACCTCCCTAGGTAACGCATTCCAGTGTTTCACCACCCTCCTAGTGAAAGTGTTTCCTAATATCCAACCTGGACCTCCCCCACTGCCACTTGAGACTATTGCTCCTTGTTCTGTCATCTGCCACCACTGAGAACAGCCGAGCTCCATCCTCTTTGGAACCCCCCTTCAGGTAGTTGAAGGCTGCTATCAAATCCCCACTCATTCTTCTCTTCTGGAAACTAAATCCTAGTTCTCTCAGCCTCTCCTCATAAGTCATGTGCTCCAGCCCCCTAATCATTTCTGTTGCCCTCCGTTGGACTCTTTCCAATTTTTCCACATCCTTCTTGTAATGTGGGGCCCAAAACTGGACACAGTATTCCAGATGAGGCCTCACCAATGTCGAATAAAGGGGAACGATCACGTTCCTCTATCTGCTGGCAATGCCCCTACTTATACAGCCCAAAATGCCAATAGCCTTCTTGGCAACAAGAGCACACTGTTGACTCATATCCAGCTTCTCATCCACTGTGACCCCTAGGTCCTTTTCTGCAGAACTGCTACCTAGCCATTCGGTCCCTAGTCTGTAGCAGTGCATGGGATTCTTCCGTCCTAAGTGCAGGACTCTGCACTTGTCCTTGTTGAACCTCATCAGGTTTTTTTTTTGGCCCAATCCTCTAATTTGTCTAGGTCCCTCTGTATCCGATCCCTACCCTCTAGTGTATCTACCACGCCTCCTAGTTTAGTGTCATCTGCAAACTTGCTGAGAGCGCAGTCCACACCCTCCTCCAGATCATTAATAAAGATATTAAACAAAACCGGCCCCAGGACCGACCCTTGGGGCACTCCGCTTGAAACCGGCTGCCAACTAGACATGGAGCCATTGATCACTACCCGTTGAGCCCGACGATCTAGCCAGCTTTCTATCCACCTTACAGTCCATTCATCCAGCCCATACTTCTTTAACTTGGCGGCAAGAATACTGTGGGAGACCGTATCAAAAGCTTTGCTAAAGTCAAGGAATAACACATCCACTGCTTTCCCCTCCTCCACAGAGCCAATTATCTCATCATAGAAGGCAATTAGGTTAGTCAGGCACGACTTCCCCTTCGTGAATCCATGCTGACTGTTCCTGATCACTTTCCTCTCCTCTAAATGTTTCATAATTGATTCCTTGAGGACCTGCTCCATGATTTTTCCAGGGACTGAGGTGAGGCTGACTGGCCTGTAGTTCCCCGGATCCTCCTTCTTCCCTTTTTTAAAGATGGGCACTACATTAGCCTTTTCCCAGTCATCTGGGACCTCCCCCGATCGCCATGAGTTTTCAAAAATAATGGCTAATGGCTCTGCAATCTCACCCGCCAACTCCTTTAGCACCCTCGGATGCAGCGCATCTGGCCCCATGGACTTGTGCACGTCCAGTTTTTCTAAATAGTCCCGAACCACTTCTTTCTCCACAGAGGGCTGGTCACCTTCTCCCCATATTGTGCTGCCCAGTGCAGCAATCTGGGAGCTGACCTTGTTCGTGAAGAGAGAGGCAAAAAAATCATTGAGCACATTAGCTTTTTCCACATCCTCGGTCACTAGGTTGCCTCCCTCATTCAGTAAGGGGCCCACACTTTCCTTGATTTTCTTCTTGTTGCTAACATACCTGAAGAAACCCTTCTTGTTACTCTTAACATCTCTTGCTAGCTGCAACTCCAAGTGTGATTTGGCCTTCCTGATTTCACTCCTGCATGCCTGAACAATATTTTTATACTTCTCCCTGGTCATTTGTCCAATCTTCCACTTCTTGTAAGCTTTTTTTTTGCCTTTAAGATCAGCAAGGATTTCACTGTTTAGCCAAGCTGGTCGCCTGCCATATTTACTATTCTTTCTACACATCGGGATGGTTTGTTCCTGCAACCGCAATAAGGATTCTTTAAAATACAGCCAGCTCTCCTGGACCCCTTTGCCGTTCATGTTATTCTCCCAAGGGATCCTGCCCATCTGTTCCCTGAGGGAGTCAAAGTCTGCTTTTCTGAAGTCCAGGGTCCATATTCTGCTGCTCTCCTTTCTTCCTTGTGTCAGAATCCTGAACTTGACCATCTCATGGTCACTGCCTCCCAGGTTCCCATCCACTTTTGCTTCCCCTACTAATTCTTCCCTGTTTGTGAGCAGCAGGTCAAGAAAAGCTCTGCCCCTAGTGGATTCCTCCAGCACTTGCACCAGGAAATTGTCCCCTACACTTTCCAAAAACTTCCTGGATTGTCTGTGCACCGCTGTATTGCTCTCCCAGCAGATATCAGGGTGATTAAAGTCTCCCATGAGAACCAGGGCCTGCGATCTAGCAACTTCTGCTAGTTGCCAGAAGAAAGCCTCGTCCACCTCATCCCCCTTGTCTGGTGGTCTATAGCAGACTCCAACCATGACATCACCCTTGTTGCTCACACTTCTCAACTTTATCCAGAGACTCTCAGGTTTTTCTGCAGTTTCATACCGGAGCTCTGAGCAGTCATACTCCTCTCTTACATACAACGCAACTCCCCCACCTTTTCTGCCCTGCCTGTCCTTCCTGAACAGTTTATATCCATCCATGACAGTACTCCAGTTGTGTGAGTTATCCCACCAAGTCTCTGTTATTCCAATCGCATCATAGTTCCCTGACTGTGCCAGGACTTCCAGTTCTCCCTGCTTGTTTCCCAGGCTTCTTGCATTTGTGTATAGGCACTTAAGATAACTCATCGATCGTCCCTCTTTCTCAGCATGAGATAGGAGTCCTCCCCTCTTGCGCTCTCCTGCTTGTGCTTCCTCCCAGGATCCCATTTCCCCACTTACTTCAGGGCTTTGGTCTCCTTCCCCCGGTGAACCTAGTTTAAAGCCCTCCTCACTAGGTTAGCCAGCCTGCTGGCGAAGATGATCTTCCCTTTCTTCGTTAGGTGGAGCCCGTCTCTGCCTAGCACTCCTCCTTCTTGGAACACCATCCCATGGTCGAAGAATCCAAAGCCTTCTCTCCGACACCACCTGCGTAGCCATTCGTTGACTTCCACGATTCGACGGTCTCTACCCAGGCCTTTTCCTTGCACAGGGAGGATGGACGAGAACACTACTTGCGCCTCAAACTCCTTTATCCTTCTTCCCAGAGCCACGTAGTCTGCAGTGATCCACTCAAGGTCATTCTTGGCAGTATCATTGGTGCCCACATGGAGAAGCAGGAAGGGGTAGCGATCCGAGGGCTTGATGAGTCTCGGCAGTCTCTCCATCACATCGTGTATCCTAGCTCCTGGCAAGCAGCAGACCTCTCGGTTTTCCCGGTTGGGGCGGCAGATAGATGAGTCAGTCCCCCTGAGGAGGGTTTCTCATGGACTTCAATGAGAGCAGGCCAAGCCCAACATGACTGATTCACAGGAGTAGCATTAAAGCCAAGTCATGCTTTGTCCAGGCTGAACTTGAAATCACGGGATCCATTATCACATGGGATTCACTCTGAAGAGAAGGTTTAGTCTTAAGGGGCCAATTTTGCTCCTGTCTAGATGTGTAAATTCAGACTAATTTCAGTGACTACATTGGAGTTACTCCAGATTTTCACTGATGTAACTGGGAGCAGAGTGAGGCCCACGGTTTATTGAAACTGAGTACTGAACCCTTTAATTAAAACCAATTCATGAAGCAGTGAATCAGAATAGGGTTTCCCATTTGTACTTGATTTTTAATTAGTTAATTATGAATGTATCAATTAAAGTCCAAGAAGTCACATAAATTGGCATAATTTACATGAGAAATAACCCTAACTAATTAGTTCTAATTGATAGCTATTTTTCCTGGATAACTAAAGCCTCTCTGTTATAGGGCAAGCCAGAAATTCTAGGCCACTTTGGTAAACTGCCTATAGGTTCTTATCAATTTTATCTCACTGAATAGCCCAAAACTTCCTATATGTAAATTCACAGCCCTTCAAACAGGTTCAAAACTAGGGCTGGTAGAGAAATGTAAAAAATGAAATTGTTTTTTTCTTCAAAATTTGGAGGGGTTGCAACAAAACCCCCCAAAATGTTGTATGGAAACAAGATCTGGAAATTTCCTCTATTCAAAATGCCAAAGCATTATGCATTTGATGAATGTTTTAGGCCCATGTCTTTTAACTATTATTTTGCACAGCACTACATGGCTTCTGTATTGTTGTAGCCACGTATTTTACTAGAATAAAGTATTTTTAGGTTTGAAAAACCTGGACTGGAATGTGCAAGATATTTTCAACATTCAAAATGCTCAACAGTAAAGAATTTTCACCTTTCCTTGCAGATTCTAAACTGGTCCCATCTTAGTGATTTTGTGTGTGTGGGCGGGGGGGGGAGGAATGTAACCTTTTTTCCCTAATAGAATGGGGCCTATTGCTAAGTATATTCTTTTTCTTGCCACAGAAGTGTGACTATCTGCAAAAGGAAATGGTGGGAATATTCACCAAAAAATTGCAATTTTATCCCACCAGATGCTAGAATGTCTTGAGACAAGTTATGTTCCTAGCAAAGTCCACTCATCCTTTTATGTAGATTTTTTTTTTCTTTTAAGACCATTTAAAGGACCATTATTTTTAGGCTCAGAAGGATTCAATTATTGGGAAATGTCAATTTCACCATACGCACAAGCCAACCAAAAAAAAAAAAAAAAGACTTCCACTGATAATTGTTTAGGCGAAGAAAGAAAAATGCTGCCTGAGAACTTAGAATCAAAATCCAGTGAATTACACTTTTTAATTAGGCTTGTTTTTACTATTCATTTGCTAGTCCATTTGTAACAAGTATGGTTTGTTAATTTAAGTATATTTTCACATGAGGCTGACAATTTCCATTTAAAAAGCTATAAAGCTTTAATTTTGAAGCTCAGTGTCTACTGTCATTAAATAATTGTCTGCCATCCCCCACATAATTCCCTGCAACTGTGAAAATTTAAATTGATACAAATCTTTAAAAAAAAAATCAGTATCCATCAAAATTATAAGAGGCCAAAATAGAATTCTGCCAAACCTAGTCACCTTTCCAATAAATTGAGGGCCAAGCAGTTTACTCTGTGGGTATGTGTTGTTGGAAATCTTAGGGAACTAGCCAACCAATCCAAAATTGACAGAACTTTTCAGGGTAAGTCAGTTCACTCAAACCGATTGAGAAGTTACACAGAGATAGCAACTTACAAAGCAAAATAGGCATTTACCTTTCAGAGAATCCTCAGCTCCGTTCCCTCAGCCTGTTCCAATCTGCACCAAAAACGGCCTGAATTTAGACCACAGCCTCTAGTGCAGTGGTTCCCAAACTGGGGTTCGTGAACCCCTGCAGGTTCGCAAAATGTTACAGGGGGTTCTTGAGGGGGGGAGGGGGAATTCTCTAATGGCGGTCAGAGCTGTCCCTAGGGATCCTGGGCAGCATGGGGCCAGCAGTCTGGAGCCCCTGGACTTCCAAGAGCTAAGCAGATCAAAGAAAGCTATCACACTGAGGAGATTTAAACTTCAAGACTCCTTATAAGAAATGGAAAGGGAGGTGGATATTTTTTGTTGTTTTTAAAATTAAATAGGCAGCTAGTATTGTTTTTAAAATTATTATGAACAATTTTAAGCTTTGTTGTAATGTGCGTTGTTTGCCTGGACTGCTCAAGACCTGAATGCTTGTGTAGGAGGAACTCTTTGAGTTGGCTTCTTAAATACCTTCATGCTGTTTCACATCTGATACGCCTTGATGAAACATAGGAGCCTTGTGTTATAACAGGCTTATTCAAAGTGATACAAGCTACGAAAGTGAGATCTTGGAAGAGTGTTGCCGTTTTCATAATGCAATAAAAATACTGTAATGATAACTAATAATAACAAATAGTGTGTAATAAGCATGTCATAAAAACAACATTTTATATTTCCAAGATCACTGCTTTTATAATTTATGCTCAGGTAAAAGAGAAAAATCCCTGGAAATATTCATTTTTAGGAGGGGGTTCACGAGACTTGACATTTTACTGAAAGGGGTTCGCAGGTTGTTAAAGTTTGGGAACCACTGCTCTAGTGGAAGCTTACTGGAGGCATTAAACCCTATAGACCATCTGACATGCAACATCAGGTTCATCCCTGGTGCAACTGTCTTGACATGGGTGGCCTCAGCCCAGGGCTCAGCTTGGCTCATTGTGCCGTGGAGGGACCGCTTCAGGGCATGATTAGGTCATCAGTGAAGTCAGCAGCCAGGACACTTACTGTGCCCAAGATCCTGTTTCATGCTTCACTGTCAGGGCGAGATTAATGCAGGGGCTTCAGGGGCTGCAGCCCAGGGCCTTGGGCTAAGGGGGACCCCTCAAAAATAAATCCATAATTATATATAATTCAGTGATCACCAACCCATTGATTGCAATCAACTGGTTGATCCTGGAGCCTCTGCCAGTCGATCACGATCTCCAGGCTGCTAAAATCTAATAGCCCCAGCCCCACAGGAGAGTTAATCCAGCCCTGGGCTCACAGCAGTAGAGGGAGCAGGAAGAAGTCCAGAGCTGAGCAAGGGCAGGAGGAGAGCCACAGAAAGGACCGCAGAGAGGCAAGAGGAGCAAGGAATCCAGGTTACATCAGAGAGAGAAGAGCTAGGAAAGTGGCCATAGAGAAATAAGGTGGAGGACGTTCACCCCTTATTTATAAAGCTGCTCTATCGGGCCCATTCTATAATCTTAGATTCTGTCTGGTTGCTCTCTGGTGACCTGACCTGACCTTCCTGAACCCTACCTCATGCATCTCAGGTCGTCTATGCAAAATAATGCTGCCATGATCAACTTCCGGACTCATCAGTCAACCATGTAGCCCTCTGCAACCTGAGCCAAAACATCAGGTTCAGATCAGTCAGGCTGTGGTTTCAAGTCCAAACCAGGGCTGGAGTTTAGTTCCAATTCAACAGCATTGAAATATAACAAGCCATGCTTGTAAGACTGTAGCCACATCTGCACCACACTCAGAAAACAGGCCCCTTCTTGATTTGGATCCAGACAAAACCAAAATGTAAAAGGGTGTGGCAATGAGGGTCTGATTTTAACTCCTGTCTAATGAAAACCTAAAAATACGTTTGTGTCTTTACTCTGAACATAAGAGCGGGCGTACTGGGTCAGACCAAAGGTCCACCTAGCCCAGTATCCGGTCCTCCAACAGTGGTCAATGCCAGGTGCCCCAGAGGGAATGAACAGAACAGGTAACCATCCAGTGATCCATCCCGTCGCCCATTCCCAGCTTCTGGCAAACAGAGGCTAGGGACACCATCCCTGCCCATCCTGGCTAATAGCCATTGATGGACCTATCCTCCATGAATTTATCTAGTTCTTCTTTGAACCCTGTTATAGGTTTGGCCTTCACAACATTCTCTGGCAAAGAGTTCCACAGGTTGACTGTGTGTTGTGTGAAGAAATACTTCCTTTTGTTTTAAACTTGCTGCCTATTAATTTCACGTGGTGACCCCTTGTTCTTGTTTTATGAGAAGGAGTAAATAACACTTCCTGATATACTTTCTCTACACAAGTCATGATTTTATAGACCTCTATCATATCATACTCTGGTTCACAAAAACCCTGATATATTTAAAAAAAAAATCCACTCCCAAACTGCATAAGTTCAGGGGCCTCTGTTTTTGCAGCTCTGGCACTTCTGCTAAGACATCTCCTACTTCGTGACATTTTAATTATTCAGAGCACCAGGGCTCTGCAAGTGGAACATGCTGTGTATTCTCCATTCACTCATTCATTAGTTTTAATTAAACCCTTTAATTTTATTTATGCTGTCACGGACTGATTAACAATTTGCCAGCACGAACCAGGAAGTCTTAAACAGCACCTTGAGAAATCTTCCTTGCTCTAAACAGAGATGTGCTGTAATAACCACAGATCTGCAGGAATACAGCCCAAAATGCTGAAGGAACTGTATTAGCAGCTTCCCCAATGCAATTTTCGTTTAACAACACGTTTCAAAAGCCTTAGATGAGACTCAGGCATGATGAGGCATCCCAGGGACGCAACGGAATTAAACTGCAGACAGACACCGGGAAAGTTTTTTCATTAGAAGGAGAATATGACTGAGTGGGAACAGTCTGATGCATAAGGGACAGCAGGGTAAGTCCCATGTTAGCCAGGTACCTCAGGACATTTCCAGTCTTGCCAGAAGGACTGGGCACTGCCTATAGCACATTAGGGGCTAAAATCAGGTAGGAGTCTCAGTGACTCTGGACAGTACCTTAGACATTAGATCTTTCTTCCTAATTTCTAGTAATACCTGCAGTTTGAATAACTTATACTTTAGCCAAAGTGTCTCTCCAGCTTCTTATCAGGCCCCAGTATAGCAGTATCAGAACAGCTGGGCTCCTCAGCATGCATGCTGCACCACACTTAGATTCCCTCTAGACTCTTAGACAGACACACACACCTGGAGCCCATTTCAAGTTGTACATAACACATGGACACGCACAGTCCAGTCTCCTGGGGTGCCTGCACTTCTCAGGCTACAGCAGACATGGAGTAGTCACAAAGGAGCTGGTGTGACTTAGAGTAGCCCTGGCACCCGACAATTTTCCAGCTGTGGAAACCCTCAAAGGGGCATACCAGACTACAGCTCACTCCGGCCACAGCTTTCCCACTTAGCTCACTCTGATACACCCCTGGCAACACACAAGGATTCCCCCTCCCCCCAGGGAACCTCCACCTCACTTTTTAAACTATTTCATGTCCCTTTTGTGCTTCCTAGGAATAGCCTATTTACAGCAATGGCATACTAGTTTAATATCTGTGACTGGGGGAAAGAAGAAGTTGTTAAACCACTGACCTGTCACCTCTTTGACCCTACGTTCTATTCAGACAGAGGTCACAAAGGAAATCGGTTTAAGGTGTCAGTCAGTAGTGAACTAAGACACCCCAAGTCTGTTGTTCAGCGGAGCTTTCAAAATCTGTTCAAAGATTAACTCGGCAGCAAGCTATTTACAGGGAGTGAATTACCTCCAGCCCCACTCAAAAAGATCTCCCAGTAGAGGATGGCTGGGCCAAAGCAGAGCAGCTCAGACTGAATCTTCCTGTCTCATCATTAAGATTCAATTTCTGTCCACCCACTTGCAGTTTGAAGCAAAAATGAGGCCCCCAAAACATGCTCCAGTAAAAACAAAGGCTTTCAAGAGAAATTACTGTTTCATTCTCTTCCAAGACAGGACTATTTAAAACTGGAATCTATTCCAAAGGCTTTTGATTTCTTTTGGACAATCATGTCCTCTGGTGTTAAAGCAGACAGGTGGCAGATATCAGGCTAACAGAGCCAGACTTATCTTTTTGGAAATGAGAAGTTTTGGGTATGTCTACTCTGCAATTAAAAACCCACAGCTGGCCCGTGCCAGCTGACTCAGGGCTCGGGCTAAGAGGTGATTTAATTGCAGCGTAGATGTTCTGGCTCAGGCTGAAGCTGAGGCTCTAGGACCTGTGAAATGGGAGGGTCCTGACTCCCAGAGGTCAGGCTGCAGCCTGAGCCCAAATGTCTACACTGCGATGAAACAGCCCCCTAGCTTGAGTCAGCTGGCATGGGCCAGCTGTGGATTTTTAATTGCAGGGTAGACATACCTATTGATTCCTTGATTTACATTGTTCCTTTCCCAGGGCCGGCGCAACCCATTAGGTGGCCTAGGCAGTCGCCTAGGGCACTACAATTTGGGGGGGCGGCGATCGCGGCGGTATTTTGGCGGCGGGACCTTCCGCTGCCTCTGTGGGGGGCGGCATTTCGGGGCGGGACCTTCCACCACCTAGGGCGGCAGAAAAGCTGGCGGCGCTCCTGTCCTTTCCTAGCAAGCGGGAATTCATGTTATATAGACTAGAACTTCTGGGTTCTACACTGTGCGGTTAATCTAAGTCAGACTCAAATGTGGTGCCCTGGTGCTGTGGGTATCAAATCACAAGCATCATTTTACTTAACTTTTTCATTGCTGAGTGTTAAACCAAATATGGGGCCTGACCTTGCAAGCCGCTGAGCCCCCAAGCAGCTCTCAGGAGGCACTCAGCACCTGGTAGGATAGAAAAGCACATGGCAAAGTTGAGCCAACTTCCTCCCTTCTTCTGTACAGAATGGTCCGTTTCCAAAGCAATGGAAAGAAATGTAACAAACTGGCTTGCTTGTGACTAATCTTCTGAGACAGGAGTCTCAGTTTCCTGGATTTGTGAGCTGCTTTCCATTTTATCATATTCTGTAGAATCTTAATGTAAAATCTCGATCTTAAAATTAATAGAGGTTGTACACACCAAGGAGGCCGAGGGATTTTAGGATGGTATAAGGATTAAGGCTCCAATTCAGAAAGGCATCCCTCTTCAAGACAATTCTGAAGCATGTGTTGAGCTTTGAAATCATAGGACTTAAGCATGTAGCTTCCAGGACGTGCTTAAGTACTTTTCCTGCTTATAAGTTACATGCTTAATTGCTTTCCTGAATTGTACTCATCGGAAGAAGCAATGGGATGAAAATTAGAGGGACACTAAAGTAATTTACTTTTTTTTAATATATAAACAACTATGAAGCCAAGTAGTGGAAGATTAAACAACATTTTCGTGCTTCCATCCCCATGTCCAGAAAATCCCTAAGGTTTGAGGAGGGGAGGGGTTGGCTGATGGGTAGGCAGTCCTCCTGCCCCCTCTCCTCACCCAGTTCAGCAGGTTCCCTCTCTTGCTGCTGGATTGGACTGAGAGCAGGTCTACAAAAGCACTAAATCAGCAGAGCTGCACTGATGCAGCTGTGCCACTGTAGCGCATCTGGTGAAGACGCTCTATGCCAACAGGAGAGCACTCTTCTGTCAGCATCATTATTCCCCCTCTTCGAGAGGCAGAAGCTACGTCGACGGGAGAGTATGTCGGCCGGTGTGGCCAGCGCTTAGGTCACTGTATCTTGCCTCACTCAAGGGGGTGTCTTTCACATCTCTGAGCGACCTACGTTAGCTTGACTTAAGTGGTAGTGTAGACCTGCCTTGAGATGCCTGACATTTCCATGCCTGTGATGCCTTTGTTTCTCTAGTTTCCAAGTAGCACATTGAGTAATAGACCACTGTATATGCAAGGATTATTTGAATGCAGCCACCTCTGGAGGGGAACAAATTAGCTCACCGCAACACTATAGCTTAGGTGAAAAATTATCCTATTTCAAATTTGAAGTGCAGAAAGAATTTAGGTGGGCAGAGTTTCTTGGAGCTGGAATTTGACCAGGATGCCAGAGGTTAGTAGTCCTACTCTTGTGCTTAAAAAAAAAAAAATGCTGGAAGATCACTACCTACTGCAATACAAATAATGATCAAGAAAGCAAGGCCTTGATTTAGTGTATTAACTGAAGGATGGAACTTGACAGTACTTGCTAGGCTGCATCATCACTACTGACTCAGAGGGAAGAGTAACTCCTACTGAATTGTCAGCATCTTTCCTTGTAGTCCTCTGGGCTTTCACTGGCGGTCTCATCCCAAGGCAGGGTACCTGACCAAACACCCGGTGTAGATGGCACTATATTGATGGGAGGGCTTCTCCCATCGACATAGCTACCACCTCTCAGGGAGATGTAGTAACTATGCCGACGGAAGAAAGTATCCCATCAGTGTAGGTAGTGTCTGCACTGAGCGCTACAGCAGCACAACCCCTGCTGATCTGTAAGTGTAGAAAAGCCCTTAGTTCAGGAGTAATTATTTTCTATGTGGATAAGCCACTAGAGGGGGATTTGACACAGATGTCCAGTGAGTTGCAATCTGTTCGTTAGATAGCAGTAGAATACTGAAGCTCAGGAATGCTGGTTGCTCTCCCTGAAGGCTAGAAATGCGTGGATTGGCTATCCTATTTGACATATTAAAATTTAAAAGGCTGTGTGGATCAGATTTAGGTCTCCTGCGCTAAAGAGCTAGATTCTGCTCCCAACCATACTGACCAACATCAGATTACATGTCGGGGAGAGTTGTGGTATTAACAGAGCCCTCTTCACGAACTGCTGGCTCTGTCCCTGCCAGAGGATGGGATTTCTACGTAAGCCTAGCAGCAGTGTTTTATATTAACTAAATGGTAGCATGACTGGCATCAAGGCAAGAGCAGGAGGATTTTAGTAGTGAAAGAGTTTGGCAGTCCGGAAGAGAAAAGGTCAAATCTTAGAAATACTAAGTTTGCTGTTGGCTTCAGTAATTCCTCAATTTTGGGCCCACTCCTAACTGCCACTGCCTCCAATTATCCCCGAAAGGGTGACACCCTTTTTGCCACATCACAAATAAGGACGTGTTGACCTGAGAGAGCTTGTGTCTTATTTGTAGCTTATTTCTTAGTAAACTGTGTGACCCCAATAACCACCTGTCTTCAACTAACATTTACACACACACACACACACACACACACACACACACACACCCCCCAGAGTGGGGAGGCATTGAGGCCACTGGCTACATAGCCGATGGAAGTGCAACTGTAACCTATGTGGGGAGGGCAGAAGTAGAAGAAAAGGCCTAATAAAAAAAGCTACATAGCTCACGATCACAAGTGGAGCAACTTACACACACACCCCTCCATTAATTCCCTCGCCCTCTCTTCAATCTGAGAGACAATCCCACATTAGATCAGCAGTGTCTCCGCTTTGATCTGGGGAATCGCTGAAGTGAGTTGTTGGGGACAGGAGGGTTGCAGAAAGCAGGCTTGTGTCTGTATGATGCGCGTACCACCACATGCCTAGTCTGAGCGGCGGAACAGGGTGTTGATTGACTCTCTCACTACACTATGGGATGAGTCTCCACCAATCCCCTTCTGGGGGAAAGAAAGAGAAACATTCAACATCCCCTCCCTGCACTTCTCCTAAATGTGTGCCCTCAGAATTATAGGGGCTGTCCATAAGTTACATAACACATCTGTCAATTTTTCAGCTAGTCCTCCTGGCTGTGGAGCCGCTAGGGTACCAGCAACAGGCACCCAGGGTGCGGAGAGACTGGGAACAGCTGCCAGACCCAGTGAGGTGAGCAGAGCTTTATCCCACCCACTGGGCTCTCGGTCTCCCTAGCCATCAGCTCAGCTAGTACAGCCTTCTCCCGTTCCTGCTGCCACTGGCATCAGCAGACTAGCGTGGCAGGGGAGTGGGCTGCCCAACCACCTGCCTTACCTCCTGATGCTGCTGGCTTAGGCTCTGCCTCCTTCCCCCTCCTCAACCAGGCCCTGCTGTAGGTGCTGCCACCCTGTGTGTTGCCATGTCACAATGCCCCTCTCACAAATTTGGCCATCATGACAGGAGCAGACAGCCCAACCCTGAGGAGTGCTGCGACCCTATGCACCATGCAGACTGACCTAGTCTCACAGAGTGGCATTTTTATGCAGGAGACTTGCTTATTGTACCAGGAGCTGGAAGTACTTTGGTTACCAACAGGAGACTCCCTGACATACCAGGAGCTTGGTCTGTCTGCTCCCAACTGTACCTGAAGTGACTTTGCACAACCTCTGTGTCAACATATTTGTTGAAATGGTTCATACTTGACTTCCTTCTAGAGTTGAGGCCTTGGTAAATGATGAGGGGTAGGAAACGCACAAACATAAACGGCACTCAGCAGGACTAACGATCTAACGATCCCAGTTCAACAAACATTCTCCTGGACACCAGAACATTTGCCTAGTGAGTCAGGCCTTGTCTACACTGACAAATTTCTGCGCAGTAAAGCAGCTTTCTGCTTTCTAATTCCTGAGGTATACACACTGCCAAGCCACTTAGTGCGCAGAAACTGCACAGTTGCAGTGCTGTAAAAAAACACCCTGATGAGAGGCGTACAGCTTTCTGTGCCGGGGCTACAGCACCGTGGTGCCAGTGCAGACATCCTGGTCGATTACAATGCTGCAATTGGCCTCCTGGAGGTGTCCCACAATGCCTGTTCTCGCCTCTGGTCATCGGTTTGAACTCTACTGCCCTGCCCTCAGGTGACCAACCGTGAGCCCCACCCCTTAAATTCCTTGGGAATTTTGAAAGTCCCCTTTCTGTTTGCTCGGTGACGCGTTTATGGTCTCAGCGCATCTTTCCAGGTAACCATGCCTGCTCCACGCACCAGGCGATCCTTCGCTTGGAGCAATGCCGAGCTGCTGGACCTCATCAGCAATTGGGGAGAGGAGGCTGTCCAGTCCCCGCAGTTCTCCAGCCATAGGAATTATACCTACTATGACAGACTCAGACCAGTGGGGTACAGGAGTCTGGTAGAGAGCAAATATACTGGTCACTGGATGAGTAGTTTTCTGTTCCCTGAGTGACCAGAGAAGGGGTTGCACTAGAGTAATCAGGAACCTGCTAGAATCAATTAAGGCAGGCTAATCAGGGCACCTGGGTTTTAAAAGGAGCTCACTTCAGTTTGTAGTGCGAGAGTGTGAGGAGCTGGGAGCAAGAGGCTTAAGGAGCTGAGAGGGAGAGGGTGTACTGCTGGAGGACTGAGGAGCGCAAGCGTTATCAGACACCAGGAGGAAGGTCCTGTGGTGAGAATAAGGAAGGTGTTTGGAGGAGGCCATGGGGAAGTAGTCCAGGGAGTTGTAGCTGTCATGCAGCTGTTACAGGAGGCACTATAGACAGCTTCAGTCCACAGGGCTCTGGGCTGGAACCCGGAGTAGAGGGCGGGCCCGGGTTCCCCCCAAACCTCCCAATTGACCTGGACTGTGGATTCTTCCAGAGGGGAAGGTCTCTGGGCTGTTCCCCAACCCACATGGTGAATCTCTGAAGCAAGAAAATCCACCAATAAGCACAGGACCCACCAAGATAGAGGAGGAACTTTGTCACACTGGTGTCAGGAGTGGGATCTTGGGGTGCACAGCGCAGCGGAAGGAGGGTGATTAAAAAAAATTTTTAAAAAAAAGGAGGGTTTATTTTTTTCACCACAATGGATGACGTAGTGCGGGCACTGATACAAGCTACGGCGGCCCAGCAGGAGGCTACCCGTGTCCAGGCATCCGCCCACCAGGAGGCAGTGCGGCTGCAGCAAGAGACTAATCGCCTGCTGATGGACCAGGCTGCTCAAGACTGAGCTATGTTGCGGGAACTGGTAAACCAGGTAAAGTCCCTTACAGAGCTGAATCACGGCCATGATGGGACACTGAAGAAAATGACACGGGAGGATGATGTAGAGGCATACCTTCTGGCACTTTGAGAGGACAGCCCTACGGGAGGCCTGGCCTCGAGATCAGTGGTCTGGCATCCTTGCCCCATTCCTGTGTGGGGAGGCCCAGAAGGCCTACCATGATCTGCCTGAAGAGGCTGCAGCAGACTACCCCCAGCTGAAAGCAGAGATCCTGGCTAGATCTGGGGTAACGACAGCAGTGTGGGCCCAGCAGTATCACGGTTGGAAGTACCAGGAAGACAAAACCCCGCGGTCCCAATTATATGACCTCATCCATCTCGCACAAAAGCGGCTGCAAACAGAGTCCCGGAGTCCGGAAGAGATACTAGCGGTTCTGGTCATCGACCGATACATGAGGGGACTACCACCAGACCTTTGTGCCTGGGTAAGCCAGAACGAACCCTCCACCTATGACGAGGTTGTCACCCTGGTAGAGAGGAGAAGGACAGCGAGAGAGCTGACCCGACCAGTTAAGGAAGAGGCACCCCAGGTTAAACCAGCAGCACTAAGCCCTAAAGTTCGGATGACTGGGCCACAAGGAGGGCCCAGGTGGAAAAAGAGAGAGGGTGAAGGCTCATCAGAGGCCACAAAGAGTCAGAGCACTGAGGGAGAAGAGGATCGTGATAGACTGCCCAAACCAAGAGACCGGGGAACGCCTAGGGCTCCATACAGATGTTATGCCTGCGGGGAGTGGGGGAGGAGCTCCAGACTGCCAGAGGCGATCTGCGAATGCAGGGAGGGAGGGAGTGAGCTCTGCTGC
Source organism: Trachemys scripta elegans (assembly GCF_013100865.1). NCBI lineage: Eukaryota > Metazoa > Chordata > Testudines > Emydidae > Trachemys > Trachemys scripta. Next base: position 60,130,512 of record NC_048304.1, on the reverse strand, counting down.
ATGGGGGAGGAGGGGCTCTCTCTGGCTGTCGGAGCCCCATGTAAGTGGCACCATCCGGCCGGCTGCCCTGTTAGCCGCGCACGCTCTGCATGGGGGGGGGGGGGGGGGGGAGTCCGGACATTTACAGATTCCCCCCGGACGCTATTTTTAGCTCAAAAATCTGGACATGTCCAGAGGAATCCGGACCAATGGTAACCCTAAATATGTGTGAAGTGGATTTCCTAGGAAATACCTTGGGGTGATGGGAACACAAGTTCTCCCCTCCCACGCCAACCTTTTGAAGATTCTGTCCTGAGGGTGTGATCCATTGTATACTAATAATCTGCTGCTGGAAACTCCAGATAAAAGAGGCCTCATCTGTATAAAGAGGATGGGCTAAATTTGTCATGGATGTGCTTGTTCTGAGCAGAAACTGTGATGAAAAGGGATCGTCTGGATAATGCTTAATCCTGCCTGTGTGTGCGGGACTGGACTAGATGACCTATCGAGGTCCTATCCAGTCCTACATTTTATGATTCTATGAACTTGTAACCACAAGGAAGCACCTAGCGTGGGCTGATTAAAGACTGCTCTTGCCAGAGCCCATCCAGAGTGGGGATGAACTCTGGTAAGCTTATTAGTGTCCACGTAGGGATTTTTATTTGTTTATAATATGTTTTCTCTGTAATGTTTTTTACCTTAAGAATAGAATAGGCTTCCTTGGACAGAACTGTGTGGTAACTCACATCTGTAGCTGTCACTCTGATCAGTCTCTGAAGAGAGCACAAACACAGTGAAGGCAGGGAACTGTTCAACCTGGACATACCCCAGACAGCAGGGAATAAGACGATGTCTCCACCCAAGAAAGGCAATGGCTGGGGAGCTGGAAGCCAAGAGTGGGTGCCCTTACTGAACCACTGAGGCCAAATACACATGCAGTTGCCCTGAACTGTGACAAACATACAGTCCTGTAGATATATAGGATATGTAATATAGCCAAGTTAGTGTGGGGAAAATCTTAGCTTCTTGAATTTGCTCACATCTAAATCCTTGGTCTTCCACACTTAATGTTGCATTAGCACTAGATTTTTGCATTTAATTTCTTAGCTTTATTGTGGCAGGGAAAACAATTCTATTCCTCAGCAATATCTGGAGTAAGACATGCTGTCGCCTGCCAACTATACAAATTGTTTTCACATAATTAGCATCTCTCTCAGATTGATTACCCTGGCATGGCTCTGAGAGCTACTTGCCACTCGACTTCCTGGTACAGAGAGATTGAGAAGCTTTATTACTGTGGATAGAATTCCCATTTCTGCCAATGGTGCCAACATTCTATGCCCTCTTGAGAAGTAATGCATCAGCCTAAATCATTTCTCTATTTTCATCATAACGCTCTAGTTCTGGTGTTTTGTTTTAAAAGTGTCACTGTGACACAGCACTGCCCCTGCTGGCCCAGGAGCCTGCCAGGACTTAAATAAGGTCAGACCTAATGCTGATACTGCAAGGATGATGAAAGCTGGAGATGCTATACTTAAACTAAAATTCCCTCTGCCCAGCTCTGGTGGGCCTTGCAGGCTGAAGATCCTTAAAGGGACTATTGGGTACTCAGCACTTCCCAAAAGTTAGGGCACTTATTTAAATGTCTAAATATGGATTTTAAGACCCTAACTTTAGGCTCCTGTTTTTTTCAAAGCTAGAGAAAAGGCACAGATTTTTAACAGTGAGGGTAGCTAACCACTGGAATGATTTACCAAGGGAAGTGGTGGGTTCTCCATCACTTGAGATCTTTAAGTTAAAATGAGAGCTCTTTCTAAAAAGAGAGGCTCTAGCTCAACCACAAGATATGGACTTGATGCAGAAACTCAGAAATTCTCTAGCCTGTGCTATGAAGGTCAGACTAGATGATCTAATGGTTCCTTCTATGAATAAATGAAAATATTTGCCCAAGCTTTTTAGGGCAAGAAATGTCTTTAGATATTTAGTAAAATGCTGCATCCACTGAGAATGTTATATAAATAATAACTGTTCCTTAGGCAGAGGATTGTTACTATCTCAAAGCCACCTCAACACATGTGGGGAGTCCCCGGGTTGCTCATTTCAGAAGTGTAGTAGAAAAGGGGGCCATTTTCTTAGGGCATGATTCCACAGTATTCATGGATGGGACCCCTTTCCAATCAGTGGAAACTCAGGAGCAGAATAGCTGCAGGACTCAATCCATAGAGACAGATTCCTAGTAATAGACCAAGTCCTGAAGTCCTCATTTGGCCTTTACTCTGTCAAAATTCTTATTAAACTCAATGGGGATTGGGTCTCAGTAAAAACCAAGCAAGGAATTCAGGATTTGACTTAATGTAACCAGAACATGACCCTAACGGCACAACCAAGCCACAGTTAATAACTCTCACCCACTTCCAAATACCACCAGCCAATGGCACACATGCCTGAAATAAGTCACGTTGCTAGAGGTGCAAGCCCAGGAGTGGGAAATACCTCTTCTTTGCCCCTCACACCTTATCCTCGGTCTCAGTTTTAAGGACAATATTTTATTGTACGAAACAGAATAGAGAGGCTGCTGTCCCTTTAAGTATTGTCACTGACAGGGAAGTCTAGTATCAGCCTTTTCATTAAGGATTTCAAAGGCAAAGCATCAAGTTGTTTCCTTTCTAAGTTATCTTATTTAAGCTTCCTCCTAGACCTCTGTTTGTGCAGTGCCTCCACAGCCATCCAGAATGCACAGCTGAGCTCCAAGCAGTTGCTTTAGACACTCTGCCAGTAATCCCACATGGAAGAGGGAATGGGAGGAAGCCCCCAGAATTTAATTTCCCAGTATCATTAGTTCAGATCAAAGAGCATAATTACTCTCTCAAAAGCTGCCTGGGTCATCTCCAGCAAGAATGAAGTGTCACCTTAAATGCTCACAGATTAGGGCAAGCCATGGGGAGAGTACTTCAGCTACATTGAAAAGACAACAATAAAAGACACAAACATAATCCACCCTGTCCAGAGAACTATTTTTTTCTGATTTAATAAACTAAACACACTGTAGGCAGCCTTGCCAACTAGCCATAAAGGTACTGACAGCAAAGATAGGGACACTGTATTTACCTTCACTTTCTATCCTCCAGCAATAGAATACCAATAGTTACACCCATGTAACACCACCACTGGCTCCAAAGAAATTGCATGAATGCCACTGTAACAGGGTCAGCCATCTCCTAAGCATCTCCTCACAGCCTGGGGATGTCTGCAGCACCTGCCTCAGTTTCCTCTTTTGCTCGGAGCCCTTTAAAAGCAGCCCACACAATCCGAATACTTAAAACATTCCCCTTGCTGGAATCCAATTAATCAAAACTTATCCAGAGTCTTTCAGAAACAGAACACAAGAAATAGAGTTTCCACCCCACTGCCAATCTGAGCACAGCCACTCCTTCTTGAAGATTTCTCTTCCCTTCGGAGTTCACCTACTCTCCTCTCTTCTCGGTTCCCCTCCCACCACTGGGCTCAGTTCCCTTCCTTGCCGCAGGAGCTAGTCTTGCTCCTTACAGCACACACCTGCAGTTGCTTCCTCAGCACAGTTGTATCTTCTCAGACTTCTGGCCTATGTGGCACTCCTAGCCCTGCTTAGGTAAAGTTCAGCTTCCTTTCCCAAGGGGCTGTCCTTTCCTCCCTTATCTCTTCCCTGGCTGCCTGGTGTGAATTAATCACATGGTCTCATTACTTATTACCCACCTGGGAAGGTGAGTGGATCTTGTCACAAGTGGGCTTAGGCCCCATTTCTCCTTAATGGGGCCAGCCACCCTATGATGGTCACCGAGAGCAGAATTTGGCACTAATGCCTCTACATCTTTAGATCTGGGGGTTGTGTGTGTGTGTGAAGGATATCAGTCTACCCCGTGAAAACAACCACACAGGGGATGCAGCTTCAAACTGATTCTCTTGTACACCGTAGACAATAACTAACAGTATTTCTACAGTCTCTGAAATGTGCAGTCCACGATTGTGGCATGCAATGGAAGCATGTTTAAACGATGATTAGGTCCCAGCTATTTACAAGACAGAACCATGTTTTAGCCCCACTGAGGATAACGATGTTGTAAATTCACCCCTGGATAAGGCTGGGGATTTTGTACTGCAGATGGCTCACCTGTGAACAAGCTTTGGGTGGCAGGGGTCTTTTTTTTATAATCTATCTATCATACACTTCAGTGGAGCTACAGCAATTGCCGCCTCCCTTAGTAGTAATAATATTTAATATTTAATGTGGGGCCATGGCCCCTTACTGTTGGACTGACATCTGACCATCTTTCCAATGGTAGCCCTCCATTAACTCATTTTCTTCTCAAGCTTGTGAAGGAAGGATCTTTTCATTTGAAAGCTCCTCTTTTGGCAACTCATACAAAGCTCTGTATGTTTTTTCCAGGATATCTTTGCTTATAGTTTGCTCCTCATTAATCAGCTTCTGGAAAACAGAGACTGCCCCTCCGTGCAGCAGTTTAGCTTTGACAACAGCTTCATGCTGCTCTGTCTTTAAACGCTCCCTGGTCACACTCTTTCTCACTCTGCACAAAGGCTGTGTGCTCCACCCTTTAGCTTTGTTGTAGCAATTATTAAAAAGCTTCATTCCTTGTACTTAGAAGATGGCAACATAGGTTAAAAGTAAGCACCTCCATCCTAGCCAGTGAGCAAAAGATATTTGTATTAGTAGTGAATCTTCTGAGCAAGAAAGACAGGCAAATGTACATCACACAGATGCTATACACCCTGCCCTGGTAACTCAGCCAATTTTGGATATATCTCAAGTTGCTAATATTTATGGCCCTTAAAGGGCTAGAAGCCAGGCAGTCTTGAGACTTCGGGGGGAGGGGGGAAGAGTGTTCTCTGCACCATTGGTTGTTGATCGGAATAAGCTCAATCCTCATCATTTTCAGAGCTAGTCACAAAAGCCAAACCCTAATGAGAGTTAAAGAAAACTCAGTATCATTTCTCATGGCCAGGTGACTATGAGGAGGAGATGGGAGAAGATAAAAATATCTCTAAGTAACAGCAGCTGGTCCTTGATGAACAAATGCACTGAAACTCTTAATAATATGTCTGGTACAGAAAGACCACAGTAGTGGGCACGTGAGAAATACTATAGATTAGGCAAAAGAATCACACCAATGTTTTAAATGCTTGGGGCATCACTAGAGCTCACTTAAGCTACTCTCTTGTTAACTGCAGCCCTGTGGGCTCTGTGGTCATGCCATAGAGACAACACTGAAAAGGGCTGTCAGATAAATTGCACTGGAGAGATTGTTGCAATCTGTATATTCCCAAGGCTGAGCTGGGGGCTACAAGAGTGAGGATGTGGGCGGGGCATACATAGCTTCACATCTGCATGAGAGCTGGGGGGAGCAGAAAGAAGCAGCTCTCAGATGGGATCAACTGGAGAAGGGTTTGACAGCTGATTGCCCCGTTAAAACTCCATTTGTGGAGACAGGGTGAGAGGCATGAAGATGAAAGACGTTATCTTTGGCTAGCATGAATAGGAAGACAGAGGATTAGTAGCCATATGCAAGCAAGTTAATTGCTTGAACTCTGCTATCCACCTACCACACATCTCTCTAATAGTGAACAAAATGTTCTGTATGCAGCCTGTCCAATCAGTAAAGTGATTTGGGATAAAGCGTGCACTATAAATGTGTCCTCATTATTAGAGATAATTTCTTCCTGTTTCTGTGGCACTTCACTGAAGCAAACTGTGGAACAGGCAGGCCCACTGACAGCAATTCCAGGCCCCAGGGCAGAACAGTCAATGGGCCCCAACGCACGCACAAGTTCCACCCGCGTGGACGCAGTCCACCTGACATTTGGGCGGTGCTGCGCCTGGGCTGGCTGGTGCCCAGCAAGCTGCTGGCACAGTCAGGGCTTCCACCTGCTCACCTGGTAGGGTTGCCGACTGTCTAATCGCGCAAACCCAAATACCTTTGCCCCGCCCCTTCCCTGACTCCATGCCTCTGTTCCATCACTTCTACGAGGCCCTGCCCCCTGCTCACTCCATCCCCCCTCCCTCCGTCGCTGGTTCTCCCCCACCCTCACTTACTTTCACCAGGCTGGGGCAGGAGGTTGGGCTGCGGGAGTGGGTGCGGGGTGCAGGCTCTGGGAGGGAGTTTGGGTGTGGCAGGGGGTGCGGGGTGCAGGCTCTGGGAAGGAGTTTGGGTGTGGGAGGGGGTGAGGGGTGCAGGCTCTGGGAGGGTGTTTGGGTGCGGGGTGTGGACTCTACACTGGGGCAGGGGGTTGGGGTGAAGGAGGGAGTCAGGGGGTCGGCACTCACCTCGGGCGGCTCCCGAAAGCGACTGGCATACCCCTCTGGCAGTGGCTCCTAGACGGGGACCCATGAGGTCTCCGCACGCCGCTGCCTGCAGGCATCATCCCTGCAGCTCCTATTGGCTGCAGTTCCTGGCCAATGGGAGCTGCGTAGTCGGTGCTTGGGGTGGGGGCAGCGTGTGGAGACCCCCTCCCCAGGGGCCACAGGGATGTACCAGCAGCTTCCGGGTGCGGTGCGCAGCAGCAGAGCGAGGGCAAGCAGGAAGCCTGCCTTAGCTCCGCTGCGCTGCTGGCGGCGACGGCCAAGGGCCGCCCCAGGCCTTTTTAAATCGTCTGGGCTTCTGGGCAATTGCCCCCTTTCTCGCCCCCTCCTCCCCCTGTCAGCAGGCCTGGGAATAGGTGAGATATTGTTACCTTGTTATAGGCAACAGAGGGTCCTGTGGCACCTCTGTTAGTCTTAAAGGTGCCACAGGACCCTCTGTTTCTTTTTACAGATTCAGACTAACACGGCTACCCCTCTGATACTTGTTACCTTGTTATATATACTTTATTTTCCATTATCCTCACTGATCAATAAAGTGCTTTAAAATAACCCATTTTTTAAAATCTGCAGCTAGTCTCAAAACACCCACACATTTTCCCCTACAAAACCATGTACAGCATGGGCAGGGAAAAATCTGTTCTACAAGGGAACAACTCTACAGTCTAAACTGGCTTTAAATATACAAACTCTCTAGAGTCAAAGGTTCAAAACCATCTACCTAAGATGGCCTCATCACTGTAGTATCTGAGCAACTCCCAATCTTTACTGTATTTATCCTCACAACATCCCTGCAGTAGGCCAGCACTATTATCCCCATTGTACAGGGGGAGAACCGGGGCACAGTCAGACTAAGGGATTTGCCTTAGGTCACACAGGGAGTCTGTGGCAGAGGTGGGAGCCGAAACAGATTTGCCAAGTCCCAGGCTATTAAGAAGTCCTCCTCAACTCTTTATCTTTCTGAAATAGATACACTGAGGGTACGTCTATACTAGGAATGCTACAGTGGCACAGCAGCAGCTGCGTCACTGTAGCATCCACACTTTCTACAGTGATGGAAGGGGTTCTTCTGTCGCTGTAGTAAATCCACCTCCCCAAGAGGCAGTAGCTAGGTCGATGGAAGAATTCTTCTGTCGGCCAAGCAGTGTCTACACCATGGTGGAGGTCAGCTTAATTACACTGCACAGGGCATGAGGGTTTTTTCATAGTGCTGATTGATGTAGGTAAGCCAATCTAACTTTCTAGTGTAGACCCAACCTGCTGAGTTCCATGCATGGTGGCTCTGTCTCAAATAACCCTTAGAAGCAATTCTGTCACTTCTCCAAGTGGCCAACAAAGACCCAGTGGCACTTTTTGCAGGAGCAGGCTTTTGCCCTAGGGTTCTTGGTCTACAATTAATTCCCTCCCCTCCTATACCGTGCTCTGGTTGTGCAGTGGGCAGGTGCTTTCCACAGCGGCAGCTACATATATAACATGTGGCGCACTCTGGGTGGCCCAAAAAGGAGCCATACAAGGTGTTTATCTAAAATATGTTTATATGTAAAACTGTTTTAAAGGATTGAAATGGAAACAAAACATTTCCACGGCCCTGTCACTCATTTTTGGAGGGGAATTTCATCTCATACTTTTTTTTTTTTAATTTTGGCTCTTTGGTTCCGATCCCCGATTAATTTTAGTTGAACATCTCCACATTTTCCCTCTGACGGAAAATCTACGCTGTCTATGCTGGCTGGGGTACCCGTGGCGGTGGAGGACGGAGCAGACGCCGAGATCGAAAACGTGGCACATCATCCTGCTAGAGACTTATAGTGAGCCAGGGGGAGGCGCATGCGCAGCCCTACCCCTGTATCCAGGACAGCCAGGAGAAGGCAGCGCATGCGCTCTTGTCTCCTGCTCGGGAGGGAGGAGGGCGAGGTAGTGGCGCCCTGCGCGCTCTCTATGCGCCGAGCGCTTGCAGGGGAAGTGTTGTTTCTACGCATGCGCCACATGCGCAGTGTGTCATCCCGGTCGCGGCGAGTTCGTCGCGCTGAGGTGAGTGGGTCTCGGCGCTCGGGGCCGGCGGAGCTGAGGGGGGCGGACACCCCGGACTCGGCTGCCTCCGCCTCCGGGGCTCGCCCTGTCACTGCGGCGCGGCTCCCCAGCCTGGCCTGCCCTGGCGCCCTGCCTGCGAGAGCGCGGCTCCCGCTGGGCCCCGGCCCGCCCGCCTGGGCCCATCGCCCCGCGGGGCCGTGCTCGCGCTGAGGATGCCCACCGAGACAGCGCGCCCGCCGGGCGGGTCCCACGAGCGGAGCCCTGGGGCCGCTGCGAGCGATCCAGGTCCGAGCAGCGCTGGGGAAGCGGGGACTGCCCAAGGGACGGGCCCGTGTGACAGCGACCTGGAGGGCAGCCCTGGAGCGCCGGCCTCCGAGAATGGCCCCTGCGGCTCCCCCGGGGTTCCTTCGCGGGAGCCCCCCCGGACGGGACAGCCGCTGTTACACATTGACAGGCAGCAGATCCAGTCCGTGGCGCCCAGTGCCCAGATCGCTGAGCTGAAAGGTCTGGGGGTTGACGTGTACGACCAGGATGTGCTGGAGCAAGGAGTTCTCCAGCAGGTAGACAATGCAATCAATGACGCGAACAAGGCGACAAAATTAGCCAATGCAGAGGCAGAATACCAATCGGTGCTGGACGATTTAAGGTAAGTTTACTACTTTAAAACACATGTGGTACCCAGTAATAAAAACTTGTTGAATCATAGAAGTAAGAGATGGAAATGATTATGTATCGCTCACTTCACCATCAGATCTCAAAACAGTTGTTAGTTGAATCCTTATTTCCATTATACAGGTGGAGAACATGAAACACATACAGGTATATGTTAAATGATTTACCTGAGGTCACCTACCTAATCAGTGACAGAGTAAGGGAATAGAACCCTGGTTTCCTGATTTCAAATCTGGTGTCTTGTCCACTAGCCCATACTGCCTCCCACCAAGTCATCTTTTCCCTCTTCTGATGAGCCAGTGCAGGGTTATCCCATGCAATATGTTGCAAGGTTTACTGTAAATCTAAGTGGAGTTATGCGTGGAGAAGTGACTCTGTAAAAATAGCACCATGTTATGAGCTTCATATGGTCTGTATGATCCCATAACTGGTGGATCACAGAACAAAGCATCTTGTCACAAGCTCTTGTAACAATATTTAGGAAATCTGCCCTATAAAAACCAGAAACTAAAGTGGTATGTAATCAGTAAGGTCTAGAGCAGTGGTTCTCAAAGCCGGTCCACCACTTGTTCAGGGAAAGTCCCTGGCGGGCCAGGCCGGTTTGTTTACCTGTCGCGTCCGCAGGTTCTGCCGATCGCGGCTCCCGCTGGCCGCGGTTCGCCACTCCAGGGATGTGTTGGCCGCCCTTCCCGCAGCCCCCATTGGCCTATAGTGGCGAACTGTGGGAGCCGCGATCGGCCAAACCTGCGGACGCGGCAGGTAAACAAACCGGCCCGGCCTGCCAGGGACTTTCCCTGAACAAGTGGTGGACTGGCTTTGAGAACCACTGATCTAGAGGAATGGGACTAAAGCTTGGTATACATTAGCACTTTTGTTGGTCAGAGGTGTGGGAAAAAAACAAACCCTGACCAACATGAATTTCCCCAACAAAAGTGCTGTAGTGGACAGCACTGTGTCGGCAGGAGATGTTCTCCTGCCGATGCAGCTACCACCAGTCTTTTGGGGATGGTTTAATTATGCTGGCAGGAGAGATCTTTCCCATCAGCATAGAGCGGCCACACAGGAGACCTTACAGCCGCGCGTACCACTGTAAGGTCTGTAGTGTAGACATAGAACTCCTGAACTTTAATCCTAGCTTGCTTCACACTGTCCAACTCAGCCATTGACTTACTGTGTGATCTTGGACATCTCATTTAACCTCTTAATTCTTTAGTTTCTCTGTTTTTTGCATTGTTGTTGTTTTACAGTGCCCGAGAATTGTTCCTTTACAGTGCGTCACAATACGTATAAGACAGCTCTCAAAGAGCTTAGAAAACTTTATGCACCTGACTCATCCTTTTGACATCAGTGAATCTATTCATACATGAAGTTAAGAGGATGCATAAGAGTTCACTGAAATTGGGCCCTAATCTTTCAGTGATGGAGCAAAAGGTGGTAGTGGGTACATGGGGATTGACACAGGAAGAGTGGGGCAAAATCAATAAGATAATGCATTTACTCTTTCAAGTCTGGTGCACAGCATGGGGAATAAACTTTTCATAGAAATGTAGGGATGGAAGGAATTCGTTAGGTCATCTAGTCCAGCCCCCTGTGCTGTGGCAGGACCTAGTATACCAACACCATCCCTGACAGGTGTTTGCTTAAACTGTTCTTAAAAACTCCAGTGATGGGAATTCTACAACCTCCCTTGGAAGCCTGTTCCAATGCTTAACTTTCCTCATAGTTGGGAAGTTTTTCCCAATATCTAACCATAATCTCCCTTGCTGCAGATTAAGCCCATTACTTCGTGTTCTACCTTCAGTGAACCTGGAGAACCACTAATCATTGTCTTTATAACAGTCCTTAACATATCTGAAGACTGTATCAGGTCTCCCCCCCCCCCCCCAGTCTTCTTTTCTCAAGACTAAACATGCCCACTTTTTTTTACCCATTCCTCATAGGTCAGGTTTTTTAAACCTTTTATCATTTTTATTGCTCTCCTCAAGACTCTCTCTATCCTATGTGTCCACGTTTCTTAAAGTGTGGTGGTGCCCAAAACTGGACACAGCACTACTACAGCTGAGGCCTCACTAATGCTGAGTAGAGCAGGACAGTAACCGTCTCCTGTAACCATCTCCAGTTACACCCCAGAATATGAGTCTTTTTGCAATTGCATCACATTGATGACTCATTCAATTTGGGATCCACTATTTTTTCTTAGTTGCATGTGCGTGTCACAGAAGAAATGGTCTTTAAGGGGGATTTAAATGAGGGAAGATGAGTAGTCTTTTCAGACTAGTTAACAAAGAGTGTTTTACATGTATGAAGCTGCTTGCAAGACAATGTGATGATAGCTGTGGAGAAAGTAAGCAAATGGGACATGAAGTCTTGTACCACTGGCAGACTGGAAGGGTCAGGGACAATGAGAGACGAGATGCATGTAAGCAGAGAGGGAGAGAGTTGGTCAGGGTCCTGGAAAGTTAAAAAATAAATGTTAAACTTGGTGTGGTAGTGGAAGGGAGTGAATGAAAGATTCAAATAGTGAGATAACAGGATCAGAATGACAGAACCCAAGGATAATCTTAATAGCTGCATTTTTGCATGAACTAGAAGGGGGTGATGCAGATATCGGGGAGGTCAAATAGTATGAGGTTCTTGTAAACAAGGTGAGAGGTGACCAGGGCCTCAAGGAGAGTTCTAATTGTGTAGACAGAGAAAAAAGGGGGGATTTAAGTGATGTTACAAAGGAAGCAGCAGCAAGATTTGGAGATTTCCTGAGATGGAGTTAGTAGATGTATGGGGCTGTGTATAGGAAAGAGTCAAAGATGACATGTGGGGTACAGACCTTAGTTATAGAGTATATGATAGTGTGTTCAACCAGGGTGGGTAAAAATCAATTATTTTTTTTTAAATCAGATTTTTTTTATTTAAATTGGATTTTTTGATAAAAGTTTTTTCCTCAAAAAGCATATCTAAAGATAGTTTTAATTAAGATCCACGATGAAATATCTTTGAGCTATAATGTAATAGGGATTATAAATTCTAATTCTATAGTATAAGACAATATATTCATGCAATGTTTAAGAAAAGTTTTGTAGATGAATTCCAATAGTTCATGGATTAGGGACCCAATCTTATGGGGTTCCAGGGGCTTCTGTACAGATTAACCTAAATAATCTTTCTATCTAACCAATGGGACTCAGTTCTCAGTCTAGAACAGGGGTGGACAAACTATGGCCTGTGGGCCGTATCTGGCTCCTCAGGGCTTTGGATCCGGCCCGCAGGATTGCCCCCCATGGCGCTGCGGGCGCCGTGCCACTCTCCGCAGCGGCCGGCCCAACGTCCCTGTGGCCGCCGGGCCCTTGCCTCCAGGCACCACCCCCCGCAGCTCCCATTGGCCAGGAACAGGGAACTGCGGCCAATGGGAGCTTCGGGGGAGGAACCTGGAGGTGCAGCAAGGGCAGCGCACGCGGAGCCCTTCGCTCCCCCTCCCCCAGGGACCGCAGCACTTCCTGGAGCAGGGCTGGAGACAGGGCAGGCGTGCAGGGAGCCTGCCCTGGCCCTGGTGCGCGCTGCTGCCACCCCGGAGCCTGAACCCCTCCTGCACCCCGCCCCCCAACTCCCTGCCCTAAGCCCCCTGTCTGCACCGCACACCCCTCCTGCACCCCAACTCCCTGCCCTGAGCCCCCTGCCACACCCTGCACCCCTCCTGCACCTCAACCCCCTGCCCTGAGCCCCCTCATACAACCCCACCCGCACCCCCTCCCACACCCCGCACTCCCTCCCGCACCCCAACCCCCTACCCCACCCCTGCATACAATTTCCCCACCCAGATATGGCCCTCGGCCCAGAAAGTTTGCCCGCCCCTGGTCTAGAAGATTCCATCAGAGATGCTTAGTTTTGCAGTTCTCAAACTGTGGATTTGTGTCTCCAGAGGTAACATGCTTGTTAACAGCAAAAATAAATAAATAAATAAATAATATATAGAGGTGAGAAATAACAGACCTTAACTCTATTGTCCCTCTGCAAATTTGTGTACACAGAGTCAATCCCTTACCTCCCTCTAAAAGTGCAAAGTTTCAAAAAGTTCAATGCATAGAAGATTGTTGGGGGCGGAATAGATCTGGACAAGGAGAAGAAGTCTGGAGATAAATGTGAGAAGTGAGGGACATATGTTTGTTTTGTTAAAATATTATATGTTTGCTGTTGAAGAAAAAAATCCAGAATACTTGACGTTGTTGTTTTAGTTAAATAAAACAATTTAAATGTCTGTCTGATCATGTTCTCCTCCTAATACAGCATGGCAAGAAAATCCTCCAAATATTAATGATTAACCTGTTGAATTGGAGATAGTTCACCTCACAATGACTTCATAAATATCTGCTTCAGTTACCTTTGGTAAATGAAATAACCAAACAATCATTCATTTTCTGATATAGCTGTAAAACTAATCTGAAAAGTTTTCAAAATAAATCACTGTTTAAAAATGTATAGTGTGTACCTTCTAAAAATGAAACCTACATCTATCTCTGAGTTGTGAAGCATATGTATATGCTTGTTGGTTATAACAACCAACAAGAATGCACTTTTATGTAGAAAACTATGATTAAATTGAGTCTTCCTGACTAGTGATTTAAATCATGAATTAGATCAATTTGATTTAAATCAAATCCACCCTGTGTTCAACAGTAACAGAAGAGAGGGAGTGGAGAGAGTTTTGGAAAAAAGACAAAGTTCAGTTGTGACCATGTTAAGTTTTTAAGTCAAAAGTGATAGAAAAGATATTCAGGAGGAGATGTCAAAGAGAGCATGCAGTGAGTGACTGCGTGGCTTCAGACAAGTCAGGAGTAAGAGGCAGATGTTTGAATTGTCAGCATTGCTGTCAGAGCTATAGTAGTTGAAGCTATTTGATCAGATGAGATCACACAAAGAAAAAGGTGTAGAAGGAAAAGGGGAAGTGACCAAAGTTATAGTACTGTAGAACTCCAGAAATGGGAGAGGAAAGCAGGAAGATTTGTAAAAAGACCTTGAAGGAATGGCCAAAAAAGTAGGAGGAGAACTAGGGGAAAGGACAGCTGCAAAATCAATAGGAGGACAACGTGATGAGAAGGGAGGCATGATCTAAAGTGTTTAAAAAAAACAGCAGAGAAGTCAGGGATAGTGAGGATGGAGTAAAAGCCCTGAGACTTGGTGAGGCATAGGTCATAACTCAGTGGAGCAGCAGAGGATGGAATCTAAATTAGAGTAATATGTTCCAAGGTCAAAAGGGATCATTGTGATCATCTAATCTGACCACTGAATAATGTAACATATATAACTGTATAACGTACAACTTCCTCAAAATAATAAATAAGAAGGGAGCGGGGATGGGTTTGGAGGAGACAGATTCAAAGCAATGATTTTTAACTGCTTTCTTGATGACTTTGGAGTTGAAGGGAAAGGGAGATGTGGTTGAAGGCAGGTCTTTGGAGCCGAGCCTGGAGTTGGAGCGCGGAGCAGCTCCAGAGCAGTAGAGCTGCAGGTTTTTGCCTGGAGATGGAGCAGAGCTCCAAAGCCCTGGTTGAAGATGTGTTGGTTCTGAGAATAGGAAAGACTACACTGTGCTTAGCCATTATCCTCATTTTACGGATGAACATCTCCCAGTCACAGGGGTTGTGACTATTTCACATTTACATAGCACTTTTGAGATGCAAAGCTGTGCATCAGGATGATGTATTTATTCTACCATTAGAACTTGCAGATGTGACAGAGGCTAATACAGGACCCCCACATAAGGGTGGACATAGAAGGGGCACATTTAGTGGGAGTAGACATCCATGAAGATGTTTTCACTAGTATGTTCCACCCCAAATCTAAGTAATAGGAGAAAATGTGATGGAAAAAGCATGGCTTTTCACAATGCATTTGCCACATGTACTGTGAATGGCAACAGCGAATTATGATTCTCCTTTAAAAACACATTGTAGCTCTCATTTCATTCAACAGAGACCACTTTGCAAGAGTAAATGTGAATTTATCCACAGTGTGTATGTCCTCAAAGAAACTCTTCTGGCCCCTTGCTATTTAGCTAGTAGGGCCTCGAACTGTGTGAGACTCGTTCTTCATTTGTGTGCACATTTGTTCATGTAATTTCTGATTACATTCCAAAGAGACCTCTGTTTGTTGCATCAGCGTCTGATGGTTTGATTTCTGTTTGGCCTAATATCAGCATCTAAAAATATCACTCGGTCTTGCATTGTTATATAAATGAGCTAGCTGGCAGACTAGTTATGCAGCAAGTTACAAGTGTGAAAATAGGGATAGGTAGAGAAAGAAGCAAGCTTCTCTAACGTATATTTAAAAGTCCATTCTCTCCACCACCATTTGTTTGGGCTGGTATGCTTTCCTTGGCATTTCTGATTGTTAATTTGAATGGTAATGTATTATCACATTCTGTAGTTGGTCCAAAGGTATCAGTGATATCATGTATTGATGTTGTACACAATGGAGAAAAGAAGAACGCAGTATCTTATATTCAAAAAATGTTAGTTTTACCTCTTATCTGTAGCAAATCAGTACAGTTGGCTCTTTGTGCTGTCTTTTCTATTGATGAGGCATCCCTCCTCCCACCCTCCCCCAAATTTTGACAGATCATGCAACAGTCATTAAATGGTGACACTTTTTGGTTACTATTCGTCTGGGCTTTACGTGAGGCAGTGGCAGGTTATATATAAGAATTTGAATAAATATAGTGGCCTAGGCATGAAGGGTTCAGTAGTACTGTGGCCTAGACATGAAAGGTTCAGTAGTACTGTACCTTCTTAAAATTATTTTACAGCACAATACAAAAATAATTTTATCTGTTAAATTAAAGGGACACTAAGGTTAAAATAAGATTTAAAATAAATGCCCATACAATGTAATTTCTTACTATAGATTATTAAAACAGATTTAAAAAAGAAACCCAACTCTTTCACCACTTAGACTTATTTCTTGCGCTTCTCTACCTTGGATAATAAAAGTATGTTGGCCAGTTTCACTTCCTGGTAGAGCTCTGCACGGAACTATTCTTTAATCGCACTCCCGCTATTATGGCAGCAGGTCCTGCAGGACCTGTAGGATCCCAGTCCCACTGCAGGGCTCTACTTCCTGGTAGTCGTTCATTAGCAGAGTTGTAATTATTGAGTTCCAAATACTGCAATGGATTGCTTGTATTTGAACAGAACTGTTTGAATTTTACAAAGGCTAGTTTTTAAAATGTTAAAGGCCAAGAAAATCAGCATACTTATTTAGAAATCCAACTTTAGCCTTCTCTTTGTTAAAATCTTGGCTATAATTTTTAGGTTTAAACTATCTGAGTTGAAAATGTCATGTACTTACTCTTCTCATTATTACAACTGAGTACTAAATGAACATCTTTTTATTTTTCAGGTCCTGTACGACATCTCTGAAACAGATCAATACAATTATAGAGCAACTTACTCCTCAAGCTGTCAACAGCAAAGATATAAACAGAAAACTAGACTCTGTAAAACGACAAAAGTATAACAAGGTGACTGGAAAAAATTAACTTTGGATTGCTTAAGGCGCTGATCCTGTGTCAGGCTTCACACTTGAGGATCCTGATAAAGGGTCAGAGTCTAAACTTGCAGTTCCTTCACCATTTTAACAGTTTTTGTTTTTTACCAAAGGCTGTAAGAACTTAATCCAAAGCCCTCTGTAGCAGTGGGAGTTGTTCTATTGACTTGGGCTTTGGATCAGTCTCTAAAATAATAGTTATAGAGCTTGTTTGAATAATTGATTGTAATTAAATTCCTGCAGGTCCTCATGGTGGTGTTTCAGAGCGTTACCCCTGTTATGTGACTTTTTCATCACACTTGTGTCCATGTTATCTGAAAATGAATTAATGATCAGCCAGTTGCAGGATAATAGCTAACTTGAATGAGGTGTCCTTTATTAGTCATTTCTAAAACTGCTGAAGACTTAGACCAGAGGTTCTCAAACTTTATTGCACCATGACCCCTTTCTGACAACAAAAATTACTACAGGACGCCAGGATGGGGGACTGAAGCCTGAGCCCGCCAAAGCCCCGCCACCCTGGAAGGGGGGAGGGCTAACCAAAGCCCCACCTCCCCAGGCTAGGTGGCTGAAGACCAAGAGCTTCAGCCCCAGGCAGGGGGCTTATGACCCGAGCCCTGCCACCTAGGGCTGAAGCCCTTGGGCTTCAGCTTTGGCCCCAGGCCCCAGCAAGTCTAAGCCAGCCCTGGTGACCCCATTAAAATGGGTCCTGACCCACTTTGGGGTCTGACCTACAGTTTGAGAACAGCTGTCTTAGACTAAATCACTGTATAGAAAAACCTGAGCAACTTTTGTTTTTATGAGTCGTCTTATTGATCTTAAGAGACTAGTCAAATGAGTGAAGTTACGTGTATATGATGATTACAGATTCAGGCCCTAAATTACAAGTTGCACCCTATTTGTGTTGTCACTTGTGCGATTTCAGTGTTTTTAATAACACTTTGCCTTTTTGAGTAGTTAAAAAAAATCCTTAGTAGGTGAAAGCCAAACTTTTTTGATAGTGAGACAGAAATTTTAGTTGCCTTATAAACAGATAAGATGTGAAATTATCTCCTTAATATCTTGGTGTTGACATGTGGCAAATGTTTTATAATATGGGTATTATGACAGCAGGGATGTCAGTGCTTGTGTAAGTATCTTTTGTAACTGCACAAAGGTGCACTGGAGGATTTTCAGCAAATGACACTCTTAAGGAAACAAACAGCTCATTGAGGGTAGTTTTACTAAATTTAAAAAAATTAAAACTTGATCCTCAAATCAGGCGCCTCTGAGGGGAGGGGAAAGATTTAGAAAGAATGAAGTTTATAAGTAATAAAAACATTTACTGCTTTGTGTGTTTATTTAATAATTTGATCAGGAAATTCATAGATTCCAAATCCAGAAGGGACCATTATGATGATCTAGTCTGACCTCCTGTATAACACAGTCCATAACCCTTTTGGTCACCTTGGGAATTGTAACTTTGCCACATTATAACACTTATTAGGACAATAAAAGTGGATAAAAGATTGTAAAAGAAGTGTAAATGGTGGTGAGCTACAATTGTTACAGGCCTCGTAATTTTGAATTCTCTCACTCTTGTATGTTTACAAGCACTGTGGTGTTAGTTTTTTGCAAATAAATTAGTTGTCTTCTCTTGAGCTGACTTGGTGTAATACCACCTGTTCATGCATGAAGAAGAACATTGACTGGTTTTGAGTTCTTTCAGTCTCTTTGTGGCAACACCTCTCAAAACAAATGTGTTGGAGAGAAGATTTTTACTTAATTTTATGATTCTATTTAACACATATGAAAGTGAAGGATTAACAGAGCTCAAATATATGCTTAGTGCAATTTCATATGCTATATATGGGGCTTTTCTTCACTGGATCCTAGACCCAAGTTTAAAAAATGCATACCCAAGTGTATGTGAAAGTATCTGATGCCTATGAGATTTGTTTGTGTGCACAACCTTAACTTGTGCATGCCCATCTGGTGTTTGCATGTATATGCTGTGCATGTACACCTGAATTAGTGCACTTTTAAAAATTTATGCCATAGTCATGATGAATTGTGCCAAACTGGGAGTGTGGATGTGTATGTATTATGTAGAGAGGTATCCACCAGGTGCTGGGATGACACCTTCCACATACATTTTTATCACATGGAACCATATCAAAATTTGAACTTGTTTCAGATGCAAAAAGCTAACCTGCTACTAAACATATTAATAACAGCTTGAACCTTGTTTGTAAGAAAAGCAAGTCTGCTACCAAGAGTTTTAAATTTTGTACACTATTGTCATTCAAGGAACAACAGTTAAAAAAGATCAAAGCAAAACAAAAGCGTCTCCAAGCAGTTCTTGGTGGAGCAGAGACTCTCATTGGAACAAATGATGTTGAATTTCAGGATGATGAAGGTGAGGGAAAAAGCCATTGCAAATCTTTTTTTGCATTTCTGTCATTTCTATGTAATGCCTTTTGTTGTTTGAAGCTCATTGCCAAGATCTTTGCCAGTGAACATGAGTAAATAAATTTCAGTGGTTTGTTTTCAAAGAGTGATTTTAGGAACACTTAATTCTCTGCACCTGCAGAATTGCAGATCTCAGAGTATCCATATGGGGATTTTTAAAGACTGAAAGTAGATCTGTGCTTAGTTCAGTAGGGAGGACTGATGCACATTAGAGTATTGGGCTTAATAAATTGGAAATCTTAACATTTTTCACAGCTAATGTGATAAAGCTAGAGTAATGATTGAATTACATTTTATAATCAGCCATCAATCAGTACTCACAAAATTGGTTTTTCGTATCTTGGTAAGAAACACTTGTTAGAAATTTAAAAAAAAAATTGTTGTACGAGCTGTACAGTGTGAGAACAACAGTTTCTTATGGAATACTATGATAATTGTCTCCATGTTTCCAAGATCAAATCTAACTGAGCATGTTTGTTTTTTCTTACTGCCTTCTGCAAACCCAGCATGAGTTCTTAGAGTCAAGCTGGTATCTTTCTGTCGTGTACATCATCACTAGTAATCAAAATGCTAAAGGCCAAAATAGGTATCCATTGATATCTGTGCAACCCCATTAGAGTTCAGTGAGTTTGCACAGGGTAGCTTATTGAAATTTATAATACTGTTCTGACACATGAGTTGAAGAGGTTCCAGCTCTCTCACTCGTATCTGTGTTGGATCTGCAGGTCATAAGGAGTAAAAAGCAGCAAAGACTTATTTTTGACAGTAAAAGTGGTAGACTTGAGTTGGAATAGATCTGTGGAATAAGAACGTGCCACATTGACAGTCACTTTATTGAGTAGAAATACACCATAAGATCTTTCCTTTTACGCTCTGTGCATTAAAACTCGGGCATTTGGTACGAGGAAATTTAGCTTAGTCATGATGTGGTCTTTACTTCCAATTTGTGTTCTTATTTCTGAACGCTTACAGTTACCTAATCTGGTAAATAATGAGTTTACAGAAATAGCTACATATGTAATTACTGAATCCTTGTCTTCTGTAAATAAATATTTAGAAGGAAATAGTGTTCTGATGCTATGGTGATTAGCTTATAAATACCTAGATATAACATGCAAACATATAAAAAAGTTAACATAAAGCTGTAGCAGGGTATAGTTGATCTTGAAGAGCAATCATATCTATTCAAAGAACATTAAACTCAAGTTACTTGTACACCTGCTCATCACACTCAGGATGTGTAGCGGAAGAAACATAGTAATTTAAATAAATAGCTTTTTTTTTATTTTATTTTAATTAGGCATTAATTTTAAATTAGGTTCCCCTTGAGTACGATAAGTAAGTGTTCAATTGAATCGTTTTGGAATATGGTATGACTTAAAAAAAAATTGACTACACAAATTAACTAAGTTTTTTATATTTGGCATTTACTAACATGGCTCTTTGATACAGAAATGTAGTTAGGTACATTTGTAATCTCACTAAATTTAGTGGGACTACTCATGCTTAAAGTTAAGCACAAGCTTAACTACTGTGCTGGTTCAGTGCCAGAGGCCCCAGTCCTACAATCTGATCCAGGTGTACCCTTAAGTACCTTTCAGGATTGGAACTGTAATTTCTGTCCTTCTGGTGGGAAGGCTGAGGAAGAGGAAGAGTTGTATTGTGGAGATATTTAATTGTAGTCTCATCAAGAAACATTAATAAAGAGGAATCTGGAGGAAATGAGCTTGTGGATGCAGTGTGAGTATCTGGGAAATTCTGGCAAGGACATGAATTGGGCACTGAATCGAAGAAATGGAGTTTAGAGATACCAGCATCTTGATGATCACTCAGTTTTTAAAGCATGAGTTGAAAGTGGTTTCAGATACTGCACCAGTCCCTTAGTATACCTGCCAACTTTTTGTTATGCATCATGTTGCGAATGCATATACATATAGACCAGTGTGTGTGGTGTATAAACAATTCAGTAATTTTTGTGCAGTTTTGTATTGTGTTCTGTGTAGTTGCTGTTTTTTTTTTTAAGTCATAATCAGAAAGTAGATGGCAGTGATCTATAGTAGATGTTTGGTAGGGTATTTGATAAGGTAAGAAACTTTAAGTGTATAATCAGCTTTGTGTCCCTTCTCTGATGTATGGCGTGAAGAAATGCTAAGACTACAAGTTTTAGTATAATAGCCATTAAATTATTAATTGTAGTGTTGGAAGATCAAAGTTAAGGTGGTGTGTGGGATTTTCCGTTTTTTGACTTGTGGAAAGTCAGAATGTCAGAGAGGATGTTAATATGTTAGTGGTATTGAGTGTTGTGATGGCAGTGGGGTAATGCTTGGAGATTGATGAGGTGGATATTGACTTAATTTCTGATTATCTTTGCAGATATGCTTCATGTCAGAAATGGCTGCATTTCAGTGGTGGGTGAAGTGATTGCATTGTGTGTATAGTTTGAGAAACACTTTGAGATTAAAAGGTGCTATATACTGTACATGTAAAATGTTATCTGACCATTTTGCCTTTCTGTGTCATTCTCTGCCTTTTTGGAACACTTTTTTTTCTCTTTTTACCTCCAATTTAGTTTGTATGGCTGTTTTCTCTAACCATTGAATTAGTTGGATGTAATTTTGGTTTATTCTGTACAGTGTATGAGGAAGGGTGCTAGTTTCAGGATTGATGCGTTATATATTATTAAAACAAATAAATTTAAAGGTTAAAACAAACCTGCTTATCTGTTTGAACTGCGTGATATTACTTAGAGCACATTAATGAGTCTGCAGATAAGAAATGAATGTTTTGAGTCTCTTTGCAGAGCCTGGTCCATCGTCTCTTGGCAGTATGCTCATGCCAGTCCAGGAAACAGAATGGGAGGAACTCATTCGTACTGGTCAGATGACCCCTTTTGGAACTAAGGTCCCTCAGAAGATAGAAAAGAAGCCACGCAGGTTAATGCTAAATGAAGCATCTGATTTTGAGAAGTATTTGGCAGATCAAGCTAAGCTGTCGTCCGAAAGAAAGAGGTCAGCCCTTAAGAAGGGAGCAAAGAATAAAGCAGAGGCCAAGAACATTCAATGTGCAACTCCCACATTAGTCATAAAGAGAAAGAGGGGCAAAACCAGAACCCTGTCAAAAACAGACAAGCGCCTGAAAAAGCACATGAAGAAACTTCAGAACCATGCTCTTCAGATCCAATTTAAGATAGGAATTCCCAAGGAAAAGAGACTTCCTGAGGTCAAGGAGAAGCTGAGAGGTGAACAGGGGGATGACAGTGAAGAGTCAGAATATATGCCTGATGAGGAGCTTTTTAATCCAGAAGAGGAGGAGGAGGAGGCATTTTTTCATGCTGATGATAATTCTGATTATGAATTGAAGACTTTGCGAGGAGGAAGAAAACATTCAGGGAAGAGAAACCTTAAAGAAGAAGCTGAGGAGGATGAAGACTTCTTCCCAAGCTCTGAGGAAGAGGAAGAGAATACAGTAGGAAATCGTAGAGTAAAGAGATGCAGAGATGATGGAGATGAAGATTACTATAAACAAAGGCTAAGGTTAGTCCAAGAAGGCTTTATGTTAGTAACTTTTATAGGTGATATCACACACACACAGTGGCTGAAATATACATCCAAGAATTCAGCTGAAGGGAGGGGGTTGTAAAATTAAACGTAGACTGAGCCAATAAAAATATCCACATGCAGACTTCTAAAAGGCTGTTAGGATATTGGCAATATTCTATAATTATAAGGACCCCAGTGTCTGATTTCCTGCTGTTAAAGAGCTTGCTTTGTGAAATAAACAATTTCTACTTCATTGTTTTTCAGTGTGGCCAAAAATCAATACATGAAAAATAAGGCAGTTTGGGGGATTGTGTGGTATTACTAAATAATAATTCTGTTTACTTCTGTAGCACTTTGTAAAGGATTTTGTATGCTTTACAGAGATGTGCAAGTATCATTCCTCCTATTGTACAGATAGGGATACTCAAGCACGGGGAGATTGTAACTTGCCCAATGTCTTGCGCATACAATCACTGATAGACCTGAGAATAAAAGCTAGGAGTTCTGAGTCCTAGTCTTCTGCTATAACCCATTGATTTTGCTGCGCAAGAGGAATTAACTCTTGAATTAGTGGTAGTTTTGTACAGTAGTATTTTTATATAGCCTGTTGAGTGTTTGGAGGCCTTTCAACAGGAGGTTCTGATGTCTGTAGCAGAGTTCCCATTCGCACTAAATGAAAATTAGTTTTAGACCAGACATGGGCAAACTACTATGGCCCGCGGGACTGTCCTGCCTGGCCCTTGAGCTCCCGGCCGGGGAGCCTAGTCCCCGGCCCCTCCCCCGCTGTACCGTTTTCCCCACCGCCGCGCAGACCGCGCTCTGGCCTGCCACTCCCGCTGGGCAGCGTGGGGAGCACAGCTGGCTGTGGCTGCGTGTCGTGGCTGCGAGCTTCTGCTGCTGGTAAGGGGGCGGGGAGCAGGGGGGTTGGGAAAGGGAGCGGGGGAATCCTGTGGGGCAGTCAGGGAGGAGGGGCGGAGGTTCTGGGGGGGCAGCCAGGGGATGGGGAACAGGGAGGGGTTGGGAGGGGGATTCTAGGGGGGGCCTGTCAGGGGGTGGGGATGTGGATGGGGTTGGGGGGGCAGTCAGGGGACAGGGAGTGGCGGGGGTTGGATAAGGGGATAGGATCCTAGGGGGCAGTTAGGGGCGGGGGGTCCTGGGAGAGGGTGCCTTTTTGTGTCATTCTCTTCCTTTTGGAACACTTCTTTCTCTTTTTACCTCCAGTTTAGTTTGTATGGCTGTTTTCTCTAACTCCTTGAAAAATTGCCAACTCTCATGAACTGTTTTTCTCATTAGACTTGCTTCCCATGGGATCTTACCAACGAACTCCTTGAGTTTGCTAAAGCTGCCTTCTTGAAATTCATTATCTTTATTGTGCTTTTTTCCCTTTTACCATTCCTTAGAATCATGAACTCTTTCATTTCATGGTCACTTTCATCCAAGCTGCTTTCCACTTTCAAATTCTCAACCAGTTCCTCCCTATTTGTCAAAATCAAATCTATAACAGCCTCTCCTATAGTAGATTTCTCCACCTTCTGAAATAAAAAATTGTTTCCAATACATTCCAAGAACTTTTTGGATAATCTGTGCCCTACTCTGTTATATTCCCAACAGATGTCTGGGTAGTTGAAGTCCCCCATCACCACCAAGTCCTGTGCTATGACTGATTTTGTTAGTTGCTTAAAAAAAGCCTCATCCACCTTTTCTTCTTGGTTAGGTGGTCTGTAGTAGGTAATGGAATAAGACAAATGTTTCAACCTTCCCATATACTTGACTCATTGAAATCTTGTATATAGGCTACTTTGAAGCCTTTTTTTTTTTTTTAAGATTAATGGTAATTTTTGCCATTATTTTTCTTAATTGAAAGTTTCTTCTGCTACAGAGAATTCCACTATGAATTTCCCTCTTTGAGAATGATGGCCATCTCCCATTGTTCTCAAAAGAAGTGAGGCTAAAAATGCCCTTAATAAAGATGTCCTCTTTAAATTGGCCACTATGAAGGACATAGGGCTGATCTGTAATTTATGTGACCTGATTATTTAGATAGCTACTGTAAAAGTACTAGGTCAAAGCGCACCACGTAACCTTTAGTATCGGGTAGCCAGGTTCACCCTGTGCTCCAGCCTGCTGCAAACTACGCCACAGCTTGTTGTGCACTAACTCTGTATAGACATGCCCTTGCTCTCTCTAGAGTGATGGGGGAGAAGCAGTTGTCAGGGACTGTATGTGAGGAACCGGATGACACAATCAGGCCTTGCAGCAGGGTTCTGAAGTAGTTGGGCCTTCCAGGGGGGTGGTAAGCATAAGGTGAGATCAGGGCTGGCTCTGGCTTTTTTGCCGTCCCAAGCAAAAAAAAGAAAAAAAATCATGGCAGACAAAACGGCAAAGCAAAAAAAAACCATGCAGCCGGAGTGGCAAAGCAGGAAAAAAAAACAACCTGCGGGGCGGTAGGAGCCAGGGTGCAGGGGGACTCCCTGCACTGCAGACGCCCCGACTGCCGCGCCGCTTGCCGGGAGGGCTCCATACCGCTCCGGTCGGCGGGGAGGGAAGGACGCAGGCTGCCCAGCTGGGCTTGCTACAGACCTGGCACTGGCTGGGGCAGATGGAGCACGCAGCTCGCTGCCAGCAGAGCGCTCCCCGCTTCTGCCCCCTACAGGGCGGCTGGATCGGCGAACCAAAAAAAAAAAAAAAAAGCCGCCGTGCCGCCCTAGGATTGGGCGGAATGCCGCCCTGTAGAATCTGCCGCCCCAAGCACGAGCTTGCTCGGTTGGTGCCTGGAGCCGGCCCTGGGTGAGATAGATACCTATTTAGACTGTTTTATTGTTTTTAAATCCTTTTACTCTTCTGCTTTTTCTGTGTTCCTACTGTTAAGATTAAACAGTACTTTAAGAAAGCTGCTTGGTCACTCTGCTGCTGTACACTGGTCACAGCTCCTGAAGGGAAAACTTGCAGGTGTCAAGTCCAGTTGGACTTACTGAGAAATTGTAGTTAGTACACAGGAAGCTTTAGCCTAAGACTCTAGGAGCAAGAGAATCATGAGATTCCAATACCAGGAGGTAAAGGTTGAGGGCTTGTCATCTGAGGTGGTGCACATAGAGAGATCAGAGGTGTCAGGAGGTGCAGCTAGTCCTGTAACCTTGACAACCACTGCCTCTATTCCAGGGGTAAGTAACCTATGGCATGTGTGCCAAAGGTGGCATGCAAGCTGATTTTCAGTGGCACTCACACTGCCCAGGTCCTGGCCACCAGTCCAGGGGGTTCTGCATTTTAATTTAATTTTAAATGAAGCTTCTTAAACATTTAAAGAATCTTATTTACTTTACATACAACAATAGTTTAGTTATATTTTATAGACTTATATGTATTAAATGTTAAAATGTATTACTGGCACGCGAAACCTTAAATTAGAGTGAATAAATGAAGACTTGGCACATCACTTCTGAAAAGTTGCCGACTACTGCTCTCCTAATAGATGTGTAGCCTAGCTGACCTTAGGGAAGATTTTGGTCCAAGATAGCATATGTGAAAATGATTATTAACTGGAAAAAGTTCCAATTGCAGAATCCTTATTATTGGTGGGGATGCCTTGGCTAGAAAGAACTCAGTTTTACTTTCAGATCCCAGATTGAGAGAGCAGAGCTGGAATTGATAAGACAATAGGCATGGAATCACATAATGTCACTTTTTTCAAAGTAAAACCACATGTTAGTTATATAATTCTTCTGTATGGGGATTTCAATAGGGGATTAATCTGAACGATGTCCATAGGGCCAAAGACGTGCTTTTTGTAGGCTGTGCTAAAGTATTAATAAATGTATTAATCGGTAAAATATTTACTACTTTATTGAATGAAGCTGTACTCTTCCATTAAATTAGGTCAATATTAAATCATTTTTAATTCAGTGTTTTCATCAAGAGTAATTTATTTTGATTGAAAGTTTTAATATGATTCACAGTTTAAATTCATTCAAACAGATTTTTTTAATAATGTTAAGATTGTGACAATTTATCCTTAGCAAAGTCATATCATAGACTACATTTCTTTCAGTTGCTAAAGTTACAATAAAAGCTTAAATGAATTTTAGAAATATCAATAACTGTAATTGCCACCAAAACATTCCATCTCTTAAAAATTTCATAGCTACAGTTATTGTGGCTGTTAAACTGCAGCTGTCCACATTGACATTTTTACGTTGATACCCCCAGGTAATCTTCATTATGGGAAATGCTACTAGAAAATAAAATGCAATGAATTAAGAAGCATATTAAGAATGCCTTGTAAATGAGAGCAAATAACATTTCTGTCTAGTTCTATGTCAGTTTTTAGTTTTGGATACAAATGACTGGATGAGATTTCAGTAAATTTTACCCCTGAGAAAGGAGGGGAAAATCCTTTAGGAGTACTTAACAGAACTGTAGTTTAGGGCTAGATGCTGAGTAAAGTGCTGTGCTTTGTAAGGCAGAAAACAAGTCTTAAACGTAAAACTTTTTGAGGAGTGGGAGTTGAATGGATTGTCCTGCATCAGGGTGAAAGTATTGTGGTGTTGAAGTCTGATAATTAGCCAGGTATAGTACTGCTATGACCTTCTAGATCAAGAGACCATTTCCAAAGTGGAAGTTTGGGTTCTTGCAATAAACAGGTCAAGTATGTGATAGTTCTGGGCTTTTTTTTCTTCAAAAGGTTACTTTGAGGAAGCAGGAGGCCTAATTCTATGAAGCAAGATGTAATCAGTAGCGAGGAAGAGAGGAAATGTAGTTACAGAATTGAGCATGCATGCCTCTGTGACTTTAAGTGTATTATCTTGTGTAAAAATACCAGCTTAGTTCGTATGATCATGTTCACTTCTAGTGGCTATAATTGAAGACTAGAACAGCTTGCAACCTACATCCACTCCAGTTTATTTTACAATAGCACCCAAAGCCCCCAGTCAGGGCTTGAGGCCTGTTGTGCAGACACATAGGGAAGTATTATCCCAGCCTGAGGCGGTTAAAATCTAATTTTTTAAGACAAGGCACAACAAGTAAGAGTAACAAACAATAAGAGAGGATAAGGATAAGAGGCTGCTAATATCTATAACCTCCCAGTTCTGAATCAGCTCTAAGAGGTAGGTTTGTTTTTTTAAAGTAAAAATATAAATGTGTCGTCATTGCCCACTGACCCTCATTCTAATGATTATTGGCTAAAGAGTTTGTCAGTTTCTGTAGTAGAGTCCCATAGTTCTGGTGCTGAAGATCCTGGGTTCGATCCCTACTAACAGACAGGGTGTCTTTATGTTGTCGCAGTTCATTACACTTAAACTACAGCTCTCTTAAGGCAGAGATGCCTAAAGTTAGGCCTATGGAGTCCTAAAATGTTGTCTCCTTTTCCTTGTAACTGTAATTGTTCAGAAGATACAAATACAAATAAATATTGGTACTGTGCATTTTTATTTGTAAAGTTTATATACATTTATATACAAAACTTGTTGGATCTGTAAAACTGTTGGCAAGTAAACATCTTTAGGTTTTCTTGTATCGTTCTCCTGAACAATCTGAAGCATCTTACAAAATGAAAAGATACCTCTCATCAACAGTCACTTTTTAAGGTTTTTTTTATTATGATGGGTTTCCCTTCAGAAATAAGTCCAGAGTGGCATGGTGGTGTTTTTAATTGAATTTAACTATAACTTGGGGATCTTTGCTTTTCTTCATTTATTGGGTTTA
Source organism: Trachemys scripta elegans (assembly GCF_013100865.1). Lineage (NCBI taxonomy): Eukaryota > Metazoa > Chordata > Testudines > Emydidae > Trachemys > Trachemys scripta. The sequence continues at coordinate 60,102,255 of NC_048304.1, read as the reverse complement.
AATTACCAAGCACTTATGTTATGGAGTTTGTCACTATTACAGTATCTGTAGCTGTGGAAATTCATAGGGTACGTCTTCACTACCTGCCATACCGGCGGGTAGCAATCGATTTATCCAGGATCGATATATTGCGTCTCGTTAAGACGCGATATATCTATCCCCGAACGCGCTCACCGTCGACTCTGGAACTCCTCCAGAGCGAGCGGCGGTGGCGCAGTTGACGGGGGAGCCGCAGCCGTCGATCCCGCGCCGTGTGGACCCCAGGTAATTCGATCCAAGATACTTCGACTTCAGCTACGCTATTTGCGTATCTTGGATCGATCCCCCCTTAGTGTAGACCAGCCCATAGAGTCAGAGGTCATCTTTACAGAGATTTTTTGTTTCTACAGTGCTTCCTTGCCATCTGTGTCTCCATGGCAGCCACCAATGCTTTCTTTTCAGATGCTTCTGGGGTGTGGATTTCCATTCCATATTGTGCAAATTAATTAGGTGGTGCATTTCCCATAGATTTCCAGAGGACAACATGGGAGATAGGGACTGAACTCTGTGGGCAGAGAGCTATCAAGCACACATAGGGTATGTCTACACAGGGATAAATATTCCATGGTTGGCCTGGGTCAGCTGGCTCAGGCTCTGGGGCTGAAAAATTGCTGTGTAGACTTTCAGGCTCAGGCTGGAGCCTGAGCTCTGGGATCCTGCGAGGGTGGTTGGTCCCAGAGCTTGGGCTCCAGCCCGAACCCAGACATCTACATGGCAATGTTTAGCCCTGCAAGCCGAAGCCCTGTGAACCCGAGTCAGCTGACTTGGGCCAGTGGTGGCCATGCCTTGGGGCTTTTATCCCCATGTAGATCTGCCCATGGGCAGGTAGTCAGGGTTGGAAAGGCTTCCCTTTTCTACACCTCCCGACCTGTGTGTGTCTGATAGAGTTCCCTGAGTTCATGGAAGTGCAAATGGCTATTGGCCCCAAAGAATTCAGTCAAAAATATCAAGACATGAAAACTGAATTGCTTTTTTCCCTGGCCAGGTCAGCATTTATATACCATCTCTTCCTACCCAGGGAGAGTCAGTGATTCAAACGCTTCATAATTTCAGAGGTGTAAATTAAGAAAAGAAAATGCTGAAACATTACCTTTCCATGAAGACCTTCTCTTAGACAGAGCATCCTGACTGCTCTTTAAAATGACAGTGCCAAGATGCAAATGAAGATGTATTCCGGTTCACTCTCTGAATACACCTTTCATTCCAAGCTCAAGTGCATAATTGTCTGCATCAGTCTTAATTTACTCTCTGAGGTTTGTGCTACTAACTGCATGTATTTCATCTGCTAGGACATACCAATTAAATCCACTCATATAGACATAAAAAGTCAGATCAGAAAAGTAGCACCAAATGTCTCTGTTTAGCAGATGAGAATAATCAGTAAGGGATTCTTAGCTTTCTAAAAAAGAGAACATATTGTGCTACAGAAGTGTAAACTATATTAAACACTCAGCTTGGTTCCTGAATATATTTTTTAAAATCATCAACATTACTGTGCTTCTGTTGTGGAATTTCTTTCTTGGGTATTGAAATAAATGGAATATGAGCTTGCTATCTAAATTCACTCCTATATTGAGAATGATTTAACTGCATGATGTATGGTTTTTCCACTACTTTTGCGGACTGAGGCTGCTCCTCGGTCAGTGATAATTGATCATATGAAAAATAAAGAGATTTCTCAATAAGGTTGCTGAGAATTTCAAGCAGCATGTTATATGATACATTAACATCTGTATTTCTTTTATTGCTCACTTATCCTAGTAAGGCCTAACCTGGGGTTAGTAAGGAATTTTCCCACCCCATATAATACATTGTACAATTGATTAGGTACAGTGAACTGCTTCTGGCTTGCATCAGATATTTGTCACTGCTGGGGAAAGGATACTGAACTGTATGGCCTGTCTGAGCTATTATGGCAAACCGTATGTTTCTATCCTTTCATTACAATTAAAACAAGTTGCTGCATAACTTCATTATTTACTTTTAAAGTATCATGGACTATTGTGTCTCAAATGTCCCTTAATACAATGTCTTAGCATTATGTTCACAGAGTTTCTTAATACATATGGTAACCTAATACCAAGCTTTGGAAAATGTTTGTAATATTGGAGACAGTTACAAAGTGCAGCCATTTCATATAAACTTGGTACTAATGAAAGCTACAATGACCTGTGGAGGAGATGTAGCACCAAATTCTTTTAATACTAGTTTCTTGTAGTGTAACACTTGAATAACATAACAGATACAAAGTTTGCAAAAGAGAAACATTCCCAAAGAAAAATAAACTGCATAATACACCAACTCAGACTGTGGACATTAAATTATTTGGTACCTAGAAATTTAGCAGACTTAACCAATATAGTCCAGGCCTCTTTTACAAAATACATTTGTGTAATCTGAGACATCTGGCTTCCAAATATTCCATGGCGAAACATGACTCCTTGCACTGCTGAGCACTTGCAGCTTTCAGTGACTTCCATTGGATGTGGTATCCTTATGGCTGCTCCTTGATCACTTTTTCCAGTATGCATGAGAGGGTGCTATATTTCTTCCCAGAGGAAAATAAACTTTCATTACTTCTTAGTGGTGATTCATATTGGAAGGATAAAATTAGAGATTGGGTTCTTCCTTATTCAAATTACTGCCCAGTTTGCCAACTACATGAGACATGGATTTAAAAGCCACTGAGATGCATTTCCCTTCTATTTGTGCCCCTGCAGTCAGTATTGAGACAATGTAAGGTATTTAGTATGATTATGACAGTGTTTCCTTCTCTGTTTGACTTTTCTTGGTGATATTTTTTTCTGGGTAGACTAATCTAATCAACAAATTCAGACCCATGTCTCCCTCCTCACAGGTCCCTTCCAGCCCTACATTCTATGATTTGTCAGCATTTATCAAATTTTACTATCGATTAACCATTAATTTGGGGGTAATTGCATAAACTGTGAGTGGTAGCTCATCACTGTAGAAGGAAACAGAAAAATCTCGAATATATTCACTGTGTGATTATGAAATACAGCATTTCCTCAGCATTTTTAGATAGGGTGGGGGAAAGTACATTTGCTAGTGGCTGTAGAAAATACCTAAATGAGTCAGAGTTCATCTATCATATGTGCATGACTATTTAAAGGAGTGCAGGGAAAGAATGTTACTTATTTTTTTTAAGTAACTTCTTCTGTGTCTTGCTTTTTAAACTAATCAGAGGTGTAAACACTTTATTTCATGGAATGTGGCCAAATGAGACCGTTTAGGAGCTTGCTTATAAATATTTGTAACCCACTTAATTTTTGGTTAGAAAACTGTTAGTATGAAGACCTCAGCTATTCATTTCCTCCCATGTTCTCATTGTTTTGCATATACCTCTTCATTTCTCATTTAATGTCTGTCTCTTCTCATAAGTTTTGTGCTTACAGGCTTATAGCCGCTATACAGTGGAGCCAAAGTGCTTTACTAATGGAGCTGGCCTCAGCAAAACTGACCAGCATCATGTGGCACTGGTCAGTTTCACAATCCAGTCATCTCCCTAGGTAATTAATTGATGCATAGATGGCAGTAGTCATCCATGTTGTTGCTCTGCATAGTCGAAGTTACAGGTTTATTGCTGAGTTCCCTAAAAATAGGCTGAGAGTGAGTTCTGGGAAGGTAACAGTTTTCTAGTTGGAAAACTACTACAGAGCAATGTCCTTGTCGCTTAATTCAGACTGTTTAAAGTTCATCTGAGAGCATAGTGATTGTCTGGTTTAACCCACATAGTTGCTATTAGGGCTCTTGAATGAACTGTTGCAGAAAAATGATAAGACAAAAACACCACCTCACCTGTGGGTGAACACTTTTCATTCTATAGCTGACTTCTCAGTCCTCATCCTCAAATGAAACCTGCACAACACTTTCAAAAGACAAGCCATGGAGCTTAAATTCATAACTTTGCTAGACTAAAAATCATGGACTGAATAGAAACACTGGATTTATGGCTTATTAGAACAATCTATAACCCTGACAACCTATCCCCCTCCCCACCCAGCTTAGTTTTCCCCCCCTCTTCCTTTCCTCCCTATGACTGGAGGGGTGTTAACACGCCACTTCACCTTGAGTGGTCCCTTGAAATGTATTAACTACTTATGCTAAACAATCTTTTACACCTTGTATTTAGCTGTGAGACTCTGACGCCAGGTCTACACTACAGACTTTTCTATCGGTATAACTACATCATTCAGGGGTGTGAAAAATCCCTACCCCTGAGTGACATAATTATACCAACCTAACCCTCGTCAGTGTGGACAGTGCTGTCAATGGGAGAGCTTCTTCTATTGGCACAGCTACTTTCTTTGGGAGGTGGATTAACTTAGCCAACAGGAGAAGCTCTCCTGTTAAGGTGGTAGCGTCTTCACTAAAGCGCTACAGCGGCACAGCTGCACCACTGTACCTGTAGACCAAACCCTACGTTTCCCAAACCTAAAGAAGAGCTCTGTGGAAGCTCGAAAGCTTGTGGATCACCAACAGAAGTTGGTCCAATAAAAGATATTACTTCACCCACTTTGTCACACTTACGCTTGAGATACGATACACTTTGCATAATATTGTATAATAAGATGTTTAAGAGAAAAATTAAGCATTATAGTGAAGAAAGGAAGGATGAATTTCAGAAGAGGTGTGTAAATATCCTTCAGATTATCAATATCTCTTTAATCCATCACCCTGTTGTGATAAAATTGAAAATAAATAAACCCTGTTATTCCATTATCTTGCAGTAATTTTTTCTGCTATTACAGCTGTCTAGTCAACAGAGGGAGCCTGAGCTAACTAAAAATTTACGTGTTAATATTCCCACTAGTAAACCTTAAGAGCTTAAATGTTAGTTGGGGGCAGAAATTGCACTGTTTGTTCAGCTGTAATGTTTATGCATCATAGAAAGCAGAGATGTAAAGATCTATTGGGTCCCATCTTGTCCATCCCCTATTGTGCCATTGTAGAATTGTTCTAGAGAGTATATTCTCCAGTACTTTCTCCAGTCTAGAGTTGAATGATTCAAGAGCTGAGACATCCAGCGCTTCACTGGGGAAACTGTTCCACAGCATAATAGCTCTCACTGTTAAAACGCTTATCCTACTATTCAGCCTAAATTTTCCTTCGCTCATTTTCATCCTTTTGCTACTATTTACAACCTCTTGAACCACCCTAAACAATTCATCTCTCTGCTTGTTTGCTTACATTTCTCAAATACTTGTAGGCTACTAGTATATCCACCTTCTCCCCCGAAATCATCATTTAGCTCTGCATATTTGGTTAGTTGAATCTATCCCTCCACCTCATAATTGTTTTTGCAGTGAGGTATATAGTTTCCTGTGTGATATATACTTAAGATGGGCAGTAGAGTATTTACATGTTTCAAAGGGGAAAACTGCAGATTGGGGGGTGGGGGGGCAGAATTTCACCAGGCACAGACTTTCCTGCTAACCAGTTTTTCAAAAGGCTATAAGGAAATACTCATCTCGTTATCTGGTTCTTACAGTATGTGGTAACCTTTTATTAACTGAAATATTGATGACTGCTCTTGTGCTGTGCCTCCAGAGCAGCAGCATGATAGCACATTTTCCATCTGTCCCACAGCTATACCACCTTATGTGAAAATTCTCTGAATGTGCAAGCTTAGCACAGTTAGATCTGATAACACTTGGATGAGAGACTTCCCAGGACAGTCTAAAAGCTACATGAAGTGATGTTAGTGTTTCAGTACTCTTCCTACTCAGTCAATAATGAATCAGTTTCTCCCAGCCTGGAGATTGGGGAACACTGTGCTATTGGAAGTGCATATTTTGAATGAGACAAAACCCCAAGATGCTAACTACTTTGGGTATTAAAGATCTTTTCTCGCTTTTCATAAGAGAAGTGAGAACCCCAGTGACTTCTCCAAGTTCCGGCTTGGATAATTACACTGCCTACCTGAAATTTCTCTGTAATTTCAAATTACTATGATCATTTCCTGCCTTAAACTGTAAGTGTTGAACAGCTAAAGGGTGGATAGCATATAAGGTGACATGGGCTTTTTCTGGGTAAAAGGAGCTATGTAAATAATATTTTGCATAAAACTTTCAAAAGCACGTAAGATTCATTTTTAAAAGTGACTTTGGCTCTGAAGTGCCTAAATCCTGTTGACTTTCACTGAGACTTAGGCTTCTAAATTGCTCAGGCTCTTCTGAAAATGTTATCCTTAGATATATGGAAAGAATGGAGTCAAAGTTTATAGAAAACTGAAATTAAACACTTCAGTAACATTGAAGACAATAGTGAAATGCATGAACACATGGAGACAATTAAGCTGTCCACATGCAATTTTTGGTATTTCCTAATTTTTGTGCGCTTAACCATGTAATCTTAACATTCTCTTAGGTGGATTATTATTTAATCCTGTAAAGAGATTTCATGATATAGTTTGTGTGAACGACACTATACAAAAGCTGTATTTTCTGTTGGGAGCAGAAACACTAAAGACATTTTTCCATTTTCTAATTTATCTTGGGTTTTCCACTTGCTGCATGGATCAGTTTAATTTCATGTTGTTTTTTGTAATCACAGTAATTGAATGGTGAATCTTAATGTCATTATAGGAGATGGCATAAACAACGATTGAAGGACAAAGAGAAATGTCGAATGGCAGAAGAAGATTCTGATGAAAGTGATGCTGAATTTGATGAGGGTTTCAGAGTACCAGGATTTCTCTTCAGAAAGCTTTTTAAGTAGGTATCATATACTTCTAAAATATTGTACAGACTGTTTATGCAAATAAATAGTTTTTAGTTGTCATTTCCAAGTACCCTATCCTGTACTCAGATGAGTAATCCCTGTGGCTTCTATTAAAAAATAGATGGATAATAAATGATTAAGTGACTATGGGGAATATCTATATATCAGCTAATCTAGTGGTAAAAGAAAGATTTAAGAACTGATTTTCATTGTAAAGAACACTTTCTGTTCTTGGCAATGCTAATGTTTACCTAGGGTATGGAGTAGAAGGAAACTTTGTTTTTAAACTTGAAGATTAGCATACAGTGGCTGCAGCTGCTTTAGTTGTGGTGCATAAAAATTAGGAGAATGTTCACTTGTGTGATGGGAAGAGAGAGAGTTAAATACTTGGCAAAAACTGTGGGCAAGTCTCATCTTGAGAAGACTATTTTATAACCTATGTTAATTTTATTTAAACTGCTATTTAATCTTAGACTAGACAAAATGCTCAGACATGTTAAGGTTGTAGTCTTGTACCCTACGTGGGGTGTAGACCTGCTGCAGGATTAATAGTACCCTCTGTATGTTAGAACATTTTGTCCAGTCTGATTTTAAATAATCAGACTGGACATGACTGTCCATCTTTCATTTCTGTGATAACCATGATGCTGAATGTAAATGTTGAGGGACACTTACAAATCATTCAGCCTGGGCTCTTCTGAATAAGCCAATTTGAATATCAGGGTTGGAAGGGACCTCAGGAGGTCATCTAGTCCAACCCCCTTCTCAAAGCAGGACCAATCCCCAGACAGATTTTTGCCCCAAATTGCCCCCTCAAGGATTGAGCTCACAACCCTGGGTTTAGCAGGCCAATGCGCAAACCACTGAGCTATCCCTCCCCCTAAAGGCAATGCAAATAAGGCAGCTGACGAGTCAACTCATTACATAACTTCCCTTTGACTTTCATGCAATATTGATTTGAGTGTAGCTGTGACTGGTGGTATTCTGCACAGTAGGAAGACCATCTCCTCCCTGGAAAGATTAACTTTAAATCCTAGTAATTAATTAAAAAAAATGTTTAGCTCTATAGATGGCTATTCTTTGTAATAGACATTGCATGGTATCCATTTAATCAGGAACAGTTAGTTTTATAACCTCAAAGAAATTACTACTTTTGTACCACAGTTCCTCAGAATTAAAGAGCCAGCTCTGAAAGAGTAATTGAATAAATATCTGGTTGACAAGACCCTGGTCAACCAATGTATCATCTCCAATTGTTTATACAAAGAAATCCTCCTAAAAACAGATCCAGTTGAGGCAGGCAACCAAAAATTAATCTTAGCGATATAAGCCTCACTAATGAAGGGTATCCCTGCAAGCATGAGTCAGTTGGCAAAACTTCCTAAGTGGTTAAAAAGATCAATTGAGTTGAATGATTTGTCTGACTTGTAAGTTAAATGTTCAAGTCTCCTATGTATGAAGGCTCTCAGTCAATAGGCATTAAACTTTGAGTTCTGACCAAATTTGAGTACGAAGATGGCTGAATATTGACCTAAGGAAGCCTACAGTTGTAAATTCTACATGATGCTTTCTGACACTGTTTAATCGAATCTAAAACACATTTGCTCCCTTTGGTAGTAATATCTGATCTTTTAACTTTTTCAGTAAACTGTTTAAGCAATATAATGCTTCCTCACCATCTATTACTGTCTGCTCTTCAGAAGGTGTAGTTAGATGAACTGTGTTCCTGCTGCTTAATATAGTGATGGAACCAGGTTTCAGGAATGCCAGTATAAGAACAAAACAAAAACTGGTGAGCAGGATTGCTTTTAATAAAGGCTAAGATTTTGACATGGATATTTTTATTAAAAGTCACGGACAGGATGCGGGCAATAAACAAAATCACGGAAATGTACACAAGGCCCCATGCCACAGGGAGCCCTGTGAAGCTATATTACGGGTGGTGGGGCTCCAGCTGAAGCCCTAGGCAGTGTGGTTCGGGCTTTGGCTGAACCCCGAGCCCTGCCTCCCGGGGCTGAATTACTGGAATTTTGAGGAAATTGCGGCGGCCTTGTAAAATCTCAGATCTGTGACTGACTCGTAGCCTTTAATAAAGCTATGTGACGCAGTGTACTGGCCATTTGAGGCCCCCTGCTGGTGGCCTTATGGTTCTACCACTCCCTGCCCCTGAAAAGGAGCAGTGAAGGTGGGTCCTCAAGGCATGCCTAGAAAGGCTGCAGGGAAGCAGACAATTAGAGCACAGCAAGCCCAGTTAAAAGGAGCAACAGGGCCTGCTGCCTAGGCATATCCGTTCTTGGCTGGGACCAGAAGTGGGAGGAAGTCCGGGGAAATGGAGAAAGTCTCTGGGCAAGGAGGCGTGGGGGAGGACCTGCTCAAGCAGGGGTAATCTGGAAAAACTCTCTAGGCCAGGAGGGCTCGGGGAGACCCTGTGCAGGCAGGGAACAAGACAAATAGAACCTAAGGAGTGTAACCTAAGGTAACAGGTGAAAGTGAGGGGACCAAGTGGCAAGCAGCCTGGGGAATAGCAGCAGCAACCAAGTAAATGAGGGCAACAGTGAACAGGGAGCACCGTGTGTGAGAGAGTGAGTAGGTTCACACCAACTGACAGGGAGCGCTTACGAGAGGTGAGTGTGCCCTGTCACAAGCCATAAATGTACATTTACTCTGCTGTCTATGCTTCTACCTGAGAGAAGTCCTGTCTACACTGTGAGAAGTATTGTGTTGTGATACCCAATCACAGCACAGTTCTTTCCAAATGCAAATAAAACATACCTCTGTCCCACCCTGAAGATGAAAGTAAAATGTATAACTGAATCCATGCTGTAGCTGTGAAATTACAGGGCTTTGCATAATATGGTTAAAACACAATTCAATCATAGTTATGCTGGGAAGACCAAAAAGTATTTTAACTGGGTTCCCAACATGTTTTCATAATGAAGACCAGAACTTAGAAAACTAGTGCATTGAAAGCTGTCAGGATATGAGGAATTAGAATTAGGTTAGGATGATTGTATCTCACTAGAAGAGTATTAACTTGTCTCATCTCTTCCCTGTGCTGTCACTTCAGTTCTGTTTTCTCTGTTCCTGTATAAACTCTCCACTGTGTCCTGTAGTCATTAAAAGTGCTCTTCCTACTCGGGGAGGAAAACTAGTGTAAAAAAATATGAGCATTTGGGAATAGTTAATATTTTTAACTAACATTTGTATGGTCACAATCATTGAATGCAGACAGAGTCAATATAAAAAATCACCACAATGCTCGTGAATCTGATAAGCAAAGGTAGAAAATAAGTTGTGAAGGAAAGCATTTTGACCTCTCTTTTACAGGGTCATATTTAACTAAAAAACCCTCATATTCCTGAAAATGTTTTACTTATTGTTTTACAATAATTCCTAAGATAACATAGCAGAGTAAAAAGAGACAGTATTTTGTGTACAGTTTTTTCCCTGTATAATGGCAAATACCAAAAAAAAAAAAAAAAGAAGAAGCTTGTGACAATGTTTTTAGCGTGGACACCTACTACAGTAGGATCATGTTAGCAAGAAATGTTTAAAAACTGTACTTGCTAGACAAGTGCTAATGCTGTGAATCTCCAGTATAGATACGGCTTGATTATGTTATAAAACCATTTACAAAACCATATAGGCAGGCCCTGTGGGCTTTGAAACCATATTTTCATCTTTGTAGTGGGAATCTTAAAACATTGTTCAGGTTTAACATGGTGTGAGTTCTACTGTAATCACACCGTGACTGGCTAGCAGTATGCCATTGCAGTAGGATTCTGAGATAATATCACACATCAGATGTCATGAAGGCGATCCAATACCCCAGTTGTGGGTGTAGAATGAAAACCTAGGTAAGAAGATAAAGTACCTATCTAAATACAGGCTTTGAAATCATTGTGAAGTGTTTTTCGTTCCTGCCTGTGGAATGGCTGTGCATGTTGGGGGTGTCATGCAGATTAATAGTTTACCTCCTTAATGATAAGTAACATTCCAAGTATGCTTGGGAAACAACTGTTATGCTAATTGGTCTTAATTGAAAACTGCTGTTAAGAACTAATTCTGATCTAAAATCAGTGAAAGGGGCAAAGGTATTTAACTATTTGAATCGACATTCCTTGGTAGTGTTTACATTTCAATACTCTTAAATGGCTGTCGTATCTCATTAAGGTGTTAGACCATAACACCTCTGCTATTGCTCTTGGAGGGGTTCCTAACTCCAGTTATAATTAGTAATACTGTAATTCTGCAAACCTTTCTTTCTTCATTTTTAGCTTTTTCCTTCCTGAAAAATGTTGGGTCCGTTCACACTACAAATCTTATGTTTAGGGGGGATCCTTTTGTAATGCATTTGGGTCATCATCATGCTATGATGTGACCCCCTCAAGTGATAACATTTGTGGTGTTAGATGATTTTTTGATCTTCTCCCATCTTCTCAAATCCTTTTTTTCATTCTTATCTCATTTAGCCTTCCATCTAAATACCTAAGTTAAGAATCTCATCCCAAATTTGTGTAATGATCAGTAAAACCAGAGTAGTCATTTATAAGGAGTTTGTAGACCTGAGTGTCAGTAGGCCAGAGTGTTCCAAAATATCCTTCATTCAAGGAAGGAAAACAGAATTACAAAAGGAAGTGTAAGAGAGTGCACTGTATGAACTGTCCCCATGCTATCAGTAGCTACATTTCTATACTCAACCTCTGCTCCACTCAACACTCATGTTACGGGGGTGGGGGCGGGAATCAGTAATGTTGGTCCTCCCTTGAATAACTAGTACACAAATGCTTCAACCGCCTTGGTGTTTCCCTTTAAATGACTTATGTTTTTAAGTCTATCTTGCTTCATTTCTTTCACCCTCATGGCCTTTCAGTTTAAACTGTGTTTGTTTTAATTCAGTATAATTCCTGCTTGCACTATTACATATTGTTATAAAAAAGCATATCCTAAAATCAATCTCAATCTGGCCTCCCAACTCCGACCTTCTTGATTTTTCATTTTATATTCTTTCGTTAATCTGTGTTTAAATTGGGACGTATTCTACATGACTATTCGTTCTGTTTCCAGTCTTTCACTTTGAATTGTAATTGCACTGGTATCCTCTTCTAGTAACACACTGCTACGTCCTACTCTCTGAGACAGATCTTGTTTCTTTGCCTTCCTTTTTTTGACGTCTGTCAGCTTTTTTCTTATTTAAAGAGGATGAATTCTGTTAAATGAATTTCTGGTTGTATATAAAGTAAACAAGCTTTAACAGACCTAACTGCTCATCTCTTGTAGTGGAGCATAAATCCCATGCATCATCAATTACAAGCCTAATCTTCCAATTAAGTTCAAATGGTATACCTTACTAGATGCCTACCTGTTAGAGTTCCCCCTTTCTGAAGGGATAATAAATATTTGAATGTTAGAGCAGCTTCCCAAGTTATTTCTGACAGTATTTTTAAAAATACATGAAATAAAATACCCTGTAATTACCATGTCTATCAGTTTAATTAGAAATGCTTTAGCATTGCATAAAGAATGAATTTGTCACATATAATGTCTAAGTGCATCAAAAATGCATGACCTTGTAAATACAGCACTCATGTAAAACACACATGCAGCATGTTACTGTAACTAGTATTAGAACCTTGCCAAATGATTATTTCATGAGTACTTTCTGTTATGATCTGTATTATCAAACATTTGCCATGTTTTTTTCCTTGTTGTAGGTACCAGCAGACAGGTGTTAGGTGGCTCTGGGAATTGCACTGCCAGCAGGCAGGAGGAATTCTGGGAGATGAGATGGGATTGGGCAAGACCATCCAGATAATTGCCTTCTTGGCAGGTCTGAGCTACAGCAAGATCAGGACTCGTGGTTCAAATTACAGGCAAGTGCTCCTCTGCAGACTGTCAGTCTGTGGAGCTCAATTAATATTTCATCAGATGTATTGCTGGTGGAGGAGGGTCCTGTGAATTATTAATGACATTTCAATTACATTATTCCTTTAATTCTTTTAGTGGGGGACATCAAAGGAAATTTTTTACGAGACAATGGAGCTGTAGGGCAGGAAAAATTAAACATGTAACACTTTTAATGAATTCCAGGCATTGATGCTTCATTTTGCAGATGAGCCACACTAGATATTTTGGGTCAATACAATGTCTAAGGTTAGCTTACACAAATGGATTGTTTACAAACTCAATTACGTTAATATCAATAGTTTACACAATATGGAATTTTAAATTAGATGTAATACCTTTAGTTCCATTTATTAAATTTTACATTAAAATATTTGTTCTGGCAAGACACCAGGTGAATGCTTTACAGGAAGTAACAAACATATTCAGGATGAAAGAGCTTCTGATGGGTAACAGAGCATCCTTGCAGAATCTTTTTTAAGACCAGAACAGATAAATCTACATCTGTGTTTTCTTCTGAAAGCCATTCTTTAGGTTGACCAGACTTCCATATCACACCCCTTATTACTCCTTCCATGTATCACTGAGTAGTACCTAAAGAAGGAATTTACTCTTATCTGTGGATGAGACAGCTTACCAGAAGAAGATTCTTTAAATCCTGGAATACCAAGTGCATGCATAATACTACTAATACTTTGTAGTTCTATAGCACCTTCTATCTTAGGATCTCAAATTACTAAATAGGATTTACTAAGAGAAGAAAATAAGTAATGAAAAGTGATTTTCAAACTGAATTAAATCTTTTCTTTGTTTAAAGAATACTTAACATGGACATAAATACTGTTAAAATGACTTACAAAATATAGCATCTTTCTAGAACGATCTTACCCGCCAGTAGCTTTACTAGCTGGGAAGAGGACACAAGTATAGAAAACATTGCTACTCTCCCCCACCTAGAGCTGGGCAAATAACTGATTTTTTTTGGTTCACTGGGATTTCCAAAAAATCAAAAATAATTCACTACAACCAGAACCAAAGCCAAAAATTGTGGTAAATGTCAGCAAATCAAAAGTCAATTTTAAGTTAAATTTTAAGCATGTCATTTGACTTGAACCACTTTGTTTTGGGGCCTTTTTAAAAGTCTAGATTCACAAAACAGGAGGAGGTGGTGGTGTCCGTCCCTTCCTTTATAACTTTTTAGCCCAGTCTTTAGAGCATTCACTTGGGATATGGGAGATTATGGTTCAAATTCCCCATCTGCCCAATGTGGAGCAGGGATTTGAGCTTGGGTCTCCTACTCACAGCAGAGTGCCCTAATTTCTGGACTGTAGAGTAATCTAGGGCAGGTGTCTTCTCAGTCTCTTCCATTGAGGCTGTTCTACTAGGTGAGCATTCTAATCACCAGGCTATAGTCATTTTTTCTCTCTCTCCCCTCCCTTCCTCCTTGCCCCCACCCACTAGTTACTATTCAAGTAATTTATACAGAGTGGAACAGCTTCAACAGGAGAGATTGAGAGAGACCTGCCCCAGAGGAACTTTGCCATCAGGTTATACAATTGGTGAAGCCCTGTAGTTATTTATTTTCCTGTGCCCTTCCGGACAATGTCAATGGACACGTTAAATTCTGTTGAGATAGGAGAGCTTCTGTTTCGTACATGTGGCAATTTCCTAATATCGTATCCACAAAAATATGTTTACCCAATTGTCTTCAGTGCTGTCTAGTTCATGCCCCAATTTCTTTTTGAAAACAGTTTGCCTTTGCTGAGCAGTAAATACTGATATCTTCAGCTAATACTTGGAGTGCTCATGGTTTTATCACATTTCAGATGCTGTAGAGATGATCTGACCACAATTTTCTCATTGACCTTTGTAGTTGGCGGCAGTGGTAGAGCTGCAAGTACCATAGGAGCATAATTGCTGAAACATCTGCATGGGTTTATTGGCAAAGCATGCTACTAGGAGTCAGGAAACTCAATTGAAGAGCCCATTATCAAATTTTGTTCCCCATGGTAGGTACTTATAGACTATGATCAAGTCACCCTTAACTTTCTCTTTATTAAGCTACATAGTTAGAACTCCTTGAGTCTGTCACTATCAGGTGTGTTTTCTAATATTTAAATCATTCTTGTGGCTTTTCTCTGAACCCTCTCCAATTTATCAACATCCTTCTTGAATTGTGGACACTAGAACTGGAGACCGTATCCCAGCAGTGGTTACACCAGTGCCAAATACAGAGGTAAAATACCCTCTCTGTGCCTCCTCAGGATTCCCCTGTTTATTCATCCAAGGATTTTATTAGCCCTTCTGGCCACAGCATTGCACTGGAAGCTCATGTTCAGCTGATTCTCCACCATGACCCACAAATCTTTTTCAGAGTTGATGTGGCCCAGGATTGAGTCCCCTATCCTGTAAGTATGAAGTATATACTTGGCATGACAGATTTGACAGAGAGATCAGGTTTCAATAAAGACAATAATGGCTGGACCAATGTTCCTGGTAAATGAGGCCCCTACATGAGTCACCTCTATAAACCCTGGAGGCCTCATGGCTACAGGCAAGACAGATTCACGATATCCATGTGACAAGCTCCCTCTGAGATTGCTCTGCTTGGGGGAAGTCTATAGAGAATTTACAATGCAGAAAGGACTTTCAGATATCTGATTCCAATCATGGGAGGGGAAGCCCACAGAGAGGGACATTGTAATGAGGGTACTAGAAGCAAAATTTTCCAAATTGGGTGTCGTAGGTTGTGCCCTAAATAGAAGTTGCCTCATTTTCAGAGGTGCAGAGCAACCCCAGCTTCCACGAAGTAAAGATTCAAGAACCTAACTATAGACGCCAAGGGTTGAAAATGCTGGCATAAGTCTCTTCAGGAATCCA
Source organism: Trachemys scripta elegans (assembly GCF_013100865.1). NCBI lineage: Eukaryota > Metazoa > Chordata > Testudines > Emydidae > Trachemys > Trachemys scripta. The sequence goes on along the minus strand of NC_048304.1, from coordinate 60,086,688 downwards.
CACTTCACATAAATGGCCTGGAGATGAGTGCAGCGTTATATGGTGTTTGGGGTTTTGAAGATCTACAGTGAAATCTTGGCCCCATTGAAATCAGTGGGAGTTTTGCCATTGACATCAATGGGACCAGGATTTCACCCCTTAGTATATCAAGAGGTGCATCTGATTCAGACTGACAGTCAGAACACTGATGAGAATATGATAGGGGAGGATGGTGTCTCACTTCCTGTGTTGGAAAGCCCTGCAGGGTGGAATTGGAAACTGTCCCTAAAAGACACTCCTGCGTGTCACTTATTTGATAAGGATGGGCAAAACTATTGCAGACAGACTGAGCCTACCATAATACACCATCAAGAGTGGTCCTGGATAAAAGGCTGGGGAAGTATCTCTGTCACATCTCTGAATACAAAGTTACTAATTTACTACATAAGAAACCAGACTCGGAGACTCATACCATAGTGGCCATAAATGTCTTCCCTTGTCTGTGTACTTGGACCATCACATAAGCCATACCCTCCCTCTGCCTCCCTACTTCCTCTGGCCTATTAGTTACTGACTGACACAGAATTAGTTCTTACTTGGCAGTTGCTGATTGCATCAGAATGAGGACCTCAGCATGCATGAGCAGACAAACATGTTCCTTCTCTCCATGATACCCTGGGATCTTATAAGCATGGCTCCTGATAGGGTAGACATTGAAGAGGTTGCTGTTTCTGAGCAGGTGTCCAAGTGATTCTAGCTGCCCAGAAGGCATCTATTGGAAGGGCATATAATTTCAACTGGAAAAGGTTTGTGAACTGGAGTGAAAAGACCTAGGGGTGGATCATTTTATTTATCTCCCAAAAAACTTTACCAGCCTTCTTTGCCCTTCTCAGTCTTGGTTACAGATCCCACCCATCAGAGTTTATTTGGCTGCTGTTTCATTTGCTGCAGGTAGATACATTTCGCTCTGTTTTCTGTGCAGATTCTGGCAAGACTTCACAAACTCTTTGTTAAAAGGACCCTTGTCCTTCATCTGGAGTGTACTGAGGTCCTTAGAACATCCTCCAGATTTTTCTCTCACTTCTGTCAGATGCATTAAGTCAAACTGTCTCCAAGAGAACCATGTCTAAATGGTCAGCTGTTTGGCTGACTGCATTCTTTGTTGCTTTTCCTCGGCAGGCCTGCTAAGGCACAGTTATATTAATCACATGAGTCTTGAATATCATTTTGATGCATTTCACTTTCTCTCTGAAGCTGTCTCTGCACTTTGAGGAGGAGGTGTAATTCCCAGCTCAAGAAGACGTACTCTCACTAGCTTTGATTGAGCCAGTGTGTTAAAAATAGAGTGTATCTCTGGTGGCTGGAAGGGCTAGCCATCTGAGTGTGTCTCTATCATCTTAGAGAGGTATTTACTCAAGAAGGCTAGCAGTTTATAGTGCCATGGTTACACTGTTGTATTCCCTTGACATGGGAATCACACCTCCAGCTCAAAGTCTAGACAACCTTAGAGGCAGGGAAGGGCCTGCTGTACCCTTTCAGCTGGGGCACCCACTGCCTGCCAGTGAAGAAAGTGAGTAACTTTGCAAGTCTAGTAATTCACTGGGAGGTGGATTCAAGAGTTAAGAATCTCTTATAATTACAACCCTCTGAGTACAAGATTTACAGGTCAGTAGTTTTCCTTTTTTCCCCTCCGACCTCTTCAGATAGCTAGAATGGATTTTCTCCAAACCGCCAAAACAGTCCATCTCGATTGAAACCAAGCATGAGAAACTAGCTGCTGTGGTAATTTTCAGAGAGTGATAATCCACTGAATATGAATGTTTAAAGGCAAAGTTCCTTCTCAATACTGTCGGTAGTGTCCTAACAGCACTGAAGATCTTCAGTAGTTTTATATTAAGTAGGCATCTGATAACTACTTTGGCTTGTATTACAAGTCTTGCTTTTTATGCTACGGTTGAACAAATCAGAAAAAGTAAGATTTCATTAGATCATTGATGAGCAGTTTAATTTCTGTTTGAAGTTTACAAAGCAGAATGCCACATTGAGCCTAGGGAAACAAAAAGCCAGCCCTGAAATTTGGGGCTAGAAATGAAAACCTGCCTGCCTTCAGTAGGAATCCTTTGAGTGCTGCAGCCAGTGCTGATAATAAGCAGCAGACTCAAATCAATTAACCATCAATATTCATATCCTGTGATCCATAATGAAAGAGTATGGTATATTGGATTATAGCTCAGATCTCTCATTAATATCGTATTGTGGGGAAAAGGCTTCAATAAAAGAATGTGTGGTATATTAACCCAAGAAGTAAATCAATTGTGAATGAAAGTGCCCAGAAGAACATAGTATCTCTTGACATTAAAACAGTCGTCTTTTGAGAGCCAAAGAACAAGCCAGGTTGCACTTCTCTCCCTCTCTCTTCATTGGAAGCTGTTTGTGAGTTCCGATTCAGTTTGTTTCCATAGTTTTAGCTCTTTTTGTTTTTAAACTGTGTTTGAACTCTTTGAAAACTTGAAATTGGGTGAAACTTGCTTGGGTTTGGGTTATATCAGGCCTCCAAACTTTGCCCAGGTTTGTGAACCCAGTGAACAAACCAAAACTGATTTTTTTTTTTTAGATGAACCCCCTTTTTTCATGCGAGTTCTAGGGAGGGATTCAGTTTCAACTCATTGTTTTACATGTTTTTGATCAGAAGCTTTCTTGCCTGTGTGTTACTTTGAAATGAACTTCCAGGGAAGGGTGGGTGGGTCGCAAACATCTGTGAAGTGGAACAGATTACAAAACCCCTGCAAACCAAAACTGACAAACTTTACACAGCTTGGGAGATTTTTGGTTTGGAGTTTTGAGTTTGCAGCACTGGTAGAGAGGAGTTATGCCAATGCTACCCAAGTGCTATACCTTGTTTTCTGAATGCATTTTAAATACCATTTCAGCTGCTCAAGTCGAGCTGTCTACTTCAATTGTCAAACATGCTCTTTGGGCCCATTTGCACTGGTTAGCTAAACCCATGCGGTTTTAAAGAAACTGCTGAAGTATGAGTGTAAAGGGGACAAAGGATTATCAGTGTCCAAAAGGGATTATGGGGTTACAGAGCGATATAAATGTCAGAGAATTACATTAATTAGGGATTATTCTAAACTAGTTGAGTCTGGTTGTTTATAATGAGGAGCCTGTGTTCTTTCTGCTGTTTTTTGAGTAAACATTTGAATAGCCTGTCACTTTATTTACTTTGCATGGAGCTTTTCAGATTTAAGGGGAAAAAAGCCATGGTTCCTGCCTGAGGAGTTTAAAGTCTGAAGAAGGATCGTCCAGTGGTTAGGGCAGTAGATTAAGATGTGGTCAGCCTGGGTTCAAGTCCCAACTCTGCTACAGACTTCCTGTCTGACCTTAGGCAAGTCACTTAGTCTCTCTGTGCCTCCATTCCCCATCTTTATTCCTCACTGTGGGGAATAATAGCCTTTCCCTAACTCACTGTGGTGTAGTGAGCATAATTAGGAGATTGTGATGTACTCAGACACCACAAGCTAGGGCCATGAAAGTACCTAAAACAGACTAATTAGATATAGAGAGAGCCTGAAGATAGCAAAGAATGAGGGTAGGGAGAAGGGGCACAGGAATTAAAACAAATAGGTGTATTGTAGCAGGTGAATCTCATACATTCTGCTTTTTTTTTTTTCATAGACTGAGGTGGGGAAGGAGGAGAAAGAAACATCACAGTAATGGAAGCTGGTGATGGAGAGCAAGGAGGGGAGCAAGGGCTATTAGTGCACAGACATTTTTCCACATAGAGGGAGCTGAGGCTGGGGGAAGAAAGAAGTGGAGAAATGAAGCTAGAACGAGCAGGATCTCTTGTCATTCTGGAAACCTATGCGTTAAATAACCAGAATCCTTCATAAAATGTCCCCAGTCTCTGAAACACTGTTATCCTTTTTTTGTGGCTATTCTAGTTTATTTCCTTCCTGGCTATTTATCAGTAATCTAGAGGTGTTTAGTGATTTCTCTTCAGTCTCTCACAGATAATACCTCTTGAAATGCACATGATTTTCCACAACAGTTTTGCATGACTTGAAAATACAGATGTGTGTGATTATGATAAAGATGACTTATGTATGTACGTATGTATATGTGTATGTATGTTGATGTTTCAAGGTAGAGAATATTTTAACAGTAAAACAGTATCATTTTGGGTTGAGATTTTTCCTGCTGTTGTATCTTCTCTATGATAGTCTGTCAGTGTTTCTACCTGGACTAACCCTGTGTGTCTCTTGTTTAAAAAAAAAAAAAAAAAAAAAAGAGAGAGAGAGAGAGAGAGATAAAGTATTTTCCTTCTGAAGAGCAGGATAGCTATGAATTCAACTATATCTTCCTGGAGTTTGTTCCTAACAGTGTGTGTGTGTGTGTGTGTGTGTATATATATATATATATATATATATATATATATATATATATGAGAGAAGCCAGGGAAGTTCTAATCCTAGCTCTGACACTGACTTCATCTGTAGATTTTGGCAGATCATTTTGCCTGTCTGCCTCAGTATCCCCATTTCTAAAATGGGGGTCTGATACTACCTCATAGGGTGTTGAGGTAGTTTCTTATAAAGAGCTTGAATATGAAATGTGATCTAATTGTGTGCCTTTAATAAAAAGGATACAAGACAGAGCCCAAAAGTAGTCAGAACTCCAAGTATTTTTGGTTTTAAAGTTGTATATTCTTTATTACCAACATAATGCAAAATGTTAGTGTATAATGATGTGGGCAAACTCTTTTTTCACGAAATGATCACTTTCATATCTGACCTCTCAGTCCTTTTTCTGAAAGGAAACCTGCATAACCCTTTCAAAAGACGAGCCTGGGAGCTTAAATTCATAACTGTGCCAGACACTAAAAATCATATAATAGAGATACTTTTTATGTCTCATTGCACCAATCTGTAACCCTCTAACCCTCCTTTGCCCTATGACTGCAGTGCTGTTAATTGTCCACTTCATCTTGAATGGTCTCTTGCAACATGTGTTACCTCCTTATCTTGTATTTAGCTGTGTCACTGTTTACCTTCCAGACCTGAAGAAGAGTTCCCTGGAGCTTGAAAGGTTGTTTCTTTCACTAACGGAAGTTGGTGCAATAAAAGTCCTTACCTCATCCACACTGTGTATAATAAGATGCTTGAGAGAATATAAGCCCCCATTTGTTTTTAGCCAGCATGCAAGTAAAAAATGTTGGCAGTTGATAATTTCGGTTCTTTTAAAGAGACATTGTGCATCCTAAATCTGATTTGCATTACCACAGTACTCTTTTACCGTTCTGTTTGGAGCTTTTCTATTTCTGTATTTATATGGATAAATGCATCCATTAACTGTTCAACTGTTGTAGCTGTACCCTTTACCCCTTTCATCATGCTTTAAAAAAAAAATGCCAATCAATTTCCTTAGCTTGCGTATTCTACTTGAACTATTGAGTGTCTGTTGGTTACTTTAATGAGTCACTTAATATAGCGTATTTATTTCACATTTGTTTTCTTCCTGAATGTTTTATTTTAGGTTTAAAGGTTTGGGCCCAACGGTGATTGTGTGTCCAACCACAGTGATGCATCAGTGGGTGAAAGAATTCCACAGTTGGTGGCCTCCCTTTAGAGTTGCAGTTCTACATGAAACTGGCTCTTACACCAACAAAAAGGTAGCATTTGAAAAGTGTGTGTGTGTGTACTTTGTGTTATCTCAGTATATAGGGTTGTATATCCATTATTCCTGAAGATTTGTGTATTTGCTTCTTTTTTTTTTTTAATTGTTTTATCCTTTAAAACATTCTCAGTGATGTGCATAGATTCTCTGGGAAACACAACGAAAAAAAGTGATGACTAAACCGTAATGTAACCAAGAACTTTGTATTGGTCTTAACATTAACGCATGCTTCCATAGTAAGCAGTGCTCTCGCACAGAATTTATTGTTCGCCGTGCCATAGCTCACAATACTCCGACATACTAAAAACCATCCCAGACCCCTTCCAGTGTACCCTGGAGGAAGGGAATCCTTCTTGACCCCCATGTCTGAGGACTAGTTTAACCATGTGCATGTGAGTAAGAATTCCCATACCATGTCATCTAACCCTGTTCACACCCTTCTGTGTTGATGGCCATGTAATATTCAACATGTCTGTCTTGAATCTTGGCACATTAGATTCTTCTACCTCCAGAGGCAAAAAATTCCGAACACAGCTCATGCTCTTGACGGAGGGAGAGAGTTGTCCTTGCATCAGTTTAACCTAAACTTTTGTCATCTGAGTTTAATTCCCAGGAGTCCACATTTTCCTTTTGCTCTGTTCAAAATCAATGCAGTCCTCTCTAGGTACTTTTGCAGTGTAATACAAGCCCACATGCACATGGTGAGCACAAATAAATTGCTCTTCTTCAAATTTTAGAGTCTGAAGGCTCAATCCAGAAAGGTGCTGAGCATTGTCAACTCCCTCTGAGTTAAGTGTAGTCTTGATCATTTAAGTAACTCTTTTCTGTATATTCCCGTAGAGGTAAGGTGCTCTCAAGTAAGTGTTCACCATTGTGCAAGGCCATGGTGTAATTGTTTCCTTTGCCTTGTATATAATTAGAAAACAGCGTATGAAATTATTAGCCTTCTTTTCTGCGAATGATCAGTGTATCTAAGAACCTATTTGTGTACAGACTACTGGTACTGGAGAATTCTTTCATTGTGCTATCCTGCATCAGAAAAGCCTTGATCCAATCTTTAATTCATTCCACCTTACACACACACACGTCCACTTTTTTTTTATTTATTTGGTCATTATCTCAGTTTAAATCAATGAGTCCCACTCCCTTAGAGCAGTGACAGTGTAACTTTTTTCTCTGACAATGTCTCTGCTACTCTTTCACTTCTGGAGTAACCTTTAATTTTATAAAATTGTATTCCATTTCTCAAACTGATGAAATCCGTTTCACATGAAGTTTCAGTATTTGGTACTTGTCGGAAAGAAAATGAGAAGAATATTTAGATTTGTTTTCAGGCGCTTAAGTGAGTTTGCAGAATTCAGTAAATGATTTTAAAATTTCTCTTTAAATATTTATTGAATTTCTTGTAATAATATTACAGTGGTATGGCTCTTAATTGCATTTGATTAAATGTATTATGAAATAATCGATACAATTACAGTACACAGCAAAAAATGAACAGCTCACTGAGAAATGTGCTAATAGCTTCCTGTTGCTCAATTAACTCAGTGTCTTCATTCAAGCCCTAAAAGTCTACTGACCACAGTAATATGCTTGCATGTTTTCCTAAATTAAATCATGCATACTTATTTTAGTGTTTTTGTTAATTAATGAACCTGTCTAACTTACACAGAATTTCCACTAGTAGGGAGAGAGGTACACTGAAGACTTCAGGACTCCCAACTCTGTCCCACCATCTAAATAATCAACAGTTCAAATACCCTCTGCTGATGTCTCTTTAAATATTTTTATTTATGTTACCGTAGCACCTGGAGCCTTAGGTATGGACAGGCACCCCATTGTGAAAGGTGCTATACAAACACAAAACAAAAAGACACTCCCTGCTCCAAGAAACTTACAGTCTAAGGGCTAGTCTACACTGGCAACGCTTGTGGTTTGTGTGGTCGTGGCTCTAAAAATCCCATCTCCACGAGGGACGTAGTAGTTCCCAGCGCTGGTGCACTGTCTACACAGATGCTTTACAGCGCTGAAACTTGCTGCGCTCAGGGGGGGTGCCTTTTCACACCCCTGAGCAAGAAAGTTGCAGCGCTGTAAATTGCCAGTGTAGACAAGCATAAGTATAAGACAAGAAACAACAGATGGATACAGACAGATGGGGGGCAAGGGGAGATTACAAGTAAACAATGAGGCAATAGTGATCAGCAGGTTAGGCAGTGGCTTCTGTACAACAAAAGCAATAATGGCACTCTGCACCTTGGAGCCCTGAAAGAGAATGTCTTACGCTAGGGTGTCAAGGAAAATCAGCATGGTCTAAAACTCATACATTGCTCATGGCTATGGCTAGGTCTACACTACGGGGGGGGGGGGGGGGGGGGGGGGGGCGGTCGACCTAAGATACGCAACTTCAGCTATGTGAATAGCGTAGCTGAAGTTGCGTATTTTAGGTCAACTTACCTGGCTGTGAGGACGGCAGCGAGTTGACCGCTGCCGCGCCGCCGTCGACTCCGCTTCCGCCTCTTGCCACTGTGGATTTCCGGAGTCGACGGCAGAGCCATCAGGGATTGATTTTATCACGTCTTCAGTAGATGCGATAAGTCGATCTCCAATACATCGATTGCTACCCGCCAATCCGGCGGGTAGTGAAGACGTGCCCTATATGCCACAGTTTTTCCTACTCACTCCATAGCCAAAAAAGGATCAGTTTATGTGTCTAATTAAATTAAATCCCTTCATAAAATCTGTGTTGGCACTTCATTGGTCTTGGAGTGAAGGAGTCTGTTACTGTTACGATTTCATTAAAACAAATACAATTTACAACATCGTGAAATCTGATCCTGCAAAATAAGTAGTTCTTTAGGCTTGTTCTTTCCTATTTCAAATTCTTCCTCAATACGCACTTACTCTGAAGCCTGTCAGTGCTGACCTACCACCTACAGAAGGTTTACACAACAGTAATGCAGTGATTCCATCTCCAGATCACCTGTGACCTTAAATATAGTTTGCTATTCATCTGTTCAGATTGTATAGTGTTTGATTCAAGGATCTTGCTGCCCCTTTGTGCTGACAATACTGAGTTCAGTAAATAAATATGAATATTGTGATGAGAGATAAGCAGGTTTGCTTACTTAAAGATGAAATTGAAGTGATAAAAAGTAAAATCAGAGTTCTCCTGTTCTCTCAGTACAACCCAGAGGTGTTTGATTCTTAAATGACAGTTCTAGGACTGGCTTATTAATCTAGCGGTATATCGTAATGTGTTACCATGTGACACGTGAGTTTTGAGCTTGATACTTTTGCTTTTCAGACAAACAGGATCTGGGAGCCCTGCAGTGGTAGCATACTCTGCTCCTGATCGGGAGGGACCAGTGGTGGGCTACCTGTGGCCCATCAGGGTAATCCGCTGTCAGGCTGCCAGACCATTTGTTTAAGTTTGCACAGCTGCCCACAGCTCCCAGTGGTTTGCCGTTCCTGCCCAATGGGGGCTGCGGGAAGCGGTGTGGGTGCAAATGTAACCAACGGTCTGCCAACAGATTACCCTGACGGGCCACAGGTTGCCCACCATTAGGAGGGACCCTTTACTCCCTAAGCTGGCAGAGATGAGAATGCTGTGGGTCCGTGCAGAGTGATTAATGGCTCCTCTGAATTAACCAGAGGTTACAGGAAAAGTAACAAGTTCCAGGGGACGCTGCAGTCAGATGCCCTTGGCCAGAAGAACATTCACAACAGTAGTCTTATAAGAGGCGCTCTGGGATGCATGAGAGGGCAAATGACTCCCAAGAAGCCAAAAATATTCAGCTCCTACAGCTGATGAATAAAATTTAGCTATATGGCAAAAAAAAATTGAATAGGAATTGACATGGCCTTTTGGACATGGTAGTAACTGCAAAGTATACCTAAGGCCTTGTCTTCACTTACCGGAGGGTCCGGCGGCACGCAATCGATGTGCTGGGATCGATTTATCGCGTCTGGTTAAGACGCGATAAATCGATCCCGGAAGTGTTCGCAGTCGGCGCCGGTACTCCAGCTCGCCGAGAGGAGTACGCGGCATCGACGGGGGAGCCTTCCTGCCGCGTCTGGACCGCGGTAAGTTCGGACTAAGGTACTTCGAATTCAGCTACGTTATTAACGTAGCTGAATTTGCGTACCTTAGTCCGAAGTGGGGACTTAGTGGGGACCAGGCCTAAGAGGCAACAGGACAAGAGTTTTATAAATCTTCAAATGAATCTTGAATTCTTTAACTAGAAGTTGAGAAAATATCTAGATCTACTGTACTATTACTGTTGTACTGCCTTGCATCCTGGGATCTCCAAGAGTTTTACAAACATTAACCCTACTAAACATTTTATTCACTTTACATCTAGTTATACTGTGCCTTTGTAGTTGTCGTCCCCATCCTGGACAATGATCCCTCATTTTCACAGACCTTGGGAGACAGGCCAGTCCTCACCCACAGACAACCCGCCAACCTTAAGCATATTCTCACCAGCAACCACGCACCGCACCATAACAACTCTAACTCAGGAACCAACCCATGCAACAAACCTCGATGCCAACTCTGCCCACATATTTACACCAGCAACACCATCACAGGACCTAACCAGATCAGCCACAACATCACCGGCTCATTCACCTGCACGTCCACCAATGTTATATATGCCATCATATGCCAGCAATGCCCCTCTGCTATGTACATTGGCCAAACTGGACAGTCACTACGCAAGAGGATAAATGGACCCAAGTCAGATATCAGGAATGGCAATATACAAAAACCTGTAGGAGAACACTTCAACCTCCCTGGCCACACAATAGCAGATGTTAAGGTAGCCATCTGACAGCAAAAAACTTCAGGACCAGACTCCAAAGAGAAACTGCTGAGCTCCAGTTCATTTGCAAATTTGACACCATCAGATCAAGATTAAACAAAGACTATGAATGGCTTTCCAACTACAGAAGCAGTTTCTCCTCCCTTGGTGTTCACACCTCAACTGCTAGCAGAGCACCTCACCCTCCCTGATTGAACTAATCTCGTTATCTCCATACTGATTTATACCTGCCTCTGGAGATTTCTATTACTTGCATCTGAAGAAGTGAGGTTCTTACCCACGAAAGCTTATGCTCCCAATACTTGTGTTAGTCTTAAAGGTGCCACAGGACCCTCTGTTGCTTTTTCCATTATCCAAGTCATTAATGCAAATATTGACTATTATCAGACCTAGAACTGATCCCCGGTGGGACCCCACTGGATATGCCCTCCCATTTTCACAGCAAGCCCATTGATAACTATTCTGAGTGTAGTCTTTCAACTAATTATGTACCCACTTTATAGTTTTCACCTAGACTGCAAATCATGTGGAACTGTATCAAAAGCCTTACTAAAATCAAGATATATTACATTTACTGCTTTCCCCCTATGCAGTAACCCAGGAACCCTGTCAAAGGAGGAAATGTAGGTTATTTGGCATGATTTGTTCTTGACAAATCCAGGCTGGGTACTCTTTATAACCCTATTATCCTTTAGATGCTTACAAACTTGTTTAATAATTTGTTTATTTGGGGGCAAAATGAGCCAAGTCATGTGCAAGACTTAACAGATAATACAAGAGAAAGTTTAGTTAACTAAGCAAATCATTAAAATGTACAAACGAGGTTTTGCAGCACAACGATTCTTACTACATGACCAAAGAAGCTGTAAAGTCAAAATGGTCCAATTCAGATCACTCCAACCGTCAAACTTTAAAAACTGCATAACAGACATTTCCTATTGAGAATTTTTATGTGGCATTACAAGACAAGAATTTGAAGTTCAGGAGAAGAAAAAAAAAGCTGTAGTGCTGGTGGCTAAGTTTTGAACTGTATCAGTCAGTCTTGCAAATCTGCTATACTCCTCCTCTCACCCAGGGATAATGTATGTATTTGAAGATATGGGAGGTTAACTTGTTTTTTCTTTACCACCAACACCATTATAAAAGTGGAGCATATAGCTTTCCAGTAGTGCGCTTCGTCACTGGGAAAAGAAGAGGGTTGGAAAGACCTCCCTCACCCAACAAAATTCTGAGTGTATGTCTACACTGCACTCAGTAATTACTGCGGTGGTGCATGTCCACACTACTCTCCTTGGGTCCGTGGTGCACATCCTCACCAGGATCGTTTCCACCAACCTAAGAAGGGCAGTGTGGGAAGCTGTTAAAGCCTCTCAGCTCTGCTAGCAGCTCCCTGCCAGGAGCCCAGCTACCCCCCAGGCTCCCGACAGGCTGCCCCATTCTCTGCCAGAAGCCGGGGGAAGCTGCCTGGGGCTTCCTGCCTCCCCATTCCCCGATGTGAGTGGGGGGGAAGATTCCCGGGGCTTCTTGGCCCTGGGGAATGGGGTCCAGCTGCCCCAGCTCCCGACAGGGAGTGGGAGCATGGAAGTGTACCCAGGCTTCTTGCCCCGACTCCCAGCTGGGAGCGGGGTCCAGCCATCCAGCTCTCCAGTAGAGTGGGGGGCAGCTGGGCTCTAGCTGCCTAGCTTTCTTATCAGTTTCATGGCACCTGCTGTGAAATTGACAGGACAGCAAACAGCGGATGTAAGTAACGGAGTATCTACACAGATACTGCCTTGCCCTAACTACACCACCATAAGCCCTGCGCCTCTTGTGGAGGTGGAGTAGGGCGCTTACATCGGCAGAAGCAAGGCTGTAGTGTAGACACTGACATAATTAGGTCGACATAAGCTACCTTACGTCAACCTAATTGTGTAATGTAGACCAATCTGAGTAACTAAAGCACCCACGCACAGCTTGAAGCACAACCTATTGTTAAAGTTGCAGAGTCATCTTTGTATGTCTAGTCAGTTTGAGGCAGTTGAAGAGCAGGATAGCCCAGATATAAGTGCACAGGAGCATGGTTACATGCCCTCCAAGACAGAAAGGCATGCAGATACTGACATGACAATTTACCATGCAGTGCCAGACTTCGAAATCAAAGTACTGCTAATGTCTCTCTGCAGTGTACCCATAGGCAATTTTTGCTCTATTTATAAATAAATATTTCTTCAGGAAAAAAAAAGCCAAAGGCACCTTGTACTGCAAAGGAAAATGATGTAATCCGTAGAAATGGCTAACTGCAATATAGTTTCACTATTTTAAAAAATTGTCTCTTCAAAAAAGAAATACCTTTCTCTCCACCAGGCTCAATATTTACTGGTCTGGTTTCCTACATAGAGAGCCTGTTTAAAATCTAATATACATGTATGTGACACTGTCTAGAATCTGTACAAGCACCTTCCCACCTGAGAGTCTCTAAGTGCTTTGCGAATGTTAATTAATCCTTGTTCTACTACTGTTACATAGGTATTTTCCTATTGTACAGATAGGGAAACTGAAGTACAGAGGTCACAGAGTCAGTGGCAGAACCAGCTGTAAAACTTCAGTTCAAAGGTAGCCAAGGCCTGGAACTAAATCCCTTTCTCAATATGGAAATAAACTTAAAATGAAGCAACAATAAATAGTGTCCCTTTAAATATGTAATAAGCTCTCTAACTATTTTAATTGCAACTTTTACATTTATTAAAGATTTGTAATGTGTTGTTGAAGCCTTTCCATAGTGCCATTTAGATTGTTTTGGGGGGCATATAGCAAAGAGAGGTTTTATAGGTTGAATTTATGGATCTCTTCTTAATGGTTAGTTATGAGATAGTGAAAAGAGTGCTGGAGAAGGCAGTTTTGATTGACAATAATACATGGTTGAGTAAGCGATTCTATATTTATTGTCCTGGTAGGTTCACACTTGTTTTTTAAATACATATTGAAATCTTGGGGAAATAGTAGCACAGCTTGTTCATGGTCTGTTTTTGTTCAGATTTTTTTCATTCACATACATAGGTTGAATCACAACAAAATCATGCAATATAACACTTAAATATTCAGCAGGAAGAAGAATGTGTTTAGTTAGAGGCATTTCTCCGGTGTGCATCATCAGAAATAGGATACGGCCAAAAAAATCATTGGTTGCTGCTTGTTAAAATGCTGTCCTGTGTTGGACACTAGACACATCTTAATTGGGAGGCCCTAGATAATCAGTCTATCACCCTGATTTAGGAAGAAAGATCATTGTTTCAAGTCTGATAGCAAAAAATACTGTTTTGTATAAAAATGCAGAATTTAAAGGAAAAAAAAGTTTTCTCATTTTGTCATTGTTTCTTGTAGTCTGTGACACCATCTCTTTTAATACCAGAACTTAGAATTTCAAGCCTAATTAACCACTGCTTAACCCTTAGGCATTGGATGAATTTGTCCCCATTAAGCAAAACTTATTCTAATGCTGTCCCAGTTAAGCAGCAGTCATTGCCATGCACTATCATTAGGCTAAATTGGTTCCCTGAGACATCCCAGTAAAGCTAACATTGCTATTAAGTACATCTTAATTTAAGCAAAATAAAGAGTATTATGCGCAGATTGCAAACTAAAGACTATAAATACACCAGCTGATAAAGTAGCATGAATTCCGAAATGCTACAGTATCAGAACAGGATGCATCAAAATTTAACACTGAAACCTCTGAAAACCCTCTTCCTTTTATATTATGTTAAGAACTGTAACTTACGCCGTACACCCTCAAGTATCCGCTAGATACACCGAAATGATAGGTAATAAATGTTGTTTGCTGTGTTTTTCTTCTTTGTCAGCACAAATCATTGTTTATTAAAGATTTAGCTTGAAGGAAATTTTAATTAATTACAGGTTCAGTAAATCCTGACTAGGAATCTGCTGTGCTGTTTACAGTGAATGGCCTTCATGTGCCTATGTTTCACTCCTGTTCTCTCTGCTATCTGACAATGTGATTTATGGCTGTTGTTTTTCTACCAGTCCACTGTTTGCCCTCTAGGAGGGATTGGTCTCCTGAGCCTCCATAATAACAGCAGCACTTTCACAAAACATCTTTTAATGACAACAGTGTAGCATTCTGTAAGTCAGGCTAATTGCAGACATACCCTATTAATTGCAAAAACTAGGAGAGGTTACATATTTTACAAGCTTTTAATTTGAAATCGCCCGAGATGATTTGTCTTAAGTGTTTGGGTAGAGATGTCTACAATATTCTGCGATAGGCCATTACTGAGAATCTAGAACACACAGTTACAGAATACTAGGAATGAATCAGGTGAAGTTAAGTTGTGTGGGCGAATCTGCCTAGGAATACTACTGCTTCTGTAATACAGAATGTTATAAAAAGAGTTCATGTTATGGGAATTAAGGAGCTAATTTCTACTTTTATTTTAACAATTGCATATGTTACACTTATTTCAGTCGATAACATTCAAAGAGTAGAAAATCTAAGGTTGAACTGGAAGAGGTTGGGGGGGGGGCGTTATGTCATGTCTTCAGCTATATAGGGATAAGTTACAATTTTTTTTTTTTTTTTTTTACAGAAAGTGATTGGTGGCTTATCAGATGTTCATCTGAGTCATTAGGGAGGAAAGCAGTGTGTTTAAAAAAAAAAAATTCTGATTTTTAAAAATCACACCTTTGTTTATAAGCTCAAAATCTGCTAGATACATGATCGTTTTTGTTACGTACCAGTTCTGGCCATTGTTTGGCAAACATTTTCATGTTTTCTCCTTGGGAATTTAAAAGATCAGAAGACACCCTGGCTGTCATCTTTTTTTCTTTTCTGTTTTTGTGCTGGTGTCCAAATCTTGCTTCTATTAACATCATTGGGGGAAACTCCCATTGATTTCACTATTGTAGGATTAAGTCCCAGGTCAGCAGTGAATGTGCACAGCTCTTGAAATAGTGTTGAATAGTTACTACAAGCCAGTAAGAGAGCTCTGCATAAAAAGACACTCAGTTACGTGTTAAGATATAATTGGCCAAATGCTGCCACAGATCTGTGGGTGTGTCACCCTGAATTTTCCAAGTCCTGGAGGGCTGAGGCTCACGTATGACTAATTTCTCTTGACTTCCTGAATGCAGATTAAATTGAGAGAAGGTTTAGAAGTTCCAGTTACCTGCTCGTAATTCTTTTCTCAAACTTTCCCCTTACCTTTTTTCTTGATTTTCTTATTTATTGTTAGTCTTCATTTGCCAGACTTTGATCTTCCAATATTTAAAACATCCAACAAAATGGTAATTGGTGGATTTCTTCTTTTTGTTATATTATTTTATTTATTTTGATGTTAATGCCCAAAAGCCAGCTGAGACAGGAGGCCCTATTTTGCTAGGGAGTATACAGACAAAGAATAATAGAGGAAGGAATGCCCAGCAGATAGGGCACTAGCCTGTCACTCAAGAGACCTGAGTTCAGTTCCCTGCTCCACCACAGACTTCCTTGGGCAATCTATTAGGCCTGGTCTACACTACGGGTTTAGGTCGACTTTAGCAGCGTTAAACCGAATTAAGCCTGGACACGTCCACACAACGAGGCCCTTTCTTTCGACTTAAAGGGCCCTTTAAACCGGTTTCTTTACACCACCTCCGACGAGGGGATTAGCGATAAAACCGGCCTTTGCGGGTCGGAATTGGGGTAGTGTGGACGGAATTCGATGTTATTGGCCTCCGGGAGCTATCCCACAGTGCTTCATTGTGACCGCTCTGGACAGCGCTCTCAACTCAGATGCACTGACCAGGTAGACAGGAAAAGACCCGCGAAGGTTTGAATTTCATTTCCTGTTTGCCCAGCGTGGAGAGCACAGGTGACCACGCAGAGCTCATCAGCACAGGTAACCGTCATGGAGTCCTCCCAGGATCGCAAAAGAGCTCCAGCATGGACCGAACGGGAGGTACGAGATCTGCTCGCCATATGGGGAGATGAAGCAGTGATAGCTGAACTCCGTAGCAGTAAAAGAAATGGAAAAGTATTAGAAAAGATCTCCAAGGCCATGAAGGACCGAGGCCATAACAGGGACACACAGCAGTGCCGCGTGAAAATTAAGGAGCTAAGGCAAGCCTACCACAAAGCCAGAGAAGCAAACGGAAGGTCCGGGGCAGAGCCGCAAACTTGCCGCTACTACGCGGAGCTGCATGCGATCCTAGGGGGTGCAGCCACCACTACCCCAACCGTGTGCTATGACTCTCTCACTGGAGAAACACACAGGGAAGACGGTTCGGGGAACGAGGAAGATGACGATGGAGGTACTGTAGGTAGCTCACAGCAGCAAGGAAGCGGAGAAACCGGTTTCCCCAACAGCCAGGATCTGTTTGTTACCCTGGACCTGGAACCAGTAACCTCCGAACTCACCCAAGACCCTCAGGGCACACAGGAGACCTCTGGTGAGTGTACCTTTGTAAATATTTGTAAACATTACACATGATTTAAAAGCAAGCGTGTTTAATGATTAATTTGCCCTGGCAATCGCGGCCAGTACATCTACTGGAAAAGTCTGTTAACGTGTATGGGGATGGAGCGGAAATCCTCCAGGGACATCTCCAGAAAGCTCTCCTTTATGTACTCCCAAAGCCTTTGCAAAAGGTTTCTGGGGAGGGCTGCCTTATCCCGTCCGCCATGGTAGGACACTTTACCACGCCAGGCCAGTAGCACGTAGTCTGGAATCATTGCATAACAAAGCATGGCAGCGTATGGTCCCGGTGTTTGCTGGCATGCAGACAATATCCATTCCTTGTCTCTCTTTGTTATCCTCAGGAGAGTGATATCATTCACGGTCACCTGGTTGAAATGGGGTGATTTTATTAAGGGGACATTCAGAGGCGCCCGTTCCTGCTCTTCTGAACAGAAATGTTCCCCGCTGTTAACCATGCGGTGGAGGGGAGGGGTGAAGTGATCATCCCAGAGAATCGTGTGTGTGTGTGTGGGGGGGGGGTGGTTTACTTGTGTTTGTGCCGCATGTTAACCGGGAAACTGCAGCCCCCTCCTTTTACATTGAAACCCCATTTTAAATGGACAACCCAATTCATCCTTGAGATGGGAAATGCGCTGCTGTTTGCAACCTTTCCCGCATGTTAAGAAGGTTAAATAAGCCAAAACACTGTGGCCTACGATGGCTGCCTGCAAGCCGAAATATGCGACCTTGTAATGAAAGAGTGTACCCATTGTTCCCTAAAATGTGTCTTTTTTAACCACCTCTCCCTTCTCCTCCACCAGCTGCAAATGTTTCTCCTTCGCAGAGGCTCGTGAACATTAGAAAGAGAAAACGTAAGACGAGGGACGAGATGTTCACGGAGCTGCAGATGTCCTCCCACGCTGATAGAGCACAGCAGAATGCGTGGAGGCAGTCAATGTCGGAGATGAGAAAAGTCCAACATGAACGAGAGGAGAGGTGGCGGGCTGAAGACGATAGGTGGCGTCAGCTTGCAGACAGACGGCAAGAGGCAATGCTCCGTCTGCTGGAGCATCAAAGTGATATGCTCGAGCGTATGGTTGAGTTGCAGGAAAGGCAGCAGGAGCAGAGACCGCCGCTACAGCCCCTGTGTAACCAACAGCCCTCCTCCCCAAGTTCCATAGCCTCGTCACCCAGACGCCCAAGAACACGGTGGGGGGGCCTCCGTCCACCCAGTCACTCCACCCCAGATGATCGCCCAAGCATCAGAAGGCTGGGCTTCAATAAGAGTTAAAGTTTTAAAATGCAGTGTGTCCTTTTCCATCCCTCCTCCCCCACCCATCCCTGCTACCTTGGCAATTATCCCCCTACCTCTGTAAGGAACTAATAAAGAATGCATGAATGTGAAAAAACAATGACTTTATTGCCTCTGCAAGCGGGAGGGGAGGGGAGGGTGGGGTGGGGTGGTTGGTTTACAGGGAAGTAGAGTGAACCGGGTCGGGGGGGGGGGTTGGAGGGTTCATCAAGGAGAAACAAACAGAAGTTTCACACAGTAGCCTGGCCAGTCACAAAACTCGTTTTCAAAGCTTCTCTGATGCGCACCGCGCCCTGCTGTGCTCCTCTAACCGCCCTGGTGTCTGGCTGCGCGTAATCAGCGGCCAGGCGAGTTGCCTCAACCTCCCACCCCGCCATAAATGTCTCCCCCTTACTCTCACAGATATTGTGGAGCGCACAGCAAGCAGCAATAACAATGGGGATATTCTTTTCGCTGAGGTCTGAGCGAGTCAGTAAGCTGCGCCAGCGCGCTTTTAAACGTCCAAATGCACATTCCACCACCATTCGGCACTTGCTCAGCCTGTAGTTGAACAGGTCCTGACTCCTGTCCAGGCTGCCTGTGTATGGCTTCATGAGCCATGGCATTAAGGGGTAGGCTGGGTCCCCAAGGATCACGATAGGCATTTCAACATCCCCAATGGTCACTTTCTGGTCCGGGAAGAAAGTCCCTTCCTCCAGCTTTCGAAACAGAGCAGAGTTCCTGAAGACGCGAGCATCATGTACCTTTCCCGGCCATCCCACGTTGATGTTGGTGAAACGTCCCTTGTGATCCACCAGGGCTTGCAGCAGCATTGAAAAGTACCCCTTGCGGTTTATGTAGTCGGTGGCTTGGTGCTCCGGTGACAAGATAGGGATATGGGTTCCGTCTATGGCCCCGCCACAGTTTGGGAATCCCATTTCAGCAAAACCATCCACTATTGACTGCACGTTGCCCAGAGTCACTACCCTTGCTATCACCAGGTCTTTCATTGCCCTGGCAAATTGGATCACAGCAGCCCCCACAGTAGATTTGCCCACTCCAAATTGATTCCCGACTGACCGGTAGCTGTCTGGCGTTGCAAGCTTCCACAGGGCTATTGCCACTCGCTTCTCAACTGTGAGGGCTGCTCTCATCTTGGTATCCTGGCGTTTCAGGGCAGGGGAAAGCAAGTCACAAAGTTCCATGAAAGTGCCCTTACGCATGCGAAAGTTTCGCAGCCACTGGGAATCGTCCCATACCTGCAGCACGATGCGGTCCCACCAGTCTGTGCTTGTTTCCCGGTCCCAGAATCGGCGTTCCACGGTATCAACCTGCCCCAGTAACACCATGATTTCCACATTGCTGGGGCCTGTGCCTTGTGAGAGGTCTATGGCCATGTCAATTTCCTCATCACTCTCGTCGCCGCGCTGCAATCGCCTCCTCGCCTGGTCCGGGTTTCGCCTTGGCATGTTCTGGCTCTGCATGTACTCCAGGACAATGCGCGTGGTGTTCATAGTGCTCATAATTGCCGCGGTGATCTGAGCGGGCTCCATGATCCCAGTGCTAGCTATGGCGCCTGGTCAGAAAAAAGGCGCGAAAGTAGTATCTGATGGACCAGGAGAAGGAGGGCGGGAGGGAGGGAGGGCCGAGTGACGACATGGCGTACAGGTACAGGAACAGGGAGAAACACAAACAACTGTCACACAGAATGGTCCCCCCAAAGATTAAACTGGAAACCCTGGGCTTAGCAGGCCGTTGATTTCACGGAGGAAGGGGAAGCAAATGAACACAGAACAAATCTATTTTTTACATCTTAAGGTGGCAGCCGACGCTGCAGCATGAGTGACAGCCATACCAGTATGACGATGACGGATACCAATCATAATATGCCATCATCTGCCAAAAGGCAAGGGGCTGCTGCTGTGTAGCAATGCAGCCCCACGTCTGCCAGCCCCACGTCCGCCAGCACCCAGCATCGCCCTCGGCCTCTTCTGGGTGCTTAGCAGACAATATTGGGCAATTGGCAGAAAATAGTATATTATGACTGGTAACCGTCATCATCGAAACAGTAGCATGTCTGCCCAGGTGGCCATGATTGACAGCCATACCAGTACGACGACGACGGGTACCAGTCATAATATACCATCGCCTGCAAGGGGCTGGTGCAATGCAGCACTACGGCTGCCAGCCCCACGGCTATCACTCATGCTACACCGTCTACCGCCAAAAGGCAGTTAGCAGCTGCTGCTGTGTAGCAATGCAGTCCCACGTCTGCCGGCACCCAGAGGACATATGGTGACGGTGAGCTCAGCTGAGCTGAGCGGGCTCCATGCTTGCCGTGGTATGTTGTCTGCACAGGTAACCCAGGTAAAAAGGCGCGAATCTATTGTCTGCCGTTGCTGTGACGAGGGGGGAGGGGCCTGACGACATGTACCCAGAACCGCCCGCGACACTGTTTTGCATCATCCGGGCATTGGGATCTCAACCCAGAATTCAAAGAAAAGGCGCGAACCGCTTCTCGGCTCGAGCTGTGGCGCAAACGTAGTATCTGACGGCCTAGGGGAAGGAGGGAGGGGGGCCGAGTGACGACATGGCGTACAGGCACAGGGAATTAAAATAAAGAACGGTGGCTGTGCATCAGGGAGAGACACAAACAACTGTCACAGACTGGTCCCCCCCAAAGATTAAACTGAAAACCCTGTTGACGGAGGGAGGGGGAAGCAAATGAATACAGAGAAAATCTATTTTTTACATCTTAAGACGACGGTGCAGCGTGACTGATAGCCCTCGGCATCTTTCTGGGTGCTTGGCAGCAAATACTGGGCGGTGTATGACGATGGTCTTCAGGCCTATTGCACGAGCTGCTGCTCAGGGAAGACTCTGCTAACGTGCGATGACCCGACTTGTAATAGGCCGGCTAACAGTCATAATACACCATTTACTGCCAAAAGGCAAGCCCCACGGCTGCCAGCACCCAGATCGCCGATGAAGGCTACCAGTCTACTGCACCGTCTACCGCCAAAAGGCAGTTAGCAGCTGCTGCTGTGTAGCAATGCAGTCCCACGTCTGCCGGCACCCAGAGGACATATGGTGATGGTGAGCTCAGCTGTGCTGAGCGGGCTCCATGTTGTCTGCACAGGTAACCCAGGTAACCCAGATAAAAAGGCGCGAATCTATTGTCTGCCGTTGCTGTGACGGGGGGAGGGAGGGGCCTGACGACATGTACCCAGAACCGCCCGCGACACTGTTTTGCATCATCCGGGCATTGGGATCTCAACCCAGAATTCCAAGGGGCGGCAGAGACTGCGGGAACTGTGGGATAGCTGTGGGATAGCTACCCATAGTGCAATGCTCCGGAAGTCGACGCTAGCCTCGTACTGTGGACGAGGTCTGCCGACTAGAGCACCTAGAGCATTTTATTGTGTGGACATACACAATCGGCTGTATACAACCGATTTCAATAAAACCGGCTTCTATAAATTCGAACTAATTTCGTAGTGTAGACATACCCTTAGTCTCCTTGGGCATTAGTTCTGCATCTGTAAAAAGGGGATGATAGCACTGCCCTACCTCACGGAGATGTTGAGAAGATAAATGCACCAAAAGCATAGGTGCTCAGCTCCTATAGTCTTGAAAGTTTATAGAAGTGGCCAAGAAAGGTAAGATCGACAGTCTCTGCCATAAAGACCTTACCATCTAAACAGACAAGACACATAGGGTAGGGGAAAGCGATGTTACAAGCAAGCAGAATGAAGAGTGTGATAAATGTCATGTTAGTTCTATGGTTTTCTTCAAAATTCTTTGGGTGGGATTTAGCCAAATGGAAAGACTTTGTTGGCTGTAAAATATACATCTTCATTAACTAATTTTTTCCTTTTTTTTTTTATTATTGCATCTTAGTTGCAATACCAAAGTTAAGGTTGAGCAATAGAGAGGAGGGCTTGAGGAAATTAGTTATGCAGGCAAAACTTAACTTCAGTAGGTCCCAAACAGGTCTTGAATTTTAATGTAAGAGATAATAGTGTTTCTTCTGAAAGGGCAGTGGACCAAATTCTGATCAATTACACATGCTAATGCTGAGTAATTCCATTTTAAGTCATTGGAATTACTTAAGATTTGCACCATTGTATCTAAACAGAATTTGTTCCTTCATATGTATTTGTTAGCTCTTTTGGGATGAGATAGTACTAGTCTCGGCCATAGTTATTTTATTTACAAAGAATACTTAGTTATTTCAGATGCTTTTTAACACAACCGGGATAACAAATGCACAGTTCAGTTGGTCTTAATTTGGCATCTTAATGCTAAATTATTGACAACAAATCATTCTTTTTACAGGTGAAACTAATTCGTGAAATTGCAGCATGCCATGGCATTCTAATTACTTCCTATTCATACATTCGATTGATGCAGGATAATATCAACAGCTATGACTGGCATTATGTGATTTTAGATGAGGGTCATAAAATCCGGAATCCACATGCTGCAGTTACACTTGCATGCAAACAGGTACGGTACCAGAAAACAAACCAAATATCTTCATTTGTAATAGTTTTTTAAAATAATTTGAAAAATTTAAGCTCAGAATCTGATAGTAACCGTGGATTGGTGAATCATAAAGTCATAGATTTAAATCTTAGCGAAGAATAAAGGCATATGTCATGAGGCTTTCTTTTAAAATCTTGCTTGGATACTTAATTTATTTGGCATTTTTAAAATTGTTTACAATGGTCACTAAAAATCAATAGTGTTATCATAATAGGATAAATTCAAAGTTTTATTAGAATTTGCTGTAAATTAGTGCTAAATGTGGGTTTAAATCATATATATCCAAAACAGATTATGTTCATTTTAGTTTGTGGAGTATTAATGGTAAGTCCTGTTTGAGCTATCCGTTTGGTAGACAGCATTGCACAAGAAGCTTATATTCATTTCAGAGAAAATATGCTATATATTTTAAAATGTGACAACTCATTGATGTGAAATTGGATAGCCTCTGCGTTAGGAATCTGTATTACAAGCCAACTCTTGTCCCTGCCAGCAGGTAGGGGATCTTGGGGGACAACTATTGCACTGGTGGGGTGCAAAATAAACTCTATTAAGAAAATGCAAAAACAGGGAAAATTCAATAGTGAGGGGTATGGGGTTTGTTAAGGTAGACAGTTGTGGAGGGGTTTCTTTTAGTAAATAGGATAGGGGGTTTCAATAGTGGGGTACAATACAGTGGGGTACAATACAGTTGGTAACCAATTAACACTGAAGTATAAATGTAACAGGTAGCTAACAATTTCTATGTAAAGAATGTGTCACAGCAGCATATAACCAACTAACAGTATGGGTAAAATGTGTTAAATAACCAACGACTTTAGGTAAAAAATGTGTCACAGTGGTGTAAATGTAAAATGTGAGGTGTGTTAGAGAGAAAAGGGGTAACCAATGGGGTTTTATGCTAGACTTCAGTAATACAGTTGAGGTTTGGCAGCAGTGGGAATGGGGTGAGCACGTGGGGGAAGGGATTGAGAGAGAGAGAAAGAGAGAGCAGACAGGCTGCAAGTTTAAACAGCAGAGAGAGAGAGAAAGAAAGTGGTAGAGAAGTGAGGTTGGGGGATGGGGGAAGAGGAGCACGTGGTGGAGGGAGATTTAAACTCAGGGAGACACAGAGAGCAGACAGGCTGCAAGTTTAAACAGCAGAGAGACAATTATACAGAACATAGTAAAATCTTATCTATGATTTAACTTAACCAAGACTACACAAATTAGCAAGTAACAAAACACAATGCAACAATTCTTTAAGCCTAATTTACAGAGTACAATGCAAGCAATTTCCTAAACCTAACTTAACCACAGCTATGCAAAATGAAATTACAACTTATCTAGACTAAAAGCTAAATCTAACCTAATGGGTGCACCTTATACTAGGGGTAGTTCCAGAGGGCAGACTGGTGTGTGCCCAGGATACAGCTCCAAAGGGGGGGAAAGGGGGGGAGTGTTTAACTAGTGGTGGCTCTAGCAGTGGGGTGGCTGCAAGCTGGCAGCCCAGAATACAGTCCAGGAAGGCACAGGCTTATTTCTAGCAGCAAAGGCACAGCGGAGCAAGAAACAGATTACAGATACAGACCAAGGAGTTAGCTTGGATCTGCCTGCTGGGGGAAAGAAAGCCAGCAGGTAAAACAAGGGGGGTGTGCAAGAGGTTTTTCTTTACCAATCCCCAAAGCAGTAGCAGGAACAGTAGTTTCAGCATCAGAGGACGCAGAGAGGACTCGATTCGCTTACAATAATCAGGAGATCTCCAGGCACAAATTCGTTGTTCGTGGGAGGGGAGTTTAAAAATGGGGGTACGCTCCAAAACAACAAGAGCGGGGAGAGGGCCCCCCAAAGACCCCTAGCTGATCAGACCAGGTGGCAAAGCAAGGACCTTCTCCGGGGGTCTGATCAGAAAATGTCTGTTTTTAAGAGCAAACTCAGGCAGTTTCCCGCCAGTAACTTTGATTGGCTCCTCTTGATACAGGGGAGGAGAGAAGGCAGGGAAAGGTTGCAGGTAAGCATAGGCAGGCCTGGGCATATTCTGAGCCACAGGTATGACTCCTATGCTTAGCTATGTGGCCACTTTAGGTCTTGCATACCTGGGCAGAGCACCCTACACCGAGCCGGGTCCAAACAAAGAAGCTAGACAAAGGGGCGAAAGCCTCCCCCCCAGCAGAGCAATGGCTCCAGTCAGTCTGCACAAGCCATTGTCATGATCAGGGCCAGGCTGTGACTTTGGTTAGTTCCATGGCCGGGGAGGTGGGGGGGCGGCCACACAGCACAAATAGAACAGCAGGGGGACAGCTGTAACAGACAGATAAATTCAAAGTTTTATTAGAATTTGCTGTAAATTAGTGCTAAATGTGGGTTTAAATCATATATATCCAAAACAGATTATGTTCATTTTAGTTTGTGGAGTATTAATTGTAAGTCCTGTTTGAGCTATCCGTTTGGTAGACAGCATTTCACAAGAAGCTTATATTCATTTCAGAGAAAATATGCTATATATTTTAAAATGTGACAACTCATTGATGTGAAATTGGATAGCCTCTGCGGTAGGCATCTGTATTACAAGCCAACTCATGAAAATGTCTTACTACTAAGTTGTTTTGTTTTATATTTATAGTTCCGCACTCCCCATCGAATCATCTTATCTGGCTCCCCTATGCAGAATAACCTAAAGGAGCTCTGGTCCCTCTTTGACTTTGTATTCCCAGGGAAATTGGGAACACTGCCTGTCTTCATGGAGCAATTCTCTGTTCCAATAACCATGGGAGGATATTCCAATGCCTCTCCCGTGCAGGT
Source organism: Trachemys scripta elegans (assembly GCF_013100865.1). Classification (NCBI taxonomy): domain Eukaryota; kingdom Metazoa; phylum Chordata; order Testudines; family Emydidae; genus Trachemys; species Trachemys scripta. Next base: position 60,061,159 of record NC_048304.1, on the reverse strand, counting down.
AAAGATACAGCAAAATATTTTTACTAATTGATGGTCATTAATTTGAAGGAAATAGTTTGCTGTGTTGTTTCAAAACTCACTTAAAAATGTATATTATATTGGATGTCTTATGCCCTGATCGAGTAAACACATTTACATACATTATATATACATATATAATATATATTTTTTTCACTGTTTGGGTTTAAAACATTAGCAAAATGCTGTAATATTTGAATTTCAGACACTGTAGAGAAATGTTTAAATCCATACTGAAAATGGTTTTCATTTAAAAACAATTAAATTATTCCCATCCTATTAATAGCAGATTTTGTGAAAGTATTTTTAAACTAAATCTAATTTTGGAGCATAAACTGCCTCGGATTATTCTTTTAAACATGAGTATATCTGTTAATCTTTGCAGTTGTTGCAGTTATGGCAAGTATTTTATTTAGCTGACTTTTAAACATTTACCTGCATTTGCATTTATTAAATTAGTTATTAGATTGTTTGTAAAGTTATCTGAAGATTAAAAGTTCTATATAAATGCTTAGAATATAAATTATTTCTACTATAACATTTCTGGTAATGTTTTATGCACACATTTTTCTATAATTTTATCTTCATTCTGAGTTTAAGTGCTTCCCTTGTCTGAGGCTTGGTAATTTACTAAATTGAATGGCCAGTTGGATTTTTATGTATCAATAATTTATTATATTCTTTGTTTTGCTTTAAGAGAATTGAGGGTATTTTTAGCCATTATGTACAGTTAATACCCATCTCACACATCCATTACCCATTACAGAACCATATGCTCCATTTAAGGCCAGAATGACCTTTAGTTTCTGTGATCATAGGGATTTTCTTATACCGATTTTTTTAATAGTCTCAAGTGGGCACTAATCTTCACTTATTGTCTGCTACCCACCATTGCTTCAGGCTTCGTTTTGATCTTCAGTCTGTAGATGAGCAGTTCTGTGTGTGGCTTTTGGTTTATGCAAGCTTACACACACGGATTCATTGATAAAAGGGACTTGCCTAGGGGGAAGTGTGTCTTACTAGCCAATACATCTATAATTTCTGGTCTCCTTTCAGTGGAATAAATTTCACCAAATTAAGCCAAAATAAATTAATGGTATCTGATATGAGAGAGTCTATTTATTAAATATTATTGTTGGCTAACATGAATTCATTACAAATCACATTATATTGGTTACTAAAAAAACATTACTGTAACTTCATATATCTATTAAAGGGTAGAAAATTGAAATAATGTGTCTGCTTGTGCCATCTAGTTTTTTTTTTTTTTTTACTTTTTCCTACTCCTAGGTAATGAATCTCATTTAAATAAAAACAAAAAAACCTCTACATTAAGAACTCCCTTAAATGCTGTGTTTTTTTCCCTTCTAAAGGTAAAAACTGCCTACAAGTGTGCATGTGTTTTACGGGACACCATAAATCCCTACTTGCTGCGGAGAATGAAGGCTGATGTGAAAATGAGCCTGTCACTGCCAGATAAAAATGAACAGGTTTGTTTAAAATATATATAGTGTTTGATCCTTTGCCTCCTGAAATCCATAGCAAAACTTCAGTTGATTTTGTTGAGAGCAAGTGTGGAAAAAGAGCATAGAGAAGTTAAAGCTACACATTTTAACTTCTCAGTAGTGGCATAAGGCTAATGAGCTGGGGAAGCCAAAGTGTGTCTAGCAGCTTGAATATCAATGGAGATATTTTATTTTGTAGGTATTTATAAATCACCTGATTACCATATCATCTGGGCACAAAAGTCTGATGGAATTCTGTAATGTGGAAAGTATCTGTTTTCATCTTAAATAAGGAATTGTAGCCCCACAAATCCTACAGTTTACAGCCTCCTCTATGATCCAGCATGCAGTGCTTCATCTTGACCTTGTATTCTCCGCACAGCTATGCATCCATGTTAAAGCAAAGGGCATGTAAGGTGCATTCTAGTCTATTTTATGCAAATTGGTTTCAGCCCTTGGGCTCCTGGAGAGTGATCAGTGCAGCCCTCAAATGGCCAGACTTTTGCATCCTAAGAACAGTGCCTGTAGGGTACCTCTTGTGGTATGTTCATTATCAGAGTTATCATAAGAAATGTTGTTCCTGCTGTTATGAGGTTCATTTGGCCAACAAATTATTACAGGGAAATATGTAGTGTGACAGTAGTTCAGGTTGCAAACTTGTTTCCATTCTGACCCCGTTTGTACATGCTAATAACCTTCCAAAATCTTCCCTTCTGGGACTGAAATTTTCCATGCTTGTTCTGTGCCTGAAGGTGAATGTTTTTGGGAAGGTCTTGAGCTAAATTCCTTCAGCCATTCTTGTGTTAATGAAAGGGTTGTGTTTTTTTAACAAAAAAAATAGACATCTGTGACTCCCAGGAGCCACTGTTTCTAGTGTGGGTTAGGGTTTACTTCCTCCCTGCATCAGGCTTTGTTTCTCTACCGCACCCCTTTTTCTTCCTTCTCCCCTTCTTGCTCCCCTCACAACTGCTCCTTGATATGCTTCTCCCTTCAATTTCTACCACCTTTAGGCATCTAAGACAAGTAGTCATACTAGTGATTCCACATTGGGACAGTGTCATGGAGTGGGCAGTGAGTTAACAGGGGAGATCGTTGTGTCTGCTGTGAAGTCTCATGCTCTCTGTTCAGTCAAACTCTGGAACATGGCTTCAGTACACTTTAAAGAATGTAGGCTGCTTCCCCCTAAAGAACACATTCCAAAGTGAATTAAAATCATTTGATTTTTCTTGTCAGTCACAGACTCATGTGTACATGAGTTTGACTTACAGCATAATGTTTGTTGCCTTGCAGGATGTGAGTGAGTGATTTTGTTCCATTTTAGCCCATCAGGCAATGTGAAAAATCATTATATGATCACGTTCAAAGATTAATGACAGAACAGATTACATATGCTAACCTATTGTTTACCCATGAGATCATAAGGGGATTGCAGGTTTTAAGGGACATAACAGATACACTGTACAAAGTGCTTCCAATACTTAGTATTCTATACATTCCACTTTAAAAAGCCCTTGCATTAAGGGAATGTTAAGATTGCACAGTTAAGCAATGAAGTCAGGAAATCGGAAAGTGAAGCTTGCATAAATAAATGCAGTTGGAGAAAATTATGAACAACTGAGAAGGGCACAGAATGGATGCTGAAACTCATCCCTAACTATAGCATTTGCCCCCTACAGATACTGTACCTTTTTCTAAATGTTTAACTTCTGATGGGCTCTTATTCTTAATTTTGCACTTTTGATGGATCAAGAGTTCCTCAGTGAAGCTTTATTCTTTTTTGTTTGTTGCACATTTCATATCTCATGAAGTTGAACGGTAACTGGATAAGTGCACGATATTATTTATTTTATTTTTTTAGGTTCTGTTTTGCCGTTTGACAGATGAACAACGGCAAGTCTACCAAAACTTCATTGACTCCAAAGAAGTTTACCAGATTCTCAGTGGAGAAATGCAGGTTGGCATTAATTAAGGTAGATGATGACATGTAAGAGTTTAAAGATAGCCATCTGGATAAAGGTGCTGACTGCCCTTTGGCATTTTTCTAGCTGGACTCTGAGCAGGATCTTAGAGGGGAAACAAAACAAAAACCTTTATACCCAAGATGTCCCCAGAACCCTTTACATAGTAATGAATTAGAGGCTAGTAGTAGAGTGACTGAGGAAGACATTATGTGTTGAACAATAGCATGCACACACAACTGGATATTAGAACCAGTTTTGCTGAACGAGGGAATGCTGGCCAAGGAGGTGGGTTGCCATTTCTAAAAATCACTAGGATCTTCATCTTCCACCCAAATACAAATCATAGGTAAAAGGACTTCTTAACTTTGCAGCTTTTGCCTTAGTACGTGCCCTGAAGTGTAAACAACCTAAATCCTGGTGTTGGCTTTCAACTTATGACCCTCTGTTCTAGAAGTGAAAATGCTGTCTATAATGCATAGTGGTATCCACAGAAGGAATGTAGCCTATAGATTATACTTCAGATATTGAAAAAATTATGAATGATGATGAATATCCACTATGAATGACAATGAATTGTTATTGGGCCAGAAAATGAGTGAGTGTCACTCTCTACAGCCTGGGAGTTTGTGCACTTACCTAGGATGTGGGAGATCCAGGTTCAAATTCTTGTTGTAGTAAGACTTCAATTATTTTATTAAAAGTAAAACTGTTTAAGAGGAGAGATTGAAAACCCCACAAAAGAATATCCCATTGCCCAGTGGCCAGGGCACTCTCCTCTATTGGGGGAGATCCAAGTCCAAATCCCTTCTCTACATATGGCAGAGTTGAACCCACATCTCCGACATCCCAGGTGAATGCATTAACCGTATGTAGAGCTTCTGGTTTGGGGGATTTATTTATTTCATTTTTCCAGGTTTATTTTTTAACAATTTTTCAGTTCTCTGTAGATGTCCAAAAATTGGGGGGGTTGGGCCTTTCTCTTTGTTTATACAGTAATGAGTAATTTCTACACAGTAGAGCTCTTTAGAAATTACACACACACACACACCCATAGTCTGCCTTACTGCTCAGTATAGACAAATCAGTAGGTACAATTAACCAGTCCCAGTGGTTTTCCAGTGTTTTGTTTTTGTTTGTTTGTAGCCAGGGGTGTTTTATCAGTTAAAACCAAAAATCAGAAGTCCTATTTATAAGGGGGTACCACCACCTCTGCCTCTTCTGGCCATTTTGTGAGTCCTTTAATTACTTTTGTCAAAATGCCTGAAACTGTAAATGAAATTTTTTAGGTAGAAACAAAAGATTTTGTTTTGATATTACTGAAACATTTAGCCTTCTTTAGCTTGGTTGGAAGTATTTGAAAAATGTGATACAAATTCACGAATAGTTTCAACCTGAAACTGAATTTTTCTGCAAATAAACTATTTAATCTGAAAAATTTCTCCCAGGAATCATGTGTTCCTTCTGATGTATTGCCTTATTTTGGAGGGATGGTAGTGAGGGCAGCTATTTCAAATTGCAGCTTTTGTTATACTGAGTAGTAGGTAGAAGAATGTGTATAACGGAAGTATTCATAAGTGGGTTTTTACCTGCATCGTATCTTAATATTTACCTAGAAGTTGTCCTTTACTATCTAAATGTTTGCACATTGATGTAGTGTTTAACACTTCATTGGGCCTTTAACAGATTGGTTTGGTGCTCTGACTCACTCAATTCTACAATGCTGGGGCAGTTGCTTTTGCAACTACAGTTTTCTCAGTGGAGAGAGAAGGGATTATACTTATGGTATTTAAAATGTCTAATGAATAATAGAAAAGAATCCATCTAATGCAGTGATGTAAGCAGTGGTCATTATCAGCCTCCTACACGTGTTCTGTTGAAACATGTTGAGACAACCCACTCTTAAGTAAGTGTGGATTCTAGAGGTTGTACTTGCCAACATGGGAAACTTTCTTTTCATCTTCAAATTCTCTCCCAGCATTTGTGCATTTTTGTCTTGAATTGATTTTCATGATCTTGTCTGTCACAATTTTCCTATTTTCAGAAGAAAAAAAGAAAATTGTGACAGTGTTTTTTACTGAAAATATAGCATCACTTATGAATTTGCACCACTTTTGCGGGAGAGAAATTCATTTTATGAATAAAGAAAAATGAACCAATTCAATAATACGTTTAACTTTTTTCCCTGGGTTCTTTATTATTTTTATTTTTATTTTTTCCATCTTGGCTCAGTTAGTGCAAACAAATCAGTTAGGACCCAACCTATGCACAGAAACAATTTGTACTTGCTTTATAAGTCCAGCTGCATATATAGCAGCTTTTAGCAGGTGATATATTTTGAATATCTTTACTGGAAGACCATGTAATGTGCACTTGGATGGAACTTCTTAGCTTCTGAAGCGCTAGAAAAACTATGACTAATACGGATTACATGAATGCAGAAACTGTTTTAGAATGTTTGTAACATCACCAAAATGGGTTCTCATATAACACAGTATTTCATTTGGCAACTGTATAATACCTTTTACTGAAATGGGAACAAAAGTATTCTGGTGTAAAAACCAGAGCACCAGTATTCACCTGCTCAGTGACTATCAGTTTGGTCCATTATTGTCTCTTCTTAAATGTAACCCATGGTAGAATGAAAAATTTGCAAGAAAAAGACATTTCTCTCCTGTATTCTGTAGGTTTTCTCTGGACTTGTAGCCTTGAGAAAAATATGCAACCACCCTGACCTCTTTTCTGGTGGTCCCAAGATTTTGAAAGGTGTGCCTGATGATGAGTTAGAAGAAGCAGATCAGTTTGGATACTGGAAACGTTCTGGAAAAATGATAGTGGTAGAGTCCTTACTGAAAATATGGCACAAGCAGGGTCACAGGGTGCTGCTATTTACCCAGTCGAGACAGGTAAGAACATCTAACAAACTTATTACAGTTATGCAGTAACTGCAGTAAAAAAAAACAAACAAAAAAAAACCCACCTCCACCAGGTTAGATGTGTGTGTGATCTAAAAAGACCTATCACTAGAAGCTAGGATATTTTGTGGATTCCTCAAAAAAACAAAATTCCAAATTATCCTGAAAAGTGTCAAAGTGGGAAATTTCTTTGATTCTTAGATGTAGCATAACGGGAGGGTAGACTTCTACACACTTCAGTTCCATAAACTTTCTTAGCATGATAGTGTATACCAAGTATTGCCCAAGTAAAATATGTGGAGCCAAATATTGCTGTCACTTACGTGAGTGTAAATGAAAACAAGTCCTTTTGAAACCAATGGAGTAACTCTGGATTTACACTGGTGTAACTAAGAGTGGAGTTTGGCACAGTACTACAGTACAAATAACTGTCTATGATAGGGCTTCACATGCCCTGTGCCATGAGTCTTTTTCTGATTCAGTAATAGCTGGTTACACATCATTAGGTATTCCTGCCATGTCTTTAATTCTCTCAGAATTGTACTGAGTTTTTTGCTGTTCAAGGGGAGTTCTTACAATTTGGAAGTTTGAAGTAATATCTTTCTTGCACTTCATATTTTGGTCGGAGTGGTAAATGCAAATTGCAGCTTCCATTTTGCCTATCACTTCTTTTATAAAGTTGTTCCTTGGCTCGACACTATATATTTTTTTAATGAGATCACAAGTTTGATTGATAAAAGTAATAGTGTTGACATAATATACTTAGACTTCTGTAAGGCGTTTGACTTGGTACCACATGACATTTTGATAAATTGCTAATACTATATAAAATTACCATGGAACACATAAAATGGATTAAAAACTGACTAACTGATAGGTGTCAAAATGTAAATATAAATGAGGAATTATCATTGAACAGTGTGTTTCCAGTGGAGTCCTCTAGGCATTGGTTTTTGGACCTATGCTATTTAACTTTTTTTTTTTTTTTTTTTTTTTTTTTTTCTCCAGTGACCAGGAAGAAAACATAAAATCATCACTGATAAAGTTTGTAGCTGACGATAAAAAAAAAAATTGGGGGAGTAGTAAATAATGAAGAGGACAGGTCACTGATTCAGAGCAATCTAGATCACTTGATAAACTGGCTGCAAGCAAACAGCGTTCATTTAAATACAGCTAAATGTAAATGTAGACATCTAGGAATAAAGAATGTAGGGCATACTCTATCCTGGGAAGTAGTAACTCTGAAAAAGATTTGGAGGTCATGGTGGATAATCAGCTGAACATGAGTTCCTAGTGTGACTTTGGCCAAAAGAGTTAGTGCAATCCTGGGATGTATAAATAGGAATCTCAGGTACGAGTAGAGAGGTTTTTTAACCTCTGTATTGTGCTGCTGGAATACCGTCTCCTGTTTTGGGTCCAGAATTCAAGAAGGATATTGATAAGTTGGAGATGGTTCAGAGAAGAGCCAAGAGAATAATTAAAGGATTAGGAAACATGTCTTATAGCAGTAGACTCAGAGCTCAATCTATTTAGCTTAACAAAGGGTTTATGGGGTGACTTGATTATATTCTATAATTGGGGAACAAATATTTAATAATGGGCTCTTCAATCTATTAGCAAAAGGTATAACATGGACCAATGGCTGGAAGTTGAAGTTAGACAAATTCAGACTGGAAATAAGGCATACATTTATAACAGTGAGAGTAATTAACCATTGGAACAATTTACCACGGGTCGTGATGGATTCTCCATCACTGATCATTTTAAAATCAAGATCAGATGTTTTTCTAAAAGAGCTGCTGTAGGTATTATTTTGGAGAAGTTCTGTGGTCAGGCCAGAAATCAGAGGGGTCAGGAGGTTATACTAGATTATCTTAATGGTCCCTTCTGGCTTTGGAATCTATGAATCCCAAGTAACAAAGAATGGTATAAATTACCTGTATAGATGCATGAGTGTTTTTCTGATTTTTCTTGTCCTGTTCTCCTTACTGAATGTTCCAAAGGTAAAGGCTACTGTCCTGCTTCTTTTTTGGGTGATGTGATGTTAGCATCTCTCCCTCCTGTGTCTCTGTTAGTGTATTAGTGTCTCCATTTTAGATCTACAGTGTTGTGGAAATGAAAACATAGTTTAAAATAAAAAAATCTCTAGCCTTAAGTTTGGATGGTAATGAATGCTGTGGTCTCTACTATTCTTGTACTTTCCAAAAACTGGGTTCCTTAAGAGGAAGGAGTAATGTTTGAATTGGAAAGGGTATTAAAGCATGTGCAGCATGGCTGTTTTCTGGGGCACATTTGTAAATCTTCAGCCATGTACAGTATACGTCACTACCTTCTTAAGGGCAGAGGGGATAAAAAAGGTCCACCCAGATGACCAGCAGTTTGTCCAAGCAAGACGGGAAGTTGAGCCTCATCAGCATCTACTCTCCTGGGCCAAAAAAGTCACTTGGAAGCCTCTCCATGTGATATGGCCAGTTAGGGGAGAACCATTCTCTGGCATGGTCCCCCTGCAGAGTAGCAGAAATAGGCTGAAATGTTTAATGCTGACAATTCGGCATTGATGTTTTCTGTCCTCCATTACATGGCTGCCTGGCAGCTTTGGTAACCTATGTGGAGTGTCTGATGTAGGCACTTGTACAGGCAGAGCCCATAAAACTGTTCCATCCCACAAGTTCAAAGTGTATACGTGGCTTTCCCTTCTTCCTTGTTCCAGAAATGCATGACTTCACCTTGCCTCTGTGGGTTCCCTGGAGTGTTCCGCCCCCTCCCTGTTAATTGGTCTTTTGAGGCCATGCCCCTTGCTGCATTCTGACAGGGCAAACACTCTCCTTCCCAACAAGAGGATACGTCACATATGTTTTACAGCTTCATATACACCTCTACCTCGATATAACGCTGTCCTCGGGAGCCAAAAAAATCTTACCGCGTTATAGGTGAAACCACGTTATATTGAACTTGCTTTGATCCACCGGAGTGCGCAGGCCCCGCCCCCCTGGAGCACTGCTTTACTGCGTTATATCCAAATTTGTGTTATATCGGGTGGCGTCATATCGAGGTAGCAGTGTAATTCGTGAATTTTCTGTTCTTTAGCCTTCATAAGTCTCCCCCCCCATTCCCACCCAGGAAAGCATGATCTATCCCTTCAGTTGCAATTGCTGTTAATACCAGAAATAGTTTTGACTTGATCAAATAGTCAGTTAATCTTCATACCTGGATTTCATTTAAATCCTTTCCATCACAATAGATGCTGAAGATCCTTGAAGTATTTCTGAGAGACAGAAACTATTCCTACCTCAAGATGGATGGTACCACGACAATTGCATCTAGACAGCCACTTATAACAAGATACAATGAGGTGAGAAATTGCAACCTGTCCATAAATTCATATTGATAATTGATGCCTGAGTAGACTACGTGGGGCATTCACTCTGGTCAATCTGGTCTAAGGAAGCAAGCTTTTGGCATTTGAGTTGATTCAGAACTGCTTATCTTAGTGTGAAGGGAAAGAAATCACCATTTTTCTCAAACTGAAGTTTGGTTCTCTGTTAAAACAAAGCCCAAGACTGAACAAGAAAGAGAACTTCATTGTGAAAGAACAAATCAAGTTTAGACGGTTTAAAGTGTAATTATGGTCAGAAAAGTGAGTGAGCAGGCAAGGCAATGCACTCCAAGTATCTACTCCCTCTACATCTTTGTCATATCTCCTGACTTACCTGACAAAATCAAGCTTTTACACTTGTTAGCATAGCAGAGCCAATACACCCATGGAAAATCAAGCTAGATTCTTTTCTGTCTCATGCATTGCCAACAGAAGGAGTAGCTATGGTCTAATTATAGAATCGCTGTTACTTGGGATGAAGAGGCAGAGAGATCCCAGGAGTTTGTAACACCAACATATGTCATTCTCCACTGAGGCAACCACTGCCATTATTAAGATGTCAGAATGCCTGCAAGAGATCAGCTCCTGGATGAAGAGCAGCTGGCTCAAACTCAACCCAGGCAATACTGAAATGATACTGGTTGGAGGGGGGAAATGTTTCAAAGCACTAACTGTAACACTGTTTCTCCACATTCTACTGAAGGTGTATAGCCCCTATTTGTCAAAGTGAGACGAAGCTTCTGCATCTACTTTGACTCCTCACCTAAGTTCCCTGTAAGCTGCATGGCCGTGCAGCAGCCTATTTAACACTGCGCAGGCGCTCAGGAACCCACCCAGGGACCTACCAGGGGAGGGGCGCCCTGCCCCAGCCTAGCCCAGCCCCCAACCTGCCACAGCCGGGACAGCCTCCCCGGCCCCAGCTATGCCACAGCCCAAACCTGCCGGGGCATCCCTGCTCCAGCCTGAACCCAGCCACAGCTGGGGCAGCGTGGCCCGGCCAGAACCCAGCCGCGGCCAGGGCAGTGCAGTGCAAACCCAGGCAGCCCGGGCCCAGCCCCAGCCCCAGCCCAGACCTTTCGTGGCTGGGATGCCCCTCCCTGAACCTAGCCCCGGCGGGACGTGCAGGAGTCAGGGGAGGGTGCCTATCCTGCGGCCCCAGCCCCAGAGCTGCCGTGGCAGGGAGAGGCACCTCTCCCCACCAAGCCTGGGTGCTGCTGTGGGGAGAGAGGGCTGGGGGGAGTCCTCTCTCCCCGCCGTAGCCCCAGAGCACCCTCCTACACCCCAAACCCCTCATCCCTGGCCCCACCCCAGAGACTGCATCCTCAGCTGGAGCCCTCATACCCCTGCACCCCAACCCTCTGCCCCAGCCCTGAGCCCCCTCCCAAACTCCAAACCCCTTGTCCCCACCCTCCACATGAATTTTATGTGCACCGATGTGAAGGAGATGTGTCACATATCACTTCCATATTGGTGCACATAATAAAATTCATTCCGCACATGGGAGGGAAAAGTTAGAACACTGCTCCTCACTGCGGTATGTCTACACTTTGAGCTTGGGGGTGTGATTCCCAGCTCGAGGAGACATACTCACGCTGGCTCAATTAGAGCTAGCATGCTAAAAATAGAATATAGCCATACGTAGCACAAGCAGCAGAAAGAGGCAGCCGCTTCAGGTATGTATCTAGTGACCAATGGGCATGTACTCAGTCCGAGTGTGATCATCTTTAGAAAACATTGCAAAACCTTCCTTCCCTTTAAAAAAAAAAAAAAGAGTCCACCATAGCAAGAACGGCATTTGTAACACAGATACCCCCTTCCAGGTGCCCTTCCCCCTACAAAAAATTAATTAAAAGGCCTGAAACAAACCAACAGACAATAAAGCTAACTGGAGGTTGAGATTTTTAACCTTAGAATAGGAAAAGTCCACTAAGGTCTTCAATATTGCCCATCCATTTTACATGGAAGGTGCTCAGATGCAATGGTGATGAGTGATGATATAACACCCTAAGACAGATAGGTAATCATTTGAAAAAATAATAATTTGACTTGTAAACTAGATCCAGAAGTCCTGGAGAGGAAATATTTTCTGCTTCCATAGCACCTTTAATTTAGGAACATAGGAATTGCCAGATTGGATCAGCTCCATGAGCAATCTAATCCAATATCCTTTCTCCAATAGGGACCAGCACCAGCCGCTTCAGAGGAAGGTGCAATAAACCCTGTGGTGGGCAATTATGGAATAACTTGTCTGTTGTGATTGGATTCTGGGTCTCTGGATTATTAATGGTGGTCTTCACTTCTATAGTACATGTTGAAACTAAATTAACCCCTTTTTCTTTACATAAAAAAGTGCATAATACATCCAAGAAAATAACGTGACAAGAGCATCACTACTTCAGACATTCTAGCTGGGGGTGTTTGCTAAATCCTATCTTGTGTTGCTTGTATTACAGGATACGTCCATCTTTGTTTTTCTTCTTACAACACGAGTAGGTGGTATTGGCGTCAATCTGACAGGTGCTGACAGAGTTATCATCTATGACCCTGATTGGAATCCCAGTACAGACACACAGGTATTTTTGGCTCAGAATGTATCATTTAACAGCTAAATTTAAAATAAAAATGAGGATTGAAAGAGGTAATCTAAATTATTTTAAATAACTAGTGAGAGATCAGTGTTATGCTGCTTCTGTTTCAGCACTGCAGGTGTTTGAAAGATTTCAGTGTTCTTTTCTATAGCTTTCACAATCTCGCATGGCAGGGGAACTGCTATGTCCCTTTTTTACCCTTAAATATAAACTGCAGTACCTAACCAGAACACCTTAGAAATTTATTTAATAAGCAGAATGAATGAACGATAAATGTTCAGAACAGCACCGACTGCTATCTGAATCTCTCTCTAGCTGGGAATGGTCTCTCAGTGGAAGTTGCCATTATGCCATGTACATCTGAGGAAGTTCTCTTATCTAATGATATGCAGTAGGACTTTGGGAATTCTGGTCCCATTTCAATGCGTGAAGCTGCAGGGACTTTAACATTGTTTTAAAAGGTAAATTCTACTTTTTATTAATCTGAACATGGTTTTTGGCCAAATATTAAGGTAGCCCACACATCCAAAACTACCGTATATACTCTATCATAAGCCAGTTCGTTTATAAGCCAAACCCTGCAAGATGGATAAGTAAAAATGGAAACATTTTATGACCCGTTCATAAGCCAACCCTATAATTCAGGGGTCAGCAAACTTTGGCTCACGGGCCATCAGGATAAGCCGCTGGCGGGCCGAGATGGTTTGTTTACCTCGCCTCCGCAGGCACAGAGGTAAACCTAAGTAAACAAAGTATCCCGGCGCGCCAGCGGCTTACCCTGACGGGCTGGGACAGCAACTGGTGAGGAAATTTGGTGGGGGAGGGGAAGAAGCTGGGAGTCAGGGGAGTAACCCCCTGTGACCACCCCCACCTGACCCCACCCCTAGCCCGGGACCCCCACACTCTCACCATCCCATCCCTTCCCACCTTATCTGGGGAGGGCTAGGGGAGGATGTCTCTGGCCTGGGTGGAGCTGCTCCAGCAGGCTGGGCAGCGTGGCCGCAGCCTGCTCCGGCGGGCCAGACCCGGGCGGCACGGCCACAGCATGCTCCAGCGGGCTGGGCCGGGCCGGGCAGCACAGCTGCAGCGTGCTCTGGCTGGGGGGCGCGGCCACAACCTGCTCTGGGGGACGGGGCCGAGTAGCACGGCTGCAGCCTGCCAGCCCTGGAGCTGGAGCTGCTTTGGAGGCTGGGGGAAGAGCAGCGTGGCCAGAAGCGGAGACACTCTGGCTCCGCCTCTTCCCTTCTGGCTCTGCTGGCTGTGCTGCCTCTGTTGGGGGGAGGGGCTGTGTCCCACCTCTCCCTCTCTATACCCGTTCATAACCCAACCCTCTTCTCTGGTGCTTCCCTTTTTTACTAAAAATATTCGGCTTATGAATGAGTATATATGGTACTTTGAAATTCCTCTGCTTTCTCATGTGTTCTGATGGGGGCTGCATTCCCTAAATTCATCATTTAAAAACATCCATGTCAGCATGGTAGTTTCCTATTTGATTGTAAATTAAGCCATGTAAAGCCATTAGATGTTGAGATTATATTTTATACACTGCAACTTTCTTTCTGAAAGAGTTGGGCTTTATGTAAAATAGCCACATTTCTAAATAAAATTACTCTGCAGTACTTTTGTTCTCAGAATGCATGCATGTTCATATGGTGTGGGGGAAATACATTCAATCTCTCTGTGGATATCTTTAAATGCAAGTTAGGGACTTACCCCTCTGAAAAAGGGGGAAAAAATGTAGCTCCACTAGACCATCAGCACAGCCCTATGAAACTCCCTTCACAGATGGTCTGGGTGACCTGAGTTGTTCTGTATAGGGTATATTTTGTAAGACCTTCAAGTTTCAAGGTAAATTGTGGAGGAGGAAAAAACTGTTGGGATGCACATGTATAAAGAACAATTGATTTCTGAAATGGATCTTTCTTGGGGATAAGTTTATCCATCGGAAAACATGGTTAGATCACATGCTGGTTCCTTTCTTGTTGAAATTTTACATAGATTTGTAGATATGGTTACTAGAGTCTTATCTTTCTAGGAAGCTGGCCCATATGGAATTGTTTTCATTTCCTATCAGTGTAGAAATGTGATCATTATAATCTCTTGAACTATTTGTTAAATTTTCAAAGTAGATTTAAAATACATAGTAGTATCAATAGTTCCCTGTGAATACAACCCTTTGCTTCCAGAGGGTGGGTCTGCTAAACACATCTTTATGCTGTAGGCTCGAGAGCGTGCTTGGAGAATAGGCCAGAAGAAACAGGTGACTGTTTACAGGCTCCTTACTGCAGGTACTATTGAAGAGAAGATTTACCACAGGTCAGTAGGACCAATATTCATTGATAACTGAACTGTGCTGGAGGAGGAACGGTTGGAGTGACTTGTCCTATCCTGCAAAAATGTAATCATGACTGCAACTTTACTCAAATGAGTAGCAATAATAGTAGTAATAATAATACCTATCTCTTCCAGAGTGTGTTTATCTGTAGTTCTCATAGCAATTTAAAGGAGGTCGGTATGATTATCTCTACTTTATAGATAGAGAAACTGAGGAACAGAGGTGAATGACTTCCCCCAAGGTCACCCAGTAGACCAATGGCAGAGCAAATAATAGAACACAGGAGTCCTGAGTCCTAATCCAGGACACATTGCGCTGGGCCACGCCTATGCAATTAATTTCTATGGGATTATCCACGTAAGCAAAATTAAGCACATGCTTAAATCATTCTTCATTTTTGCCCCTTATAGCAATCCCCTTGTATATTTAGTAAATCATAACGAGTTACACCATTTAGTATTCTAAATAGGACTCTGCAAGTATTTTCTTATTCTAAACAAGGAGAATGCTGTAGAAAAATTGAAATAGACCTTAAGCATAAGTAAATAACCCACTGCTATTAAAAATAATCTCTTAACAGATCTATTCCCTGTGTTTATTCAGTCAGATCAGATTACTTTCATTACAAAAGGAAGGCTACTGCTTTTTTTATTTCTCTTAGCCGTGCGTAGCCATTGCAGCCATAAACAAGTGAGCTGGAGTATACTAATTCTGATGCATTGTCAACAGAGTTGTGTACTGACACTGAGGTAGTTGAATGAGTACAAGTTTACAGAATGCAGTGGTACACCACACAGCTGTCAGCATAGAACCAATTTCAATGTTATAAAATAAATGCGTTTTAAATTATTTTATTTTCCATTACCTGCCAAAACCTGATATTTACCTGGGAGTGCTATTGCAGGTATATAGTCTGAAATCAATAAGATTTCTAGTATTATGCGTGATATGTGATACATAACTAAGAATAACTACTCACCAGACTTTATAGTTTTGCTTCTATCCCCAAATTATTAATTTTACAAATATCAAAATGAATAAGTCCCCATGAAGAACTGGTTAATATTAGATGTATGTTTAAAATGCATACAAACCCCTTAAAACTTATACACTTCTAAATCAAAACTACTTTTTAGTTTGCTTCACCATTCAGTTATTGTAATCACTCCATTAATGTGAACTCCAATTGAGTGTACTTAGGTACTTCGACGTCATTTGGATGTACATTTCTCTTCACAATGGGAACATCCTCTTTCAAAAGGCAGATAAATGAAAAGCTCTAAATAATCCAATACCTCACTTATGGAGAGCATTTGCTATTTGCCTCACCACACAGACACAAGGCTTCCGCTGCTATTTGGCTCGCTTCCCACTGGCAAACATTGGTTCAGTTTGACTAACCCTGACCACACAAAGGAAGTGGGGTCTGATCTAAGGGTTAGAACAGCCATCAGAAATTCAGTTCTTTTCAGAGAGCTGTGATGGACTCACTCTGAGCCTTGAGCAAGCAACTTTATTTCTCTTTGCCTCTGTTTCCCCATGTGTGAAATGGCAGTAATACTGACCAATCTCATAGGGGTTTTTGAAGCTTAATCGATTATTGTAAACGCCTTTGAAATCCTCTGCTAGATAAGAATTATTATAATTATTATTACATTATGCTATAGTTCAAAACCATGTTAATGTGATCTGTCTTTGAACACAGCTTTTGCTAACAGGGCTCTAACACAGTTTCCCTGCACAGTGTTGACAAAGGACTAACTATGTTGAAAACTGTGGTGTGGACAAGGGGGAATGGTTTTGAGAACTATTTTACAATCCTATTAGGCCATGCCTACTGTGGACGGGAAAAGAGTATTAATAGCTTGCCATTGAATACAGTAGTACAAACAGGGCCTAATTGCAGGGGTGGACTGATGCTAAACAGAAGCCTAGATCTACCAATACTCAATGGAGTGTTCTGGCAGCTTAGTTCCCCCAGACTCTGTTCCTCCCAGTCCCTCTGGATGGGCTCTTGGTCTTCCTCCAGCCCTGTGGGGTAGTCCAGCCCACACCAGCAGGCAGTCGGGCTCTGTGCTGCTGCACTGCCTATGTGATTTGTGGCCTCTCTAACCAACATCATACCATTTAAACTTCATCACTTCGACAATCTCACCCTCTTCTTTCACATTGCTTCCTGATGGTTGTGTGGTATACATATGCAGGATTTCCAGTTTTAATGTACAAAAAACCCTCTAGCTGTGAAGTTATTTACTACTTAGAATAAATGAAGTCTCATAGGACACTTCAGGATGGTGGGTACCTAGTGTGCTATGGGATTGCTGAAATGCAATAAATTCTTATGGTTAACAATTTAGTGGGTTGTTTAAAAGTTACTAACTCAGATTGTCTTTGTAAAACAAACATCATCTTCCCACCACTTAATTGTTCTGCAGGGTAAAATTCATGATGATAAAGTTTTCTGCTTGAGCACTGTATTCAGTACTTAAACATAGCTAGACATTGTTTCATGCCAGCAATACAATTTTATTTAATATTTTTCCAGACAAATCTTCAAACAGTTTTTAACAAACAGAGTGTTGAAAGACCCAAAACAAAGGCGCTTTTTCAAATCCAACGATCTTTACGAACTTTTCACTCTGACCAGCCCAGATGGGTCTCAAGGGACAGAAACTAGTGCTATTTTTGCAGGTACATGAAATCGTTTTACCTAAACTGTGAAATCTAGGTTTTGTACAAGAGTATGCAAAATGTTTATTATTATTTAACTTCATACCTATATCAGGTACTGGTTCAGATGTTCAAGCCCCGAAACGCCAATTAAAACGGAAACTTAAAAAGCCAGCTGATGGTGCTTCCAAAGGTGAACTGCATCTTAAGGAGCACAACTTGCCTAAATATGACAAGCCAACACATTCTTCCTCGACAGGCCATTTAATGAATTCTTCTAAAACAATAGAGCCAGTTAGAGAAACCAAAGGAAACTTGGAAACTTTCAACCAAAACGGTTCTGCGAAAGATGGTACACAAGCTACAAATAACATAGCTTCACTGATTAAAAATGAGAAGAAAAGTTTGAAAACAGCTGAGGGGTCTGTATTCCAAGCACTGCCAAGGAATGCATGGACTTCAGAGAATGTGGAATGTTCAAACTCTGCATTATTTGATGAAATGCGTGGGGCATCTACTGTAAGTATTGAGAGTGGACATGGTCTCGAATGTGAGACAGAGAGCTCCCAGGGGAAACAGAATGGTAACTTTGAAGATGGACAACTAGGTAATAATCCTCACAAACGCACCTCAAAAACTAAACACAGTATGGATATGCTGACACTTGAGGGCCACAAGAGTAACTCTAAAAAGCCAAAACATCGCAAAGGTGCCAGATTTGAAGGTGAGCGCATCCCATATTTGGTGAAACAAAAGCAGTACAGAAAGGACAACCAAGAGGAGGAGGAAGAACAAAAGAAGAATGATGATTATGTCTTGGAGAGACTTTTCAAAAAATCAGGTAACCTTTTTATTGATTTGCGCAACAATGCCAGGCTAGGAAAAAGTATAGAAAAATCTGCACATGTGGGTTTCCATTATTGTAATTGCTAGCAGCTACAATACGATAGATGACTTTTAAACATTTTCTTTAATGTAAATGATTTGTTGAAAATATTTGTAATTTAATCTTCATATAGTGAAAACAACCACAGGTCTCTTTGGCCAAAGGTAATAAGTGGGACAGCAGTATAGTGGGGAACACTGGTGCCGAGGGAGGTAACTGAGTTTCACTTAACTAGGAGTTTCACTGAAGATAAAGTTGCCCAAATGGATTTAGCCTACATCTAGCAATACAATGGAACCTTACTAATTTGCACTAACAACTGGGAGTTCCAGTATGAATGAATGAATTTTGACGCCCTAACCGCAATAGAAGTGGTTTATTATATTGCAAGTTCATAGATTCATAGATTATAGGACTGGAAGGGACCTCGAGAGGTCATCGAGTCCAGTCCCCTGCCCGCATGGCAGGACCAAATACTGTCTAGACCATCCCTGATAGACATTTATCTAACCTACTCTTAAATGTCTCCAGAGACGGAGATTCCACAACCTCCCTAGGCAATTTGTTCCAGTGTTTAACCACCCTGACAGTTAGGAACTTTTTCCTAATGTCCAACCTAGACCTCCCTTGCTGCAGTTTAAACCCATTGTTTCTGGTTCTATCCTTAGAGGCTAAGGTGAACAAGTTCTCTCCCTCCTCCTTATGACACCCTTTTAGATACCTGAAAACTGCTATCATGTCCCCTCTCAGTCTTCTCTTTTCCAAACTAAACAAACCCAGTTCTTTCAGCCTTCCTTCATAGGTCATGTTCTCAAGACCTTTAATCATTCTTGTTGCTCTTCTTTGGACCCTTTCCAATTTCTCCACATCTTTTTTAAAATGCGGCGCCCAGAACTGGACACAATACTCCAGCTGAGGCCTAACCAGAGCAGAGTAGAGCGGAAGAATGACTTCTCGTGTCTTGCTCACAACACACCTGTTAATGCATCCCAGAATCATGTTTGCTTTTTTTGAAGTTAGTTCGGTTCACTTGATATAATAGGAATCTCTGTTATAAATGGATGTATTGAAATGTTGACTGTTTCCACTGTCAGTGTAAAAATGAATTAAGATTTTTTTAAAAGTTCACTGCTTAATTCTTACACATTCTTTCCTCCTCCTCCCCGTTGTACGTACTCTGCTAGGAGTACACAGTGTGATGAAGCATGATGCTATTATGGAGGCTTCAAATCCAGATTATGTGCTAGTGGAAGCAGAGGCAACCCGAGTGGCCCAGGATGCTTTAAGAGCCTTAAAGATCTCCCGACAGCGATGTTTAGGAGCAGCTTCTGGTGTGCCAACCTGGACAGGCAACAGTGGTCTGACTGGGGCACCATCCGGACTAAAGTAAGATGAGTACCCACATGGCTTCTCCAGAGAGGGAACCTTTAACATTGTCTGCTTTTTGTGCTGGTTATTTGCTCTGGATTTACTTCAAAAACTATAAATGAGATACAGGGCTGGTTACAGGAATTGTATTGAAATATTCGCTCTTGGATAAAATTTTCGAAAGCACTTAAGTCCCATTTTCCCGTATTAGCTTACTTAGGTGCCAAAGACACTTTTGAAAATGGGAGTTAAACCCCTAAGTCCCTTAGGCACTTTTGAAAATGTTACCTCTCACCACATATAGTTGAGAAGAGATGAAGATATAATTAGAATGAATGAAGGGTCCAT
Organism: Trachemys scripta elegans; assembly: GCF_013100865.1. Lineage (NCBI taxonomy): Eukaryota > Metazoa > Chordata > Testudines > Emydidae > Trachemys > Trachemys scripta. The sequence continues at coordinate 60,041,192 of NC_048304.1, read as the reverse complement.
ATTAACCAAAGTACCATTTTGGGGTTGTGATCGTTCAGACTAAGCCAGCTTCAAGCTGGATCAGTACCTGGATGGGAAACCTGCAAGGTGCTACAGATGCTGTGCTATCCGAGTTACTGGATGAGATCCCTAGGTGTGCCTTGGCTAGCTCTGCACACCTCAGAAGGGGAACATATGTGTACCTTTCCTGGGTACAGCTGGGGCAAATTCAGCAACCAGCACAAGTCAGAGCAGCCTTCTAGGGGCCATTCTGCCATTCAGGGATTCCGGGGAGGAGGGCAGTGCTCTCTGGCCATGCCCCCCTTCCAGAATACTTATTGCACTGCAGTGGGTAGGAAGATGTCAGGTACAAGTAACCTATTGACTGACTTTGTAACTTAATTTCCTGTGCCCTTTGCACCACTAGAATGGCATAGAGGGGATGGAGTGGGTGCCAAGATCTGCCCCACCATCTTCCAATGGGACATAAAACCAAGGTCCTGAGCTCTCATAGCCTTAGGATCCTGTGTCACATTCCATGTTAGCCTGGGTGTCAAATCCTAGTGTGAATGTCAGATTATATGGTGCTATCTAAAAGTCCCCTTGCAGTTTCAATTGAATACAGTAAGTCTTCACTTCCCATCTCAACCTCATGTGCGGTGTTGCCATGTTAAACTGCTGCTACATTTTACACTAGAGGTGGGTGAAGTTGTAGACTACTTTGGAATGAAAGGCGTATATAAATGTAAATTGTCTTGTGTACTAGGATACAGCTTCCTACTGCTCTTGGGCCTCTGATAGTGACAATTGCATCCTGTATATGAGAACCCCTTCGGTCTGTAAATTCTAAGAAATTCTTATCATTGATCACTAAAGGGGTGATAAGATCCCACAATACTTGGAGATGGTTACAACAGTAATTCAATCAAAGTATCCTACAAAGTGTCACAATGTATATTTAGGAGAGATATTGTAATAAATTACTCCTCTTGCATGTTTTTTAGGAGTAGGTTTGGTCAGAAAAGGAACCCTACTTTGCTTGTCCCAAATTCCTGCACTACATCTCCTGGAAAGAGATGCAAGGTAAAGCACAAGAACTGGTACTACTTTATTTTTTCCATGAGTATTAGCTGATTTAGTTGAAACATTGTAGCTTGACTTTTGCTATTTAGGATATATGTCTCATAAATAATTACCATACTCTGTGTGTAGAATTCCAAAAGTTTTAGGCCTTGAATTACATACAGATTTGATCTTACATTTTGAAAAAGAATCAAGTTCAATTTAATCAGTTGCACCAGTCTTTCCTTTCATCTTGCTGTGCTCACTCTGGTTCAAGAGTAGAGGTTTTTATTTTTAGCTTCCCAACAACTGAAATACGTATTCAAGTTGTGAAGTTAGCACACATTGACTCTGACATGTTTTAATTTACATAATTAACTCCTGCAGTTTGTTGAGGTTGGTTTGTTTTGTTTTTGTGTAAGCCTGAATGGCAGGCAAATTCACTAAGAATAGGTTCCATGGATCTCAGACTCCAACTTTTCCTATAGTGTCTGTGTTTATTTGCAGGATGCTGATACAATAAGGAAAGAGAAGGTAAAGAAAAATGTTTCCAGTGTACATTTTGACGGGAAACTCGAAGCAGGAGAATCATCATCCAGTGCACTAGATTCATCATCTTTGTTAGCTAAGATGAGGGCCAGAAACCACCTTATTTTACCACAGAGGATGGAGAATGACAGTGATGAGAATCTTCAGGCTTCTGCTCCACTCCCAACTTCGACGGAACATGACGAATTGCTAGTGGATGTACGAAACTTTATAGCATTCCAGGCTCGTGTGGACGGAGAGGCTAGTACTCAGGAGATACTGCAGGAGTTTGAATCCAAGCTGTCAGCAGCACAGTCTTGTGTGTTCAGAGAACTTCTGAGAAATCTTTGTACTTTCCATAGAAGCCCAAATGGTGAAGGTGTCTGGAAACTAAAGCCAGAATTCCGTTGACCCTTTGATTAGGAGTGCAACTGTGTGTGCTTGGCCAAAACTCTGCTCCATAAGACTTTCTATTCATCTTTTAAACTGGAGGGTTCTGTTTCATTTTGTGTAAATATTTTAATCACTGACTTGTACTGTACCTGGTGCAGCACTTAAGAATGTTTCACTGGAGACATAACTGACCAACTTCCTATTTACTCTATTTATATATAAAAAGTGGCATCTACCTCACAATTGAAACAATACAAAATAGCAGCACCTTTTCTTTTAAAAAAAATCTTAATGTAGATGGGCTGTGAAACAGGTGTATTAATGCTTTATTGCAATAAGAGCCATGGATTTTGTCATGTTTTCAGATTTTCATCCAATTTCTGTGAAGTTCAGTTTTTGTCTAATTTTCTGTATGTTACTTGACTGGTCACGATGGGGTGCACATTACACCAATGACCAGAAGCATTAATAATGAACAGTTTAGATGGGTATAAAAAGGTAACTTGTACCAACACAGTATCAAGAATCATTGTGAGAGACTTTCATCGGTGTTGAAAATTTGTTTGTAGAGTTGTTGCTTTCCTTTTTGCCAGTAATTGATATATGTCACTAAATACTTGGACTAAATTCTACTGCCATGACGGTTTAATTGCAAAAATAAAGAGCCAGGCAGAGCATCTGGATGTCAGCAGATTGGTAACAGGTTATAGAATACTTTTACCTTTAAATCACCAATTCAGATCCTGCCAAGTCCCAAAGCACTTGCCTGGTGTAATACTTACTACCATGAAGAGTCCCATTGAAACCAAGGTGATAGTAACAAGTAAGTCTAGTAGTGGGTGATTGGTAGTTGTCATCTATGGCCTCTGTAACATCACAAACAATCTCACCAAAATTGGTTCTAATTGTGACCTGTTTTCAGTCTTGACCAAGAACTGAACTAGCCATGGAGAATGAACTGCCCTCACACTGCTGGCATGGTCCTTTTGGGTCAGGGCTGAGGCACGTTTGTGGTGTATGGGGAAGATTTCCTTATTGTACCTGTTCTGTGGATAAAAAGAAAACTTCAATCTCCATAGCTTCCAAACCAGCACTAAATGAACATGAATTTCCTTTAGAGGAAGAAAGAACTGGATTCACTGTAGTCAACCTGACTTTTATTTCCACCACTGCCACCTTGAGTCTCTCTGCAAGATGCCAGTATGCTACAGAGATAGATTTTAATGGAAAAGTGATACAGCTCAATGCCAAAATGAGAAAATTGCATTCCTTTGCAGCACAGCTAAAACATTATTGTATAATTTAAACTAGAAATAACCAAATGTAGTCAGTGGCTCCCCTTATAGGGAGAAGGGCAAAGATGATCAGCTGCAGAGTTTTATCTGAGTTCATTAGTAATAAGCAATTTCTATTAACTAACGATTAAGCTGCAAGTACAAGCAAAACTTAAAGGTGAATGGTGAAGCAAGAATAAAGTGTTTTACTTTCCTGCTCCAGTGTGATTTAGAAAGACGGCTCTTGAGTTTATTCCAAACAGGCTTTCCTCTGCTTGTGTATTAGCCTAGAAATACTGGGTTCTTGCTTCCCTCTCTTTGTTGAAAGATCTTTAGTGGAACTCCATTACCTGAATAGTGATGCCACGCTTGAGTTTCAGCACAAAGGAATGAGAGAGGCTGCTGAGTCCGACTGGCCAAGAACTGGCATCCCCTCCACACTCAGTTTGGAGGAGGGATTGCCACAGTTCAGGTTGCAGGCTATTATGACAAAGTCTCTAAACTTGCCAAGGACTTCCAGTGAAGAGAGGGAACCAAAGAGCTGATATTTCTAATGCAAAAATGTGTAGAAAATGTTGAGTCTGACTTCATGCACCATGAAAGAACGGTAAAAGGGCAAAACCAAACATTTTTTTCCAGTTCCCTTTCAAGTTGTTTGTACACTGATTTTGATTGAAACTGCAGGAATTAAGTGTTTATCTCTGGTGCTTAACAAAGGGTTTGAGTGCCCTATATCACATACTGCTTTCATTCTTAAAGGCATATTTCCTATATTAGAGGGAGGAAAGTTTATAGCTCTCTCCTCTGATGTGTTCATGATGTAAAAGGAGCTGTACGTGCTTTTATAATTCCTCAACTTTTATGAATTTAATAAAATGTCAGTAGTAAAAACAAACTTTTTCTAAGAGACTTCCAGTTTTTTGGGGTTGAGTTATATAAGAGGCTTTCTGGTTGGGTAAAGGTGGGAAGACCCCACTGGAAACTCCAGCAGAAATCATTGTGATCATCTATTGAGAGGTCCATCAGACCCTAGAATATCTTTGCGGATGTGAGTATAACTGTAGTCTTAGTTGTTGCATGGGTTTTTGCAGGGTTTCTATATGCATGGGTAAGTCTAACTTTACTTATTGTGTTATTAAAACTTGTAGTACATATAAGACTTTGTACTTATGATTGTGTCTGTAGTCACTGTCCTTGGACTTCGTGTGTTTGAGAGAACCACCAAAAATGATTTTCACTCAGTTGAACTTGAAACTCTAGCAACAGGAGCTGAATACATGGTAGTTTAATACATGGTTATTAAAATCAATTTAAATTAAAAAAGGCTTCAAACGCCACTCTGGTTTGGAGCTGGAGGGGCGGATGTGTCAAACCTGAATGGTGCTGTGACCTTGCACACTGGGTTGCAACACCCAGAATGGGCAGTCAGACCCAGCCCAGTGGGACAGGAGCTGCTGCTGCAGTGTGACCTTTTGATGACTGTTTTTTTTCCCCCTCTGCACCTCTTCTGTGAAGTTGTCTAAAAATTGGCATGACAAAATGATAGCCTTACTCATAGGTAAGGCTGTGAGTCTTTCATGGATTCCATGACTTTCTGGGACCTCAGCGACTTCTACAGCTGCAGTGGCTGACCCCAGGGCCACCTGAGCAGCTGTGGCGGCCCTGGGCAACTAGTCCTGGTCGCTACCCCAGAGCAGCAGCGGTGCCCTGGGCCATCCCCACCCAGAGGAGCAGAGGCAGCAGTGGGGCCCTGGGCTGCCCTTGCCAGAGCAGCGGGGGCAGGGCCCTGGGCTACCCCCTACCCGGAGCAGCGGCGGCTGTGGGGCCACAGGCCATTCCCCTCCGCCCCAGGAGCAGCAGCGACCACCGGAGCACCCCCCTTTGAGCAGCAGCATCCGCTGGAGCACTTCCCCCAGCACCTAAGATTTAGTTAGGGGTATTTTTATTAAAACTCACGGACAGGTCACGGACAATAAAAAGTCATGGACAGAGACCTGTCCATGACTTTTACTAAAAATACCCGTGACTAAATCATAGCCTTACTCATAGATCACCTCCATTTGTCTGCTATAATCCCAAGACTACTTGGTTGTGACTGGTTTTAACCAGTCTTATTAGTGGAATTCCTTGCATAAGGGGGGAAGATTTTTCAAAAGCATCTAACAAGACTTGTGCTCCTCAATCCCTTTGGCACTTCTGAAAAATCTTCCGCTAAATCATTACAGCTACAAAGCTTGCTATGCAGTGGGCCAGATCCTCAGCTGGTGCAAATCAGCACTGTTCCATTGAAGTTAATGGAGCTATACCAGTTTACATTACCTGAGGATATGGCCCATGGGGTCCACCGTATCAATTACTGGCATTCGCTCTTCCCAGAATATGCAATATAATCCCTTTAAGCAGGTGCATACTAAAATCCTAGACAAGTCCAACAATTTCTCCGATTTCCATGGGTATGTTTTGGATCTGAGACTGTAATTGTCCATTTCCCAACACAATAAATAATTAAGCAGTTGTGTTACTGACAGCTCTGGCTCATTAAACATTTGGGAAATGTCTTTTATGCCTGCTTCCGGTCGGGTTTTCTCTTGCCGATTAAAATGCTTTTTACACAGGATGACCTTGTTGGGGTTTTTTGGTCAGCTGGACTCCATATACTGTATAGCTTCTGTGATGTACTTTCAGAAACCTTGAGGAGAGGCGATATTGACCATTGTCCTCATTCTATTGCCCAATTCAGAACACATTGGTTTTTGGCTACTTCTGATACCCAGTGTCTGATAATTGCAGTATATAGATAACTGAGTCAGAAACTGCTCTTAGATACACTGGTACTCTGTGCAATGTTCTCTGTGTGTGTGTGTGTATATATATCTTCCAACTGTATTTTCCTCTGCATGCATCCAATGAAGTGGGTTTTAGCCCATGAAAGCTTATGCCCAAATAAATTTGTTAGTCTCTAAGGTGCCACAAGTACTCCTCGTTCTTTTTTATGGAAAGAGATTTCTGGCTTTTTCTTGAGACTGAGCATAAAGGAAACCCATTCCTTAAAGAGAGATGCTATCAAATGTCTGTGAGGAAATACCACAGAGGAATCCCTGTTGGTAGCACCATGTTGTGAACATTCTCCAACAGATTGAAAATGCAGAGCCTGAAAGCTGCAAGAAACAAAGGCAAGATATGGTTTCGTAAGAAGAATATTGTGTATTTCTCAGTTGGATTCTCAGGAGAAATCTGCTGCCTCTTAAGGAAGCTTTCAGAGAGAAAAACATCTTGGCAGCCATCGCATATCCAGCAAAGCTGCATCTTCTGGGGGAAAGTTATGAAAAGGATTGACAGATTGTCAAAATGAAATTGTTAAAACGGGATGGACTTAAAAACAAGGACATAGAAAACGCGGAGTAAATAGGGAACGCAGACAAAGCTCTTCCAAAGAAAGGGCAGGGCCGGCTTTAGGTCGATTCCCCCGAATCAGGCCCTGCGCCGGCGCCTAAGAGGGCCCTGCGCCCTAAAGAAGAGCGCCTAACTTTTTAATTTTTACTCATCCAGCAGCGGCTTGGGTCTTTGGCAGCATTTGGGCAGCGGGTCCTTCAGTGCCGGGGAAGACCCAGAGCGAGTGAAGGACCCGCCGCCAGGTATTCAAATCGGGCTCCGCACTTCCTAAAGCCGGCCCTGAGAAAGGGTAATACCTTGCTCTAATAGAGGAGGCTGGCATTAGTGTTAAGGGGAAGAACTGGGTATATGAATAAATAGCACCAAAGGGGGATAATGTGTTAAGTCTTGCAGTCCCCTTGTGTACAGGGCTGATTCCTTGTGGAATCTATTTAATGTTCTAGCTTGGACTGTGGATCTGTCACATCCTCAAAGTGAAGAAGACTTAGGCTGGGAGGCTTCGCAGGAACAGCCAGCTGCTGCAGGCAGTAGTGTTAGTGATTCAGTAGGAAGCACTTTTTCTTCTGTCAGTAGTGAGCCAATGCCCCCGCATGGTGTTAGGGGACGCCTGGGCTGCTGGCTGTGTTGTCAGATACGATGTAAAAGGAGCTACCATTAAAGATCCCATGTCAGTTTTATCCCTAGACTAGGAGTTGACCCCAAATTCCAGCTCAAGTAATTATGTTCTGCCTTCCTAAATTTCCCTGAAGTTTCAATTGGATACACTGTTGTTCACTGCCTACCTTACACTGTCACTGTGAGCTGTTAAAAAGCCACAGCAGTCTACTCCAGAGTTGGTGGGTTTCTTTGACGAATAAATTTCTATCCATTGGCCTAGGGGACAGAGCACTGGACTTGGAAGACCTGAGTTCTGCTCCTGGCTCCACCACTGACCTGCTGGATGACTTTGGGCAAGTCATTTCACCCCTTGTGCCTCAGTTTCCCCATCTGTACAATGGGGATAATAATGCTGACCTCCTTTGTAAAGCACTTGGAGACCTGTGAATCCATTATAGGGGTGTTTAAAGACTTAATTGATTCTTATAAGGTTCTTTTAAAGACCCTAGTGAAGCACCAGGATGTGCTGGCAAACCTAGAGCTGGGAGCAAATCTCCACGGGGAAGGGTAGCAGATGTGGTAAAAACACTCATTTAGGGCCCCTTATTCTCTTATCCGTTTCCATTCAAACTAAATACTGAATTTACTCTTCTTAACTCACCAGTTCTCTCCACCTACTACCCACTCAGGGGTTGCTGTTCTAGGGATTGGGGTGATGTCAGCACTTCTGCCTCATTCTAAATTGCCGATGTGGTGTGAGTTTTGCTCTTTCAGCCATTCCTTTATAGATTTGTGCTTCTGGAGGACTCTGAGCAAAGTGCTTTTATTAAGCAGAGAGGAGGAGATTAGTCTAACCTCCTCCCTGCTGGGGGAGCTGTTGGGCTGAAGAGAGCCTGACAGGCCAGTGCCTGTCTCCCTCTGGGATGAAGTGTCAAGCTATGGTTGGAAGAGCTGATGGTGTTTGTGCTGTGCCCTGGCTGCACCAGCCACAAGGGAAGCTGCCTCTTATCCCCCACAGAAGAAGTCAAGTGAACTGCTCAAGCAGACAATTGCTCTCCTTGGTGAGAGGAGAATGCATCATGGGCTAGCGAAGAGTCAGGGCTATGCAGCAGAGACAGAGGGGCGAACGGGGATGGCTGCTGGGAGGCCCAGAAAGAGGAAAGCAAGTTGCACCCTTCTTTGTTCCTAGACAACACACTATGCAAAAATGAAATTAAGGTTGAAAATATGTAACTAACTTAAGGGTAAAAATCATTACAGAAATGTTGTAATTACATCAGAACCAAGCACTACACACTCAGAACTTAGAATCAACATTACCCTTACAGGAAACCCAAACGTGCTGTGGGATGAAAATGCACAGCTAAAGCATTCAAACAACCTTAACTCTGCCCTGTGTGAACTTCTTGGCTACCACCTCTAATAGTGGTCAACACCAGAAATTGAACCAGTAATCCTCATGAGTTACTATGGGTTACTATGGGTTGAGCTAAATAGACAGGTTCTATAGTTGGGGCTATAACAGACTTATCCTCTGTAGATCGGGCACTGAGCGGGCCATATACACACATTGACCAGTGGGTTACAGTTACACTGGGAATTTCATATTCAGTGTAATGGGGGGAAGTTACAGGGTCTGTATCTCACATTCATTTTGGGTTTCCCCAGAAGTCAGGACTCTTGGCCATGACAGGAAATGTCTAGCAGCACCTGGCCCAGGACCTTGTGGAAACTGGAACAATGGTAACCTTTCCACAGCACCTTGGAAATGCTGAGCTGCCACAACGCCCAGGGAAATCAATGGCAACTACCGGTGCTCCAGCAAAATTGATCCTAATGCTAACTGAAGTCAAAAAGGCCTTCTCAAAAACTTAGCTGTTGCCAGCTTGCTAAATACAAAAAATAAATCTACAAGGAAATACACATCAAGCTTTTCTCAGGCCACAGGAGAAAGCTTCTTGTTTCAAATAGGCCTCACAATGTACAATCCCCAAGAGCTCTGGGAAATTGCATGGCGTTATAGAACATTAACTAATCTAATATTAACCACTCCGTGCAGCTCCTGAGCTGCTATAAACTATTGACACCAATGGAGCGACCCCAGTTTTCACCAACTGAGGGTCTGTCCCTCAGCATAGACAAGAACTGTTGTGTTTCTAATCTAGCTGGTTGTGGTTAACAAGTGGGCCCACAAGCGGATGGCAGAACGCTGAGCATGACAGACCTTGTCTACATTGACGGCTGCGTTGTGTTTAACACTGTTAGTGTTACTTGTATTCTAACACGATGTAATCTCCTAGGGTAGACAAGTCCCAAGAGGGCAGTGCATCCCTGGATGGAGAGGTTGGCAGAGTTTCCATCTCTCGGTGGGAGCCGGGAAGAGACCAGCTATCAGAAGCAGGCACCTGAGGAAGGTGGGATATTTCACAGGAGAAAGAGGAGAGAATAGCCAGTAATATTTGGTGAAATCACAAGGACAGACGTAGCATCCAGTTTCTGTTCTGAAGGCTAACTTCACAACAAAGAGGTCAGAGCTACAGTCCAGCCAATGGCATAGAAAGCAGCTTGATCTCTTCAGCTGGGAATTCCCCTGGAGGAGTCCCACAAGTGGTTGTAGAGTGGGCATAGGTAGCTCTTACACCAGCCCCCACTGCAAAATTTGGATCTGGAGCCACATGCTAAAGCCTGCGATATTCAGTGGTGCTCAGAGCCTGGGATTCGGTTCAGATCAAAAGCCAAAAGGGAGCCAGTCAGCCATGAGATCTGGAGCCAGAGCTGGGTTTGTGTTCTGAAGTTTCCTGGTATTTTGATCCAGGCATTTACATGGTTTACAGCCATCCATAATGTATAGTTCCTTTTAGCCATGTTTGTGGCCTCAAAATCCTCCAATTACCAAAAAAGGCAGGCAATCTCCATAGAGCTCCCTGCTCAGATTCCACCCCTGCCATGCCTATGCAAATACCCCCACCCAGCGATAGTACTATGCACTTAAATTGCACCTTTCATCTGACTCTCAAAGTACTTGACTTATATCACCTAGTGAAAACTCATATCACCCTAACTGCAGTGAGCAGATATTATTTTACAGGCAAGCTCCCTTCCCACAGATGCATCTTTTAGACCTATGCAACCGCTCCTTACCCATCACAAGCGGTTCATTACAATAAGCAGCATATTAATGAAATTCAGAGGTGATACGACATCAGGAGGAATTACAAACAATATTGAGGACGAAGAAATAGTACAAAAGGACCAAGAGAGGTTAGAAACATGGGCAGGACACACCACACGTAAGTAATATGTGATAAAAATGGCTTGTTGTCTAGTTGGCAGCCGGTATCAAGTGGAGTATCCCAGGGGTCAGTCCTGGAACTGGTTTTGTTCAACATCTTCATTAATAATCTGTAGGATGCGATGGATTGCACCCTCAGCAAGTTCGCGGATGACACTAAGCTGGGGGGAGAGGTAGATACCCTGGAAGGTAGGGATTGGGCAAAAAGTGACAGGATTGGGCAAAAAGAAATTGGATGAGGTTCAACAAGGACAAGTGCAGAGTCCTGCATTTAGGACAGAAGAATCCCAGGCATTGCTACAGGCTGGGGAGCGGCTGGCTAAGTGGCAGTTATGCGGAAAAGGACCTGGGGATTACTGTGAACGAGAAGCTGGATATGAGTCAACAGTGTTCCCTTGTTGCCAAAAAGACAAATGGCATATTGGGCTGCATTAGTAGGAGCATTGCCAGTAGATCGAGGGAAATTATTATTCCCCTCTATTCGGCACTGGTGAGGCCACATCTGGAGTATTGTGTCCAATTTTGGTCCCCCCACTACAGAAGGGATGTGGACAAATTGGAGAGAGTTCAGCGGAGGGCAACAAAAATGATTAGGGGGCTGTGGCACATGGTTTATGAGGAGAGGCTGAGGGAACTGGGCTTGTTTAGTCTGCAGAAGAGAAGAGTGGGGGGAGTTGATAGCAGCTTTCAACTACCTGAAGGGGGGGTTCCAAAGAGGATGGAGCTCGGCTGTTCTCAGTGGTGGCAGATGACAGAACAAGGAGCAATGGTCTCAAGTTGCAGTGTGGGAGGTCTAGGTTGGATATTAGGAAACACTATTTCACTAGGAGGGTGGTGAAGCACTGGAATGGGTTACCTAGGGAGGTGGTGGAATCTCCATCCTTAGAGGCTTTTAAAGCCCGGCTTGACAAAGCCCTGGCTGGGATGATTTAGTTGGTGTTGGTCCTGCTTTGAGCAGGGGGTTGGACTAGATGACTTCCTGAGGTCTTTTCCAACCCTAATCTTCTATGATTCTATGAATACGGGCTAGCTTTGTACTGGCATGTGCTAAGTGATACACAGCATGTGATGCCATGCTAAGAAGGATCTCCCCTAAGACAACATGGTTTTAGATTGTCCTTTCAACATAGACATTAATGATCCCATGACTCTTCTCACAAAAGCAGGGATTTGCCTCTGCAACTTTGGCCAAAAAGATCATTCCCATCTACACCAGTGTTATACACTGCGGTGTTCCCGGTCTGGCTGCCAAACCCCATCCCAGAAGTGGTTGCATTTCAGTGCTGTTGTACATGTATGATTTCTCGTCCCTGAGAAGTGTCAGGCTGAGTGGTGCTATGTGACTGTGAGATGTTGTTGTTATCATCAATATTTTCTTTTTCTTGGCTTTGTTTTAATGTGACTGACAATTAGCTGTGACGGATTAGTGAACAGTGTTTCTGAAGCGCATGGATTCATATACAATCTTCTCAAATGCAACCCTGCTCCCAGTGCACACCCATTTGCTATAAATGGGCGCACAGCTTTGCAACTCAAGTTTATGATTTTATGGTAAATATGAGTGAGGTTGAGTGACTGTGTGTATTGTGCTGGGACAGTTGTGATGATTTGTGTGGGTGGCAAATAAAGGGTGTGTGCTGCAGCAATGTGTGTTTGGGGGTCATTGTGTGCTGACTGTGTTGTTGTGTGGGGGATTGTGTTGGTTTGTGTCAGAGGGGTTATGCTGGGAGATTTGTGTTGATTTGTGCAGGTGGCAATTGGGAGCATGGGTGTGGCCACTGAGCCAAGTAATTCATGATCTGTGCAGTCTCTCGCTCAAATAACCAATGAAATCTTTGCATTCAAATTAGCTGTAGAGTAAGGGTGATGACTGGTTGAGTCAACTCTGATATCACAATGGTCTAGGACTCTTGGCATGGCATAGAGTCACACCTTACTGCAGCTGTGCACTATGTAGGTGGAATGTATAAAGTCAAAATGGCTCAGATCTTAACAATTGAATGGTAACAGACCATGACACCCAGTAATGATTCACCTTGCTGATATACTGAACACAAAGAACTCTCAGCCACACTTGCAGTTGCTTCCATCGTGCTATACTGACTTACCAGACATTTTAGGCTTCATGTGACACACACAGTGACATTCCTGAATTCTGAATAGATTTATCTATCTTTCTAATAAGAGTGTGCGTTAGTAAAATGCTCAGTTTGTAGAGTTGCCTTATTTTAAAATCAAAATAATTTATACTTCACACGTAGTTTTCACACCAATGTTTTTATAAGCAATGTGTTAAGCCATACGGTAAGCATGTTGTGCCCAGGTATGAAGGATAGTCTGCTAATAATTAGGACTCCAGAGATCTGGTTCGTTTGCCTGACTGTGCTGCAGACTTCCTGTGTGACCCCGGCAAATCATTCAGCCTTTCTTTGCCTCAGTTTCCCCATCTGCAAAATGAGGCTGATAATACTATAAGGAACTGGCTAGTGAGGAGGTGTACCACGGCCCTCTACTGGATGGATTTCTAAGTGCTCAGTTGTGTATCACAAGCCCTATTCTGCTAGCAGCTAGTAGGTATTTTCTTCCTCCGAGTGGTAGTGGCTTGTGCTTTTAGAGCAGGAAGATCTGAATTCTCTACTGGTTGTTACCCTGAAGTGACAAGGGGCCACAGTGTGCAGCACAGTGACCACCATGAAGTCCCAGGGAGCAACAGATTTGTTACTTGATACAAATGGATCATGGCACTAAACGAAACAAGTTCTGTAAAATCCTTTCATTCCCTCACATGGAAAGCACCAAAGAGAGGCCCAGTTTCATTATTATTAGATCCATTTTACAGATGGGGAAAAATGATATGCAGAGCAATGAAGTGACTTGTCCTAGGGGCAGAGCTGAGAATGCACGAGTTCTGGCCACCACTACACAACATGTCCTGGAAAACACTACAAATGTTCTATTAGATGCAACTCCACTGATATTTCACCTAGTTCCTGAGAGGAGATGGGTTGCAGGCAGCTGGTTCTGTGCAGTTTTATTTACTGAGGTCTCGTCTACTTGAGAACACTGCATTGCTTTGACTCAAGGTGTGGTTTAGTTAAACTGGTGCAGACCCCTGTGTGAATGCTCTTATTTCCATGTAAGAAGGACTTATTGCAGTTTAACATAAATCAATTAGAAATTGGTTTTAGCGCTCTCACAGTAAGCCACTTAAACCAATATAAGAGCATCCACACTAGAGCCTACACCAGCTTAACTAAATTGGTTTAGACACTGATTTAAATTACATGTTCATGTAGACAAAGCCTAAGAGACATCTGCATGGAGACAGAGGATCTGCCCCAGGGTCCTTCGTTGCTTAGTTCATCTGCTTCTGCTGCTCATGTTCCACCTGGGGTCATCTTCTTATGTAATACCATGCTTAGCTGCCAGAGAGAGGTGGATGTCACCTGCATGGGATCCTACAGAGCTGAGGACCGCCAAAGCTGCTAGGCTCCTGTTGTCATGCTGCGTCTTTAAAACTTACAACAGCACAAGGGAAACAGAAAGGACAATAGCAAAACTCTCCGTGCCATGTTGCTCAATTGCATTTCCATTAAATGTTAAGCATGAGGTACAGAGGGGCAATGGGATCCTTTGCTCTTCCCAAAAGGCAGAGAGAGACCTGGACAGTGTCAATTCCAGATCCAGAATTTGAGCCTCATACATGCAAAATTTGGGAGTGCCTGGCCCAGGGGGATTGGCTCAGACCCAGCTGTTCTTCTGTATTATTATTTATTTATTTGTATTATGGTAGCATTGAGTCCCCAGCTCCATTGTGCTAGGCACTGTACATGCACATAATGATTCTTTCAATTGTTTCTGGACTCAACTGGTAGTTGTCCTTCACCTGGTGAGGAAGGGCTGATATCAGGGAACAATAACACGATTAGGCTCCTGGGGTAGAGCGATTTGGCAGCTTAGTTGGCCTAAGACAGGGGTCGGCAACCTTTCAGAAGTGGTGTGCCGAGTCTTCATTTATTCACTCTAATTTAAGGTTTCGCGAGCCAGTAATACATTTTAACGGTTTTAGAAGGTCTCTGTCTATAAGTCTATAATATTTAACCAAACTATTGTTGTAAGTAAAGTAAATAAGGTTTTTAAAATGTTTAAGAAGCTTCATTTAAAATTAAATTAAAATGCAGAGCCCCTCGGACCGGTGGGCAGGACCCAGGCAGTGTGAGTGCCACTGAAAATCAGCTTGTGTGCTGCCTTTGGCACGTGTACCATAGGTTACCTGCCTCTGGCCTAAGATTTGGGTTTATTTCTCACTCCAGTCCGATACTGCATTTTAGTGCCACATCCATTCCTGCCTCTGTGAATTGCATTTTTTAAGGCCAAGATGAAAATGAAGGGAATTTGCTGCTGCTTCTGTTCACCCTCCTTGTGTGCCTTTTAAACCAGGCATTCTCAACCTTTTTCTTTCTGAGGCCCACCCCCAATGGCCTGGCAGTGCCACAACTGTTTTTCTGCATATAAAAGCCATGGCCAGCATTAGGCGGTAGCAATCAGGGCAATTGCCCAGGGACCAACGCCACAGGGGGCCCTACAAAGCTAAGTTGCTCAGGCTTTGGCGTCAGCCCTAGGTGGCAGGGGTCCCATACGGCAGGGCTTCATCTTTCTGCCCTGGGCACCAGCAAATCTAATGCCGGCCCTGCTTGGCGGACCCCCTGAAACCAGCTCGCGACCCCGCAGTGGGTCCTGGACTCCTGGTTGAGAACTACTGCTTTAAACCACTGGGTGGTTCATACACAGCCAACTTCTGCCTTTTCTTCTCTGAGGCTGGGAACTGCCCGTAGATCTCCTGAGCCCCACTCCAGTGCCTTAACCACAAGCCCATCCTTCCTTCCTGCTCTAACGAATAGTGCATGAGGGGTACAGAAGGACAAAGAAGAGAAGCAGCTGGAGGAACAGAAACTGATCTCTCCTATCACTGAAGGTATTGCACATTCAGGGAACTACAAACAAATGGCTTCTTTGATGCTTACAAGAGTGGAAATGACACTCCCCTAGTTGAGACTGAATCCCTGTATGTGTACTTTCACAGTCCTTAAGCTTCAATAATGGGGGTAGGGTGTGGGTCTCATTACAACCCAGCTGGCCAGGGAAAGCACTATCCAATTGGGTGTTTGATTAGGGAAAGCAGTGAATGCTTAGCACAGTTATCAGGTTTAAGGCCAAGGACTGAAAAGGGGGACTGTATCTTAGACCTAGAAAGAACAGAAAAGTCCATCTTTCCCACCCTCTTCTGGTGACTGGAGGGTGGCTAGCTGCAGCAGGGATGCTGACAAAGGCCTGGAATAAAGCAATAAGTCAGAGGTGTTGATTCAGGCTGTTTAGCCAGCTAGTTGTGTTGCTTGTCCACTTTGTCACTTGCAGGAACTCCGCCCATGACCACACCACCACCAAGTGGGTGCTCTGATTTGTCATGCAAAACCTTATAGAGCTGGTGGGGTGGATTTCTCAGCCCATTTGGGAGGCTCGGCTGCCAGTGACAAGTACCTGCTGGAGCTCTGCACTCCTCAAAGACTCCAGACCAGAGCACACCTGAGCTGCAGCTGCACTTCTCCTCCTGTAACAGCCGAAGAGGATCCAGTTGACATGGCGGCATCCCAGGCCTGGCGCTGCCTCGCATTGCTGCTCCTGCTGCTCTGTGACCCCGCTCGCTTGTCCAGGGTGCCCGCGCGGACGCAGAGGAAAGGGATTCTTGCCGAAGCCATGCGGAGACTGCAGGAGGTCTTTGACATTGAGGCCTTGCCCCATGATGTCCTGCCTCACAGGAAGCCACCCCAGTTTATGGTAGATCTTTTCAATAAGGTGGCAGATTCCAACGGGATCACGAAGGCCCCAGGGCTGCTGGAAGGCAACGTGGTGCGGAGCCTTGAAGACCGAGGTAAGCCACAGAGAAGGAGGCTGGGTTAGGATAAGTGGGACAAGACAAAGCTAGGGAGGCAAATTCACCCCTGGTGTAACTCCACTGAAGCTAATGGGTTTGTGGGGAGAGCAGGGCTGTATAGTGGGGGGGGGGGGAATGAAGAGTATGCTGGTGTGTACGTGTGTAGGAATGTGGAAGGGTGTTGGGTGATGTAAAGTGTTTTGTGTATACATGACCCCTGTAGATTAAACTTTTATATGGAAGCCTTTGATACAAACTCATTGCTACTTAGTGAATGCAGGGGGAGGTGGGGCATCCCAAATTCAGAATAAACACAGGTCTGATTATTTTTTAAAAATTCTTTTAAAATATCCTGTGCACAGAAAATTCAGTTTGGTCCATTTTATTAGCAGCCTGGCTCTTGCATGGTTATATGCTTTTGGTTTGCTGTGAAGATCTATTTTTAATTCTATTTTCACTTCATTGTCTTAAGTCTATCACTATTTTAACACACACATTTGAATAGTTCTTCCTGTTACTGCAGGTGACATATTGCCATTTCCTGGAAAATCAGAGTATTCTTTCTGTGTCTTGCATGTTGGACTGGTTATTAATAGTCCTGGTTTTTTTTCCAGATTATTTTGATCAGTCTTATTTCTACTTCAACATCTCTTCGGTTGGGAGGAATGAACAAATGCTAAAAGCTGAGCTCAGAGTTTTCAAGCTAAATAAAAACCATGTGCCTCAAAAATCTTTTTGGCAACATTTTCTCAAAGTAAGTGGGCGATTATATTATTAACAATAATAACAAATGACTAATCAACGGACAGTGTCTTTAAGCTAACAAAGTTAAAAAAATCAAGCATGAAAGAAATGAGACTGAAACCAACTACCCCATGAAACTATCCTGAGTTTTATGTAATTACTGCCAGCAATTTAGAAGTTTGACTTCAACAAGCAAAGCAATATAGCCAGGTTTTTGGTTTTGTTGCTATGCTGTTTCTTTTTTTCCCTTGAGTTTTTTTCAATGAAACATTCATGCGGCCAAACAATCTACTGGTTTATCTGTGCAAAAACAAACAGGACAGTTCAGTGATCCCTGAAGGTGAGCTCAAACCACAGCCAAGCTATCCTGGATTTTGAGACATTTGCAATCCAGATCCAAATTCTGCAGCTCCCTCCAGTCCATATCTACGGAATCAGGTGGCCTGCAAACCCAATGGGCAAATATGTGGGGCAACAGGAAACTTGGGACAATATCAAGTAGTCAAAAGAGACAAAAAAATAGATGGCCAGGTGATTTTTCCATTTGCAGATATTTTTTGTGTGTGGCTCTTAGTACATAAGATAATATCCAAGTGCTGAGAGAATATTCACTGTTTTGTTTTGTTTTTTTTTGTTTGTTTCATTATGATTACCAGATATACAGGTTCTTATTTATTACTTACCCCTAAAAAAAGACTGAGGATTAGGGGTATATATCTATCTAGGATTAGGGATCTAGATAGACCTATCTGTAAGTATAGTAGATTTACATTACTTCTTGCCCTTATGGGAAGCTGACCAGAAGCAACTTTTTAGTTTCAGTCTAGGTCAACAGACAGGGTGAATCCACCCTGGAAGTGGAGGAAATGTGTTTCTTTGATGCTGACCTCTTTGCTGGAGACCATCAATTGTTCCCCATTTAATTTTGTTTTGTTGTATTACCATATTCAAGGTGGATGTGTATGAGCTTTTGGACAGGGGAAGTAAGCCGCAGAGAAGAAATCTCATTTCATCCAGATTACTGTCTTTGTATACCGAAGGCTGGGAGGTGTTCAATGTCACGCAGACAGTAAGCAGAGAATTCTTAATTCCGTTGTTTTTTATGCTAAAGATATTGTAACAAATTCATGGCCATGGGCTAGGAACTTCATGCTGGATACCAAAACTTCAGGGCACTAGCAGAGACAGAACCTTAAATTCTCTAGTTCCAAATCCACAAGTCCGATAACCTGAGCTGATTAACTGGTAGCAGCATACGGCCTGCGACAGCCAAATGACCTTAATTCTGCTCATAGTAACATCATACAATAACTACATAATTATGATTAAAGCATTTTAATGTTTGCGGTCCCAGGGTAGATGTCATTGATTTCTTCGGAGAAATTGGTTTTTCATTTTCTTTTTATGCTCATGGCATCACTGTAGGGCAGAGTTAAGGTTATTTGGGTGCTTTAGCTTTGTATTTTCCATACCTTAATATCTCTAGATCCTTATAAATGTAACCTTAACTCTAAATCTCTTTGGTTTGTAATACATGTTTTGGAGATGCCCTTACATTATTGATATGTACTCTCAACCTTATCTCCAGCTGAACCTGTTTTTTTGGTGTGGGGAATTTCACTTAAAAAAACAAAATTAACCATCTGATATCAGTAATGAGTTGAAAATCTGTGCTATCAGCCTTATCTAATTATTTTATTCTATGTTTAAGATCAGATTCACAAGCATGCTGTGGATGACTGGTTGAATTGCCTCTGATGTTACAATGGCTTCAGCCAAGAGTGACCTGAGCCAGTGACTTAGCCTTACCTGTTAGTCCACAATCATAATAGTCAGATTCAGCTATTGTTAATAACTTAGCTTGATTGCTAATTTCTTCAGATGTAGCCTGCGTGTGAGATTTAACAATATGGAAAGTCTGGAGTCTGTATTATTCCATTATTAAGATTACTTTGGAAAAGAGAGATTTGAAAAAGGATTCTAAATTCCTGACAAGGATCAATTTTAAAATTAATTTTAACTCATAGATTAATCAATCAATGTATTAGTAAATTCTCCAAAAAATAATTCTGTATTTAAAGGCAAGGGCTGTGGTTTTGGGGAAGTTACACTGTATGCTTCATACAACACAAAGATGGTGAGTCCCTGGTTTAAGTACTAAACTCAATTTAACCTTAACTAGGCAGTCACAACTATTGTCTTCATAATAATATACATATCTCCTGACAATCCTTTAACCTCTTCCTTCTTCCCCCATATAAATATTACTTAGTCCTAATGAGATAGACTTATTCAAATGATCTTTTCCACTTTTCTTTTTTGTTCCGAGGTTTCCAAATGGTTTGGAAACAGCAGCACTAACCATGGCTTTTTGATCACTACAACTCATCTATCTAAAACCAAAATGGAATCCAACTTCGTCAAGTTTGCCAAGAGCCGGCACAATATGCGAGACAGTAGGAATGCTTTCTTGGTCCTCTTCACCAATAATGACAGACAGAAATCTTCCAGCTTCCTGCCCTCTTCCACTGGTAAGACAATGCAACAGTAACTCTTTGAACAGACACTCCCTTTAATTAGTTCCGTTACTTCCTCATCCATTTTCTGCAGATAGTTTCATTAGTCACATGCAGTTTCTGACACTGAAACTGATTCTGGTTTGCCACTGTCAAAAGCTTGCTTTGATATAATCATTTTATTATTTCCCTCCTGTAGTGGGTCACCAGACATTTTAGGCCAGGTCTGTATTAGGAGCGCTTTGCTGGTATAGTTATACTAGTGTTTTATACAGGCAAAGCACTCCTAGTTTGGAGGCAGTTTAGACCAGCAAAACTGAAGCTTATTCGAGCCTCACCGTGAGCAAAACAAGTTATACTGACAAAAGTGCAGTTTTGCCTGGTATAACTGCATCTACACTAGGTGCTTTTACCAGCACAGCTATGTCAGTCCCAAAACACAACTCATCGCATCCCTGACCAACATAGCTATGCTATGCCAACAAAAGTTTGTAATCTTCAGTCTACAGACCCGGCCTAAGTATGTCTTCTCTTCATGCCCACCATTCTAGTCAAAGGTGTAGAACCAGTGACTCCCAGCCTCTGAGCATGCAATGTCAACTCCACCAATATGTGGAGTTCAGGACCTCATGGGATGCAAGGTAGTGCTGGGGAAGAGGCACAAAATGCTAGGGAGGATAGCAAGCAGAAGGAGGGAAAAGGAGATACACTGGAGGAAGGGAGAGAAGAGGGCCAGAAGGGAAGACAGGCTGGAAGTGTCACTCAGATTGTGTGTTTGTGTGTGTGCATGTGTCCACCATGCAACGTTTTAGTAAGTTAAAGAAAAAAATTGGAATTTATACTACAAAGGTTTCCTATTTATTAAATTTATCTCCCACAAAAAATGTGATGGCTATGAAGCTAAGGTTGCAGGATCATATCAGGCTTTAGTGCATATTACCTTTCAAGCAGGTAAACAACAAACAGAATACACAAACAAAAATGAGAATCCAGGAATGCAGAGGTAAGATTGCACTTCTCAAATGAGGCACTCAAGCCACCTTAACTCAGCCCCTGTAGAGAGATGTTCATACCATCTTTCCTTCTTTCCCTGTAGACTATCGAAA
Organism: Trachemys scripta elegans; assembly: GCF_013100865.1. Taxonomy (NCBI): domain Eukaryota; kingdom Metazoa; phylum Chordata; order Testudines; family Emydidae; genus Trachemys; species Trachemys scripta. The sequence goes on along the minus strand of NC_048304.1, from coordinate 60,020,376 downwards.
GCATGCTTGAGAGAATGTTGGTTTTTATCTTTTGTTTCCCACAATCATGTCTTTAATACTAAGTGTGATGATTTGTCACTTCTTATGTATCTAATATCCTGACAGGGCCATAAGCAGTTAGAAAATGGAGTTATGCAGTATCTGTATTCTCTACTTGACAAACCTCCTAGGGTACCTCAGAGGCGAATGCTATTGCTGCAAGCTACAAATCATCTCAGGAGGTCTACAGAGAGGAGGGACTCGGTGAGCACTAAGCTTGGGGAACAGAAGATCAGGAAGGCAACCCCTTCATTCCTGTGGACCTTCTGAGGTCTGCAAAAGCCCTTGGAGAAACTAAGGAGGCTTCTTGGTCCCTCACTCAGGAGGCTGGCCAGGGTTTCCTTAGGGGCTGAGTTACAATTTTAAGTCTATCTGTGCAAGGAAAAGGAGTAGAAAACTTTTAGTTATTTTATTTAGGTAAGAAAGTGACCTGCCAAGGAAAAATATATTGTGTTTATATCTACTTTTGCTTCTTTATGACTCATAATAAAAGCCAAAAGGGTGTTTTGTTTTGTTTGTTTAAAAAGGAGGAAGGGTTCTGCTTCTTCTTTATTTACATTAGATTTGCAGGTCCTGTCTAGGCTAGAAGATTCTGCATGACTGGAGAGCTTATGCAAATGGTGATATCACAAAATGGAAGCTCAGCTGTCCAGAGGGGAAGGGGTTTTTAGTCGGGGAGTTTAAAACTTTTTTTGCTTTTGCTTTTGGTTTGCATTCTAAAACGTTGATTTAACTGCAATGACTAACTGACACTTTGAATAAGGGAAGTCTTTGTTGACTGTTCAGTACTTCACCTCTTAAATTACAACAAACATCCCTTACACCTCCCACTGATCCTCTACCAAAGCGACGAGAGATTAGTCTTTACAGTCCTGATACGTCCAAATAAATAAAACTTAAAAATAAACTTTCCAGCCTTATTTGTACATCAGAAAGGACCCAAACAAGACAACATTGTGCTGGCTCATGAGAACCAGACAGTGAAACTGACTAGAAAAACAGTGAAACAGACCTGCCTAGTGTCAAGTTTACAGTGAAATTCTGGCTCCCTGTCCAGTAAAAGGACTTTATGTTGTGGCTTGGAGACAGAATTCTGCTTCTCAGCGTAGGGAACCTTTGCCCCATCTACAATTTGTGGTCAATAAATCTGGGCAGTCCATGTTCCTCTGGTTCTCTCCGTTTCTTTCCCCTCCGCCTTATTATACAGAGACATAACCAGATTTGGCTCCGTAGTGCAGGGAGCTGTGCAGTCTCCAACTGTTTCATGATTTTCTGACCCTTTGCTTTGTATTTTCACTGCTTTTTGGGTCTTGCATGCCAAGTTGAAGCTATACATATTCAGACTGGAAATAAGGCGTGCATTTTGAACATAGGATCAGGATGAGGATAATGAATCATTGGAACAACGTACCAAGGGTCATGGTGGATTCTCCATCACTGGCAATTTTTAAATCAATATTGGATTTTTACTTTTTTTTAAAGCTAGGCTGTAGTTCCAAAGGGATCCTTCTGGAGGAGTTCTCTGGCCTGTGTTACACAGGAGATCAGACTAGATGATCACAATGTACCTTCTGGCCTTGGAATCTAGGACTCTACGAAGAAGACTTCAGGATTTGGTCCTGAGGGAAGTGCAGCCTAATGTATAAGTATTTAAGATTTATAATACTGTCATTGTCTAAGGCTATGTCTGCACTCCGAGCTGGGAATGTGATTCCCCTGCCTTTGTATACATACTCGCACTATCTTTGAGTAGCAGTGTAGCCACGGAAGCACGGATAGCACAGTGGAGACATGACTAAGCCATGGGTAGCATGAACATGGCGAAGCCGTGCCTCCACTGCGACTGCCTGCACTATTGTGGTTGCGCTGCTATTTGTATTCGTGTTAGCTCAATGAAAGCTAGCATATGAGTATACGGACAAGAGCAACCACAACCCTTACTCATGGTATAGATGAAGCATAAGTGTCATGGTCGTTACCCAGTTTTGTTTAAATCTATGTGTTTCATGGGGACTGTCTCCTTTGAGATCAATAAACTCCTCCCACCGTATAGACAGAAATACTGTGTTCTTCATGACAAAGAACTTACCCCTGTCATGTCCTTTTGCTTTCAGAATTCCAGCCATCCTTGCCTGAAGACGATACTTCATCACACCTACCTCACCAAAACGAGGTCTTTGCAAACATCAGAGTGAACAAAAGCAGAAGAATTCGGGATACCTCCTTCTTCTCCCCCAAAGGCCAAATTGTGCCATGCCAGCTCAATGATCTCTTCGTCGACTTCCATGAAATTGGTTGGGCGGGGTGGATCATTTCCCCACGTGGCTACAAGGCTTATTATTGCAAAGGGGCCTGCCTGTTCCCCTTAGGGGAAAGTCTAAGAGCGACCAACCATGCTACCGTCCAGTCCATAGTGCATACGCTGAAACTGTCCAAAGACGTCAGCACGCCGTGCTGTGTCCCAGACAAACTGAGTTCCATCAGCATTATGTACTTTGACGACAGTGAGAATGTTGTCCTTAAGAATTATAAAGACATGGTGGCCACGAGCTGTGGTTGTCACTAACAAGAGCCCTTTCTGCCTGCAACTGACTTGCATCTGGACTCGGTGCACCCATTCTCCACAGCCCCAGTGGTGCTGGAACAACTTTTATAGTGAGGGTGCTGAAGGCGGATACCATGTATTTGGGTTGTTATTTCTATGTCAAGCCGGGGGGGGCGGTAGCACCCCTAGTTCCAGCACCTACGCACAGCTCTTGTGATGTTCAATTTAATAACATGTCAGATAAGGGAGGAGCCAGGCAGTCAGCTTTGAAATGGCTCCACCTCAAGGCTCCACCCATGGGACTGCAGCAGAGAGGAGAATGCTACCAAACTCTATAGACTTGCTGACTTTTCAAAGGGTCTCATGCCACCCGGCCTGTGGTGACAATGCAGGGAAGGTGTGGGGGGTGCTTCTGTATATACAAACCAGTGGGACCGAGCAGAACTTGGCTTAAGCAGGGCTATAACATAAAATCCTGAGCATTTTAGGCAGAACCATTTTTAGAAAACACCTCTGTTTGGTTAGAGTCTAGTTGTTGAAGCAGGGAGCCAGGACTCCTGCATTCTATCCCTGGCTATGGGAGGGGAGTGGGATCTAGTAGTTAGAACGAGGGAGAGGGGAGTCTGAGAGTCAGGACTTCAGGGTTCTGTTCCATGCTTGGAGGCATGGGGGCATCCTCTGCAGCTGGTTCCCAGGCCAGGCCCGCTCCCGATCTGCATATCCGTCTAGTGCTCCTTTCCAGGGACCTGGGTCTCTGTAGACTGCTCCTCTATGGTTAGTGTCATTCATAGCCACTACGACACTAAACTATAGAGACCCCCCAAAAGTCCTCCAGGACAGTAAGAGCACATTCCTCCCCGAGCCCAGGAGATCGGGTGGGAGCTGGGGACTACACTTTAGGCAGGGGCTGTATGGTCAAGCATGTCTGTGGGTGGATTCAGAGAGGTGGCTGGAACCTGGAGGGGAAGGGGAAGGAGAGGAGCTGGGGCAAGGGAACCTGGAATGGGGGTGGGCAGAGATTTTATGCAAATTAACTAATACATATTCATCAAAAATGCAAATATGGTATTGCTCTATTTGCATGGGCTCCAGATTTGCAGGCCTACAACCCTAAGGGTCAGGTCCCACCCCAGTACCAAGGGGGCCCCAACAGTGCTGGGCACATAGTGGCAGAGTTGTTCCTCAGCCTTGATCCAACACCTGCCTGGCACACCAGCTCCTGCATGTGCAATTGCCCAGCATGGCCCATTACACTCCCCTGCCCCCTACTCTTTCTAAAGCGAGAGGGAGACCATGCTGCCCAGGCTGCAGGAACAGCTCTTTCTGCTGTGCGTACATGGCAAATGCCTGCCATGTCTTGAGGCCTTTTTCCACTTTGTCACATGCTCTGGACCTGTGTATGATAAAGGTTAACAATGCAGGATAGACATTAGAAATAGCAAAACTCATTGCTAAACAAATATTGTAGTTTCTTCAAGTTCAACAGTAACTTTCTGGAGACATGGCGGCTGCAGAGAGCTGGAGAAAATATTTATACTGTAGGGAGCTATCTTTGTTTCTGTAAATAGCAACTTCTGTAATTAGCAAATTGCCAAATTGTTTTTACTGTATTAAATAAATGTGTGGAATATTTTTAATTAATCTGTAATAGAGTTATTTAATTTTCCAATAAAATTATGAAATACGTCTTCAATGTATGTTATTGCAATGTTATTACATTGGTCAGTTTCCCTTCTAAGGCCTGGTCCAATGCTCATTGAAAACAATGGACACATTTCCATTGCCTTCAGTGGGTGCTGAATCAGTCCCTAAACTCCCATGGCAAAATTGAAAAAACAAAACACAATATCTATCCCTATGCGCTTGATCCTGTAGTCGTCATTCAAATAAAACTCACACTAAAGCCTTCTAGGATTTTTGCCTGAGTACCATCAGCAAACTCAGATCCACTGGGATTAGCCCCAGTCACTTTTTTTGCCAATGCCCAAGTAATTTGAGTCCCAAACTGCACTTTTTGAAAGACTGTTTCAGTTTGTTGGCATATAAAGTTCTTAAGGGCAAAAAAGCCCAGTTGTGTTCCTATATTATACATTCCCATGAATATAGAGAGTTGTATGAAGCTATTGCAATTATATCAACAGATCCAAATTATAAAGATTAATGCTTTTTAGAGCCATAGAGTTAAGAGACTACAAGGGTCATCTAGTCTAACCCCCAAATGTGGCTCAAACTCAAACCCATTAAATAATTTATTCTGTCATAAATCTAGAAGGCCAATGTGCTACTCATTAAACCATAGAGCCTGACGATAAAGTGTATAAACTTCAGAGCATAAACTGATCCCCACCTTGGGTCAGGAAGGTATCTGCTCCCATGGTACAGTGACACATGATTAGATGGCCAATTCAGCCCTTGTGTAATTCCACTGAGGACAGTAAAAGCCAGATTTCCAAAGATGAGCTGCCTAACTCATTGAAATCAATGGGAGTTAGGCCCTTCAGATGCTTTTGAAAATAATACCTCTGATAATCTGGCCCTATGTGTAGTTACACTAGGAGTGAATTTGACCTTGAGTGTTTTATACCTTCCTCTGAACCACCTTTCCCAGGCCACTCTCAAAAGTCAAAGACTAACATTCCTAGGTCTCCATCCTTGGAAAACTATTAAAGTGACCCTGTTTGGCCCTAGAAGTAGCTGCATTTCAGTGTTGGGTGAAATGATTCCTGACACCTTTGCTGCAAAAGACATCTGTTTGATGTGCATTTTGGAGAGGGCTGAGGATTGCTTCCCAGAATGATGAAAGGGCAAAAAGGAACTTTTTTTGCAGTTGACTGCATTCCTGTTTGAAAAGTTAATTTCAATGCTGCTAGGACTTTCCTGAACTACTTATTTAGGCTGCAAATTCTTTGGCATGGGGACTTCTTGTTCTGTTTGTACAGCACCTGACACAATGGGGTCCTGGGCCATGGCAGCCCACTACAGTACAAATAATTCAAAATAATGATTACTTGGTAAGGTGCTAAAATCTTCCATAGGCATTGTTTTATTAGTTAAATACAAATTAATAAAATAAAATATGTTTGGAAAGTGCTTTGAGATCCCTTGGAATAACATTCAATATGTAAATATGTTATGACACTGTTAATAGGACTACAAGCAGAGACAACGTACACAGGGGTTAAAGTAAGACGCGAGCTTCTCTACCTCTCCCTGATGGAGAGAACAGGAGTCTCTTGGAGCTTTCCCTCCTTCCACCTCCTCACTGGGTTTGCCAACTCACCAGGCTTGGGAATCTGCAGTGGGGGCAGCAGATGTCAGTGCCTTGTAGCAGCTTCTGAGGGCTCCCAGCCTTCCCACAGTGGGGGGAGAAGCAGGAGCCCTTGACAGGGGAAGAAGAGATGTACCAGCGAGGAGATCCCAATTCACCTCTTCTCTCAGAAAGGTCTTTCCCCTTGCTGGGTCCATCACCCTCCCAGGGTGAGAGGGGAAGAACTGGCGTCTCTGCCACTGGTTCCCCTTCTCCTTTGAAGGCAACAAAATGGTCCAATGAACTTTATTCCCTGTCATGGCACCTACAGTGTGTGAGTGGGGGGAAGACAGTGACTGAATTCAGGAGGGATGAGAAGGGAGAATGGGAGTTTGTGGAGATGAGTCTAGGAATGGGAGTGGAATTGGGAGGGAGTGGAAGTTGGACACCACTGACAGAGGATAACTGCCTACTACTGTATCCAGCTAAGGGAGTTACTCCTTTAGTAAGTGAAGTCTGTGGTTTGGTGCTGGAGGTCTCGGTTTCAAACCCTTGCTGCTGACTCATAGACGTTCATGTGACTGGTTGTGGGCCTGCTTGAGAATCCAAACTCCTTTCAGATACTGTATATTTCTTCTCCTGCCAATGTTCTCTTCCCCTTTCTGTGCCCCAGCACCACAAGATAGTCCAATGCTGCATCACCACGTAAAGTTAACTCATGACAATAGCTGCCAAGATGGATAAGCTCCCTATCCTACACTGATCTACCATAACTACTAATATATATATTCCCCCACACAAAACACTGTTAACTTAAAGTTGCTCAAGTGTTTTTTCTCTTTTAGGTTTTATAGCACTGTCCATCACCATAGTATCTGGGTGCCTTCCACGTAGACACAATAGCAACAGTGAAAGCCTTCATGGAGTCTCCGGGTCTTCTCCCTTTTTGGATAAAAATTTGGTTTGGGGTAGGATATTTCTTTTCAAGTTAGATTTTATTGCTGTAGAACCCCTATTTTATGAACTAATAGTGGATTGAGGAGTTCATAAAATCAAAAAGTTAATAAAATTTAACACCTCAAAACTACAGGAAGTCTGGTGCATAGGTTGCAGTCTGGTGCACTGCATTACGTTCTTCTTGTCCTTCAAACCACTGCAAAAGGCTTTCCAATTCACCAAAGGCATCGGAATGTGAAGGGATGTTGACTTGTTCTTTGTCATCGCTACCTGCCTTATGTGTTTGGTTTTTTTCCTGATGGAAAAAAATTATTCTTATAACTGGCCATTTGTAAGACTGGTGTTTGTAAAACTGAGGTTCCACTGTAATATCCTCTTCTCTTTTTTATTGATAGGGATGAGTGGGCTGTGTCACTGTTGTGAGCCTCATTCTTATGAGGGAAAGGCTGTTTGTAGTGAGAAAATTCTTCCAGCTATAAGGCTAGCACTAAAAACCTGGGAACCCATGAGTTAAGACAGTATCTGCACCCAGCACAATACAGATCTCCATGCATTAGCTCAATGCCACCAAGAGATATAAGCATACAAACATACTGAATGTGGCCCCCTAACACAATCACTTTCAATTCAATAGTATCCCTCAATGCACACATCAAAGAGTCACCTGGTTCCTCTGGGACATCTTTATGGGGCCCCTGTTGATTCAGATGACAGAAAGAAGAAAGTTTTCTATTACAGAGCAGATATAATTAATAAGTACGGTAAGTGATGGCATAGCTGAATACTAGATAATACAGTTCTGTGCCACAACAGGTGAAATATGCACAGCAAGTTACTGCCACTCAGTTCTTTAAATTATTTTTTTTCTGCGCCACTCAACATAGTTTCATTATGGCTCATTAAACACTGATAATTAAAATAAAATATATTGGAATTGTTTATCCTGGACTTTGTAAGGAAATGAGGTTCATCATAATGCTGAGGGAAAAAATGAGAACTGCTCCAGGACTTGTAATTAGAATAACAATTACGCATAAGTTGGCTTTTATTTTTTTAGTAGCAAGGTGCATTTCTTGTTGTTAAATAACTGTACTAAGTAAGAATTCCAGAATAAGAATTGCTGAACTTTGGAGCATTGGTTTAGTTTCAACATTTGAACTGGGCATATGTTTACTTGACATAATCAAAGAAGTAGCAGGAGATTTGAAGGGAATGTGGATCTCTACCAGAGTGAACAGTATGGAAAAGGGCTGTGACTCACTTGGAGTCTATCTATATCTATTATTAATAATAATTTGTATTACAGTAGTATCTAGAAGCCCCAAATCTTAATGGGACTCCATTGTTTTAGGCACTGTTTAAAGCAGGGGTTCTCAAACCTCCACCCCAAAACCCACTTTGCCTCCAGCATTTATAATGCTGTTAAATATATAAAAAAGTGTTTTTAATTGATAAGGGGGGGTCGCACTCAGAGGCTTGCTATGTGAAAGGGGTCACCAGTACAAAAGTTTGAGAGCCACTGGTTTAAACCCATAGTAAGAGACAGCCCTTGCCCTGAAGAACTTAACATTCTAAATAGACTCTAAGGGATTGAGGGTGGGATCCACAATGGGATTTAGGCATTGCTGTGCTCAGCATCACAGCGCCTAACTTTTAGGCACCTAGGAAATCCGCAGAAGACCACTGCAATTCACGAAGCCTGAGTTAGGTGGCTAGGATCCCTATACAATAAATGGGAAGACACGGGCATTTAAGAATAGGATCTACAAAAGCCACCACACCTAGGGCCGCCCGTTGGGGGGCAAGTGGGACAATTTGCCCCAGACCCCATAGGGGCCCTGCGAGCCCTGGCCTGGCAGCGGCCTGGGTCTTCAGCGGCATTTTGGCGGCGGGGGGGCCCTTCAGTGCTGCCGAAGACGCAGAGCAACTGAAGGGCTCCGCGTCGCCAAAATGCCGCCAAAGACCCGGACCGCCGCCGGGTGAGTACAAGCGCCGCAGCTCCCCCGCTTTGCTCCAGGCCCCCTGAATCCTCTGGGCAGCACTGACCACACTAGGTGGGGAGCCGTCTAAACTAGCCAATGGGAGATGCCGACCAGAGGGCGATGTGCTATGCCCCACCCCCTCACAGATATAGGCACTTAAATCCAGGGTGCAGGAAGGCACCGAGCTCTGCTTAGTGATTCATGAATGGAAATGCTGCCTGGAGTCCGGAGGCTTAGGCGCCTCGGCTGTTTTTGTGGGAATGAATAAGGCCTTCTGCCTTGTCTATACAAAACAGCTAGCAGAGGCAGTAGTAGTGGTGGAGCTACCTATCTGAGCAGTTAGCCTACTTACCTAGGATATAGGGGATCCAGGGTCAATTCCCCCATCTGCCTGCAGGGGACCAAGTATTTGAACAGGGGTCTCATGTCTCAGAAGAGTCCTCCAGCCATTGAGCTATGCAATATTCTGATTTGAGGCTCTCTCCATTGACATTGTTCCACTGTGGCTAAATTATGAAAGACCATTATATAAATGATTGCAGTATATATACATTTGTCATACAAATATATACATATAATATATATAAAAATAAAGCATATAAATTATAAAGCAGTGGGGCTGCCCCTCGCTGAGGATTGTGGGAGTGCTTGGGAGTGAGGTTGAGTGTCGGTGTGCATCACTGTTTGCTCTGTTTTTCTTTGTGTGTTTAGTTTTATGGTTGTTTTGAGTTTAATTTCAGGATTTCTTTTGTTTTAGCAGGCTTTTTGTCTGTCCGCTGAGAGGAGACAGAGCCCTCAGTTTGTTGTGGATTCTGAGGGTTTAACCCATAGCCATGGGTTGAAAATTTTGCCTCCAGCCTCTTCCTCTGTGGAGGAATGTGTTGTAACTGTGGGGAAGGTGAGTGGGTTTAAAAGGTGACAGGTTTCAGAGTAGCAGCCGTGTTAATCTGTATCCGCAAAAAGAACAGGAGTACTTGTGGCACCTTAGAGACTAACAAATTTATTAGAGCATAAGCTTTCGTGGACTACAGCCCACTTCTTCGGATGCATATAGAATGGAACATATATTGAGGAGATATATATACACACATAGAGCATAAACAGGTGGGAGTTGTCTTACCAACTCTGAGAGGCCAATTAAGTAAGAGAAAAAAAACTTTTGAAGTGATAATCAAGATAGCCCAGTACAACAGTGAGTGAGGTCTGCTTCCCACATGAGCAATGCTATTGTTATGTTTGTTTCCTTGCTTAGCCTTGCTGAGCAGGTGGTTGTGGAGGAGATTGTGTGGGGTGTGTTTGTCCGTGTAGTGGCCTTCACAACACCTGCTGTTAAAGTTGCTATCTCTAATGTTCCTCCTTTATTAGGAAGTGAGCAGCTGGCCAGACCTGGCAAGTTATGGTAAGAACTGTAGCCCTATTAGGCTGATTCCTTGGGCTGTAAAGCTCCAGAGATTCAACATGCCTCTCATAGGCAGGTTTGTATGCTATTAAACAATGCTTCCCAGGTTTTAGAAGTTTCCCTGAAGTACGGGATTGGAGAATGTGACTACACTGTGGCTGCTGACACTGAGGACATGGCCTGTTTTCATTGTGGGAGTCTGACACTTTAGGTCCGTCAGTGCCCTAAGATGAGGCAGGGAATGGGAACTCTCTGCCTGGGAATGTGTGGGTTTCTGAGAGTAAAGCACAGGGCTGGGTGTGGCTGTGGCAGAGACGGGGTCCTAACAGGCTCCAGATGTCTGTGGGGATGTTTTTTGTTCGGGGGTTAGCACCCACTTTACAACCTGGGGGAGACGGCATCATGGGGTCCGTGGCTCCTGACTCAGTGGCCTCCTGGCCTGAACCTGACTGTGAAATGGAGGCTGGACCTGTTGCTATGGAATCTCTGGCCTTGGCTGAGGATTCTGGCTTGCAGGCAAAGCCCCAAAGTGACAAACAGCTGTAGAAGGTGGAGGAGGTCTAGTTTCTGAGGGTGCTGTGAAGTGGGCTAGTTTGGTCAGTGCAGTTTCCTCCTTGAGTGAGCCATTCCTGATTATACTAATGCTTCTGTTTTCTCACCTGTTGTTCCACCCGTGGATTAGGATGTTGACAAGCCCAGCAGTTTGCTTGCCTTTGGGTCTGCTGAATCTACTTTTAATAGCTTAGGCATAAGTCCTTGTATGTGCTTGTGGTAAAGATTCATCATTTTCGAATGCTTGTTACCGCATGGATGGTGACTGACTCCATCCATCCAGCCTGGCAAACTGCATGCAAGCCTCCAATTGTGAAGAGGATGGGTGATCTCCAATGGAGAATTCGTCACAGAGCTATAGCCATGCATATGTTTGTACATCGTTTGGCTCCACAGGTATCCTGTCCTTTTTGTGACATGGAAGAGACTGCTTTTCATACGTTTCTTACTTGTTCCAGTTTACAGCCATTATTTCTTTTACTTCAGAGTATTTTTTGGTTATTGTCCCTTGATTTTCCCCCCTACTGTATTTATTTTTACTGCTAAATATAGGCTCACAAAGAGATGTGTGGTATGCCTTGCAAACTTATTTTGGGTCAAGCAAACATGGCCATTTTAACAAAACGGACCATGTAAATGATCTGGTACTGGGCTTGCCGATGTTATTCAGTTTTTTAGATTTTTATGCCTTCGGTTAGAGTTTAGATATTTTACTCTCATAAGCAATTTGGATCAGATTATTTAGCAGTGGATTATTGGAAATGTACTTTGTATTAGGATGAGCGACTGTTTTTCAATCTGTAATTTACTGTGTTTTTATACTGATACTATTAAGTGTTTTAAAAGTCAGCCTGTCTCTCTCTCCATCCCTCTCCCCTTCAGTGACTATTTAAATATTTATCCACAGTGCCACAGGAGAGACTGAGGAAGCTCCAGATCAGAATATCCCAAATCTGACTGGTTACAGTGCTCTCCTGAGAGATGGGAGAGCCCTGTTCAAATCCTTTCTTCCCCTCAGGTAGAAAGGGAAATTGACCCTGGGTCTCCCACATCCCAGGTGAGTGCTCTAACCACTGGGATAAAAGTTAGAAGGTGGGTGGCCTCCTCCTCCTGCTGGACTTTGAATGGGACCCCATCTGGTAGGCATCCTGCCTGTTGTATTAGGCCCTGCAGACACTTAGGCAGATGAACACCTGTCTTCCCTGGTTTGTGAATCACCCTGGGGCTTAGGCCTCCTGATGCCTAGAGGGAGGAAGCAGCGTGCTTGCCCAGCGGCAGGAACGTAGGCGCCTAGGGAGCTTTTAGCCTGAAAATGTAAGCGCCAACTAGTGAGCTTAGGCAATTACAGGGTTCAGTGGGAGTTTTGTGGATGCCAGTGGAGCCAAAACTTGGATTTAGGATTGAGAGGACAGGGGCAATATCCTCCTAAAGGCTTGAGGCAGAGAGGCAGCTCCATAGACTAGAGGAGCAAGCAGTGACTTCATAGAGATCTGAAGCAGGGGGGCAGCCCCATAGGATGCAAGGAGGCAGTGACCTCACAGAAGCCTAAGGCAGGAGTAGCCTCGAGGATCTGGGCAGGAGGAAGTTGACCTCTCAAGGGCCTGAGGCAGGAGGCAGCCCCACAGGCTACAGCTCTTCTGTGGGTGGGGAACATTTGAGTCCCTTGCAAAGGGTGGTGTTCCAGTTCTCCAAATCCTGATGTTTCCCAGCTGTTCTTTTGTTCTGAGAGTTTTCACGGTGCTCCTTGAAAGGGTGGAGTTGCTGTGTTAGAGTAGGGGAAGACAATAGTGCAGCTGGGGAAAAGGGGCTCCTATTGGGGGGAGAAGGGTTGGGTACATTGTGTTTGTGTGGGAGAGGGAGGTGGGACTGTGTGGGTGTGTGCAATGGGAATCAGTCAGGAGTGGTTTCCTTTTGCCCAGGCCATGGGCTAGGACTGGGGATGAGGAAAGGTAGGATGCCTCTAGCACACGCTAAGCTGGTGAAGTTGGATCCGGCAAGAGCCTGCGCTTCAGCTCGACCGGCTTAGCATGCGCTGAAATACTATTTGCTTTGTCTAAACCAGAGCATTATAACATGTTAGATCATCCTAGCTAACAGGGGCCAAAAAAACCTGACATTTTATCCTAGTCAAGCCAACACCCTAGGTCTGCATCTGGCTGCCTAGGATAGTTACTATGGGGATGTCACTTACTTCTTTGTAGGAGATGGATGCTGATGACCTCTCTCTACAGGTATGTCTACACTGGATAAAAAAATAAGGGGTATTCTTAACTCAGGCGACAAGAGCAGTGAAGACACAGCAACTTGGGTTAGCAGCTTGAGTTTAAGCCTATAGGGCAGCCTGGGGTCGAAGTGGAGCTGCTGATTCAAGTTGCCATGACTTCACTGATATTTTAACTCAGGTTAGTGACTCCGATTTAAGAACCCACACTTGTTCTGCAGTGTCCCATATTTTATATGACAGCTCCACTACCCCTGTTGATGCAGAGGATAGAGCTATGGAAAAGGGCCTCCTTGTCCAAAGTAGTGTCTGGCTGAGGGTGCTGACCAGCCCTGGAGTTTATAGAATCACAGAATCATAGAAGATTGGGGTTGGAAGAGACCTCAGGAGGTCATCTAGTCCAACCCTTTGCTCAAAGCAGGACCAACCCCAACTAAATCATCACAGCCAGGGCTTTGTCAAGCTGGGCCTTAAAAACCTCTAAGGATGGAGATTCCACCACTTCCCTAGGTAACCCATTCTAGTGCTTCACCACCCTCCTAGTGAAATAGTGTTTCCTAATATCCAACCTCCAATTTGTCTATGTCATTCTGGACCCTATCCCTACCCTCCAGCGTATCTACCTCTCCCCCCAGCTTAGTGTCAACCACGAACTTCCTGAGGGTGCCATCCATCCCATCATCCAGATCATTAATGAATATGTTGAACACAACCAGGCACAGGACAGACCCCTGGGGCATGCCACTTGATAGTGGCTGCAAACTAGATATCGAGCCATTGATCACTACCCATTGAGCCCAACGATCTAGCCAGCTTTCTATCCACCTTATACTCCATTCATTCAATCCATACTTCTTTAACTTGCTGGCAAGAATACTGTGGAAGACCGTATCAAAAGCTTTGCTAAAGTCAAGGTATATCACGTCCACTGCTTTCCCCATATCCACACAGCCAGTTATCTCATCATAGAAGGCAATCAGGTTGGTCAGGCATGACTTGCCCTTGGTGAATCCACGTTGACTCTTCCTGATCACCTTCCTCTCCTCCAAGTGCTTCAAAATGGATTCTTTGAGGACCTGCTCCATGATTTTTCCAGGGACTGAGGTGAGGCTGACCAGTCTGTAGTTCCCCAGATTCTCCTTCTTCCCTTTTTTAAAGATGGGCACTATATTTGCCTTTTTCCAATCATCTGGGACCTCCCCAAATCACCACAAATTTTCAAAGATAGTCGCCAGTGGCTCTGCAATCACATCAGCCGACTCCCTCTGCACTCTTGGATGCATTGCATCTGGCCCCATGGACTTGTGCATGTCCAGCTTTTCTAAATTTCTTTCCTTAGGAATGGAGGGGAGAGAAGGATAGTACCTAACAAAGGTCTCAAGCCCCGCTCTTTCCCAAATTTCAAAACCTCCAATTCTCCCCAACTGCACAACCCAATCCCTCCCCCACCCACCCCAGCTGGCACTCCCTCCTATAGGACAGTGCCATTCACTGTAAATATACAGGAGCTCTCACAGTTAATTGGGAAGATTGTCAAGGGGATGCATTTCAATGACTCTGTGTAAAAATGTCACACCTAGTCCATTTAAGTGTCCTGCTAGTGTTGTTTGGACTCCACCATGGGAGAGCATTTAGCAGGTGTGAACTGATGTTTAGTGAATGAGTCAACTGTGCCTTGTTATTAAAAGCCATTCACAGAAATAAGAGGGCCTTTCCCTTATTACAATATACAAGACCATAATGGGAAGTTTCTGTACCTACAAGAGCATGTGTGGATACAGCTGCATGGAGAAACTAAGTCACGCCTGTTTCTTTACTGTAAAAGCAATAGCAAGTGACCTGAAATCTGGGCTTTGACACTTTGTTGGCATTAGGAAAATGACCTCTTACTGGCAACAAGTGCAGCTGGGTATAATTTAATGGCAAGCATTTTCAAACCAATGCTTTGCTGCATTTGAGTCAAAATTATGTCTTTTTTCTGTTAAAATTTCAGAGGTGGAAAATAAGAATCAACAGAAAAAAATGTTGATGAAATCAAAAAGAAAAAGGAGAAATTTGAAGTAGATCAGTTCTGCTACCTGCAGGATTGAAGCAAAAAGACCTGCATAGGAGCACAAACTTCTACTGCTTGAGCTAAAGGACTCCTTTTGTCAATTGGAGAGCAGAAGCAGACTCATACATCATTGTATACGGTTCAGCTACTTAAATGGACAACACACTTCTTAAGAAAAATGTCCTTTGTCTTTGAAAAACATGTAATGACTTTGCAATCTGGGATTTTTCCAGGCACTTCAGAAAGGAGCGGTGAAAATAGTTTTGTTTTAAAAATTTCTTATATATGTTCGCTTCTCCCCTCTGGTTATCCACATTATTCAGATTACTTAATAAATCTCTTGGAAATTTTTTTTTGCATCTTTCTATCCTCAATAGATACAGCAGAATTATGCAGCAAATTTAGTGAGAGAAATTATTACTTAGCTGAATACCAGAGTACATCTCTTTCTGGATTTATCCAAAGCTGAGCAGGAAGAAATGTCTATTTCATATTTCACATTGCATTATTTAGCTTCCATTTAGCCCACAAAACTTTGTCTCGTTAAAGGTATAAGAAAAACATATGTTTATTCCATAATTATGACAATGTGAAAGCATTGTTAAATTCTCATAAAACTAACAACGAATCTTTGAAGGCTCCATGGGAGTTGCACCCTCAGAGTTTACTGACTGAATAATTGCCTACATTCTGATCTGAAAGTGGTTGATTTCTTTTTATATGCCTTATGTATCATTATACCAGATGTTGCTATGTAGTTTTCTGCATGGAAAAAAGAGTTCATGTCTAATTAACATGTTGTGTTTATCAACCCTGAGAAGTTTCATGATCTTGTACAGTATGTCAGGATTACTTCTGCTATTCTATGATATTCTCCTTTCTTTTACAATCCTGCTTTTAATTTGTTTTTTAGTAACGCTTTTTCAAAATCATAAATAATTTTTTAAAAGTGGACTTGACACATCCCCAATTTCCATATATGGAAACAAAATCACATTCAGTGGTAAATTTACAGTTGTGCTGAGGCCCAGCCTCTTTTTTTATACAAGCACAGTAACACCTAGTGACCTGACCCCTACACAGATCAGGGTCCCATTGTGCTTGGTGCTGCACGTACGCATAGTCAGACACCGCCCCCGCCTTAACAAGTTTGCAGATTACATAGATGAGCCAGGTGGAGGGAAATGGCCATTGTACAGATGGGGAGCTAAGGCACACAGAGATTAAGACCCAGATTATCAAAGGTATTTAGGTTGTCTATCTCCCAGTAATTTTAATGGAGGATTGGAGGATCTGGGCCTACGTGACTTGCCCAAAGCCAGACAGAAAATCCATGATAGAACCAGTACCTGAACCCAGAAATTGATCACCTGAGTCCCTACACAGTACCTTAAGAGATTACTTACTGTAACTTGAGGTTCTTCAAGATAGGTGGTCCATATCTGTATTCCACACGTGGGGTACACATGCGTGCCATGCTCCCAAGTGCTGAAATTCTTCAAAGCAGTGCGGGTTGATCTGCACATGCACAGTGGTTTCCCTCGTGCTACCAAGAGACGGTGTGAGGTGAGGTGCAGGTTGATGCCTCTCCAGTTCCCTCTTACTGCAATCCAACAGGATCCAGAGCAGCGGGGAAGGAGTGTGGGTAGTGGAATACAAACAGGGACCACATATTTCAAAGAACCTCCAGTTACATTAAGTAACTTCCATTTCTTCTTCGAGTGCTGGTCCCTATGCATGGTTCCATTCATGGGTGACTAGCAAGCAGTGCTCAGAGTGGAGGAGGGGACGAAGAAGCTGGTAGCAGAGGTGCTTGTAATACTGCCCTTCCCACAGACACATCCACCATTGCAGCTTGAGTCAGAGCGTAGTGTGATGCAAATGTGTGGACAGATGTCCTGCAGCAGAAAACCCAGTAAGGATACCTTGGAGGCTGCTTGTGCTTGCGTGGAATGAGCCGTAATATTCTCCCAGAACGGGGTGAAGGTCTCTTAGCTACTTTTTAGCATTCTAATATACATCTAATATACAAAACCCAGTTAGAAATCCTCTGTGAGGACACAGCCCATCCACACGTCCTTTCTGTTATGGCGACAAAGAGCCTCGGAAATTTTCTAATGGGTTTGGTTCTTTGTAGGTAGAACTCCAGGGCACACTTGATGTCAAAGGAGTGAAGTCTCTTGTCTCTGGAATAAGCATGGGCTTTCGGGGAAAACACAGGTACGTGGATTGATTGGTTAATGCGGTACTCAGAAACAATCTTGGGGAGGAGTTTGGGGTGGAACCCAAGGCAGACCTACTCTTTGTGGAATACTGTGTATGGGGATGCAGGGGTGAGAGGTGTCTGCCATCATCATTTCTAGCTCACTGAACCTCCTGGCTGAAGTGATTGCCACAAAGAATGCCACCTTCACAGAGAGGTTGGTCAAGGCACATGTTGCTATAGGTTCAAAGGGCGGACCTGTGAGTAGGGGTTACAGTCCCATTGAGTCATAGGTTTAATAACCAGAGGGAAGGTCCTGACAAAGTCCTCCATGAATCGCACAGTAGTTGGGTGTGTAAAGACAGAATGTCCTTCCACGAGGGAGGAAGGTACTGATTGCTACTAGGTGTACTTGCAGTGAACTAAGGAGCGGGAAGGCTGGAGTCTTTAAGGACGCTAGGTAGTCTAGGATAATTGGAACATCCACAGTATCAAGTGAATGTTAGTGGTGGTGTATCCAGGCCGAAAAACACTGCCATTTAGCCCGGCAGCAGGGTCTAGTAGAATCCTTTCTACTTTGGCTAAGGATTTCCTGGACATGGATGAAGTATGAGCGCTCTATTTCTGATGCCCATCCAAAAGTCAGGATATGAGGTGAGTACACCCATATCGGGGTGCTTGCTTTTGCCCCCATTCTGGGTTCAGAGATCCTGGAACAGGCAGATTCTGATTGGCAGGTGTGCGGATATGGTTAGGAGTTCTGTGAACCAAAATTGTCTAGGTCAATAGGGTGTTAGGAGGATGGTGGCTCTGTCATGACAGATCTGTGGAACTTGTGGCAGCAGTGGGATGGGATGAAAAGCATATTTGAGGCCGGCCATCCAGGGGAGTTGGAGAGCGTCGCCCTAGGAATCATGGTTTCTAGCTCCCCTGGAGCAATACCTGCGGAGCTTCCTGTTCATCTGGGATGCAAAGAGATCCCATTGAGGAGTACCTCACTGTGTAAATATGTGGGTTAGAACTATGTTGTGTATCTCCCATTCTTGGTCTGTGAAGAAACTTCTGCTTAGTTTGTCTGCCCAGAAATTGTGAATGCCTGGGAGGCATGCAGCTTGTATCATAATGTGGTTTCCGAGACACCAGGTCTGATGAGATTTCACTCTCCCCTCTTTATTTATACAGACCACTGAGGTGCTGTTGTTTCACATTATCTATACATGGAGTGAGCATATGAAGGGAAGGAAGGCCTTGCACTGTGGATCGCTCATAGCTCTAGTAAGTTTATGTGTAATCTGGACTCTCTTGTGGTCCTGATGGAGGACATGATTCCAACTCAGGCCAGGAGGCGGTAAGAAGGAATTGGAAAGGTGTCGGCCCGCACCACCCCTTATAGTCTCAGTCGGGAGAATGAGGGAAACTACTGCGCATGGATCAACAGACATCACTTTGAAGAATTTCCAGACTTGGGCACATGGCGTGCATCCGTACGCCTCATGTGGAATACCCATAGGGATCAGCACTCGAAGAAGAACTACAAGACCGTCTTTCACTTTGCCCCCAATAAATCAGTTATAGATCCAGGGTAAAATTTTCAAACATCCTAAATGACTTAGGAGCCTTCGTCTCATTGACTTTCAGTGGAACATAGGCTACATAGGGACTTCTGAAAATGTTATCTCTATAGGTATGATTCAAGGTACAAGTTCTCAGATCTGCACTTGCAGTTCAAATGCAGGTCTAAAATGTGGGCACAGATTTTGAGAGAGAAAATTTCAACTGCCGGACTAAGAATATGCCCCTTGACACAAAAATAACAAGGTCTGAGCTTTGCAACATATGGATACAAATCAGGAAGCCACTAACTGAGTATTCCAGTCTCACTAGATCATAAAGCATAAACAGAGATGAACAGCAAGACCATCACCATTCCTCTCCATATTTTGTTTGTAAGATGACAGCTCACGATTTCATCCCCTGCTTCTGAGTCCAAGAGACATATAATAACTTCTTCCTTTCCCTCTTGCATGCAATGCTCAAGCTATATAAATTCTTCCATCTTTTTCTCCATCCGTGATATGCTGTTGCTGCTGGAATGTTGCTTCTTATTCTCATATCTCCCAAAGTTATATGTAATATTTTCTCAAGCAGAGGGATGATTCAGTGACACACAAATGCACCAAAGAACCATGAAAAGGAAACACAAAGATCAGGTTCACAACCTGGCATAAAAGAAGCAGTATCCCATAGGCCACTGCCTGTGACCTTTCCCACAAGGCGATGTGAAAATGCAAAGAGAAACAACAGTGGTTCAACTGACATTTATTGCTCACATGATGAGCATAGAACATTGTACAGGAGCACTCCCTAGACAGGTGTACACTGTTCGTATGTGGATCACACACACAGGTTCCGGAGGACAAGCGCATATTGTTTAGTCATATGATGTGAACTCCTCACTCCCCTCAATACCTCAGCACACAGCAAACATGGAGATCCAAAGAAATGGGGAACAACCATGCCAGACAACACTGCTAAGCTGTATGGCACCTGTACTGTGTAAAAACACCCACATATTGTAAAGCTACCTTACAGCTTTGGGAATGGTGCCTTGTTTGGAGGAGCACACTGCAATTTAGTTTGAGCTCTAACATGACCCAGCCCCCTTTTTTCACTTTGTATTGTGACTTCTCTTTAACAGCCATTTGCTACCTACTTAGCTGTATACATGAGGGCAGCATATCTGTGCATGTCTGGTTAAACTCACCTCCTTTTTCCAAGCATCTACGGCAATTTCTGCTTTTCTGTGCCGTATCTTTACCTATCCTTCGTAATGACATGTTTTGCCATAACCTTGATACTAGTAGTCAGTAATTTACAATTCCCTTTTATTCTCACATTTCCTCTACTGTGCTTTGGCCTTGTATCTACTGTAAAATTAATGCTGTGGGCCAATTTCTTCTCTTGGTTTCACAGCTGTCAATCTGGAGTCACCTAGTGGTACTAATTGTACTATTTATACTGGTACAAATGAGAGCAGCATTTGGCCTTATGGCTAAATCGGCTAACCCATGTAACTCCATTGATTTCACTGGGGTTGCGCAGGGGTAAAAGTGAGCAACATTTGGCCCTATAACTACATTTCATACACAAACCTTCATTAAAACAGAGTTAAGGATGCAATGTTAAACACTCAGAAGGCAGCAGAGGCCAAAGTTAAGGCTGCCTTTGCAAACTAAATTCTGCCCTCTTATGTGTGTACTTCAGACACAGTTTCCAATTGCATGATCACATGCTATATTTAAAATAACACAACATATTCTATGTATTTTTTCTACAACCTTACATATACACAGGGAACATCTTAAAGTATAGGCCACTACTCTGTGTATGCCACACCTACTAAGTCAAGAAAAGTCATTTATCTGAAAAGTACACAGTACACAGAGGAATAGTGAAAATCTGCAGGCACATCTAGGGGGTGCCCCACTAGATGTAGGAGATAATGTTATATGCTCTCTTATCTTATTGTTTTTCCACTACACAGATTAATGTCTTGTGAGCAGGTGCTGTTTTCAATCTGCTCTCAGTATGTAGTGTCTGTGCTCTCTGTGTCCAGACTCATCCCTTTCCTGCAGTTTGGCTTTCTTAACATAGAAATTAACAACAATACAATATAAAGTTCAGTTGAAACCTTTTCCCCATGCTTGTCTGCTCCTAGGGTCCCTCCTTCAGGGCTGCTCAGCCCACACCCTATATCCTCTCTAGAGAGTCCCTCCCATCGCCCTTATAACTGGGCCATAAGCTAATTCTCTTTTATTCATATTTTCTTTCTTTAAAATGGAAAAAGAAAATATCCTTAAATCAGGAGAATAGTTGGGTGACACAAAAATATCTGCATCTAAATTTCTGGGTTTCAGCCTTATTTGGTTTATACCTCTGGAGACCACTTTGATTATTTTTACAAATGTAACATAAATGAGAAACACAGGCATTATCCTAAGCAAAAAGAAATTCTCTGTGTTAGAACATAACACATCTCATCATAAGAATTCTCTGTGTTAGAACCCATATGCAAATACAAAGCAAGAGAGGTTCTGTGAACTATAAAATATTCATGGACTTCTTTCTCATAATTAAAAAAAAAAATAACAATTTTGTCTTCCCGGTGTGTAATTCTTGTGTGTTGGTAAGATTTACAAATATAGAGCAACATCAAAATTTTCCAAATTCAGCTGCTGATAGTTGGATGCCTAAATAAGTACTTTATTTTTCAGAGCTGATAAGAGCTCCCCAATACTTCAGTGGCCACTGAGAACATTCAGCATTTCCAGAAGGAGATTACTTATTTAGGAGCCTAAATATAAAAATAGGCACCTAACATTAGGCCCTCAGGTTTGAAAATACTAGCTTCAATGATCACGCTGTGTGAGTAATAAATACGTCAAACAGCAAAACTGGGATAAATTATAATGAAACTGGTGTCAGTTCTATGGACCTAGCCCTGCAAACTATAGCCTCACAGTCAGGAATCAGGACCTGTAGCAAATCCAGTCTCCAGGCAAACTAATGAGCACAGATGGCCTGTAGAAGGCTACTTGATTGGCTACAATGCCTGATTGATGGGAGGAGTCAGCAGACTGTCTCTAAAGCCCAGCAGCAGCAGTAAAGGGTCAATGGCTGCCCAAAGTGTTTGCCCATGGCTATGATAGTTCTTGCTTGTTCCAAGCCCTGCTCCTGGCTTGGACCCAGCCATTCCTCACTGCAGGAAACCTGGCTGTGACCCTCGGCTCTGATTCCTCACTTTGGTCCTGACCCTTGGCTCTGGCATCTGGCCTCTGATTCCAGTTCTGGCCTCTTACTCCTGCCTACTGACTCCTGCTCTAACCACTAGGCATGACTATCCATGTCCCAGTCACTGACAGAGTGATTCCACTGACGTTAATAGGACTAGATGTCTGAATATGGACTCTCACATGAGAAATGAGTGACAGGATCTGGCCCTAAAACTGTAAATCTCACGAGTCTTTCAGTATTCAAAGCCTCTGGTGATCTCTAACGGTCAGCTCTGCAGCTCTCAATTTTCTAATTGCTCAGGGCATATTTTAGGGTTTAGGCCATAAACAGTTACAGGGAAACGTGGAAATACATCTAAAGCAAACAATGACACCTTCCGCCATTAGGTGCAAAGGAGAGTTAAGTAGGGGAAAGTCTGCTAAAATTGCCTCAAACCTGCTGATGTCAAGGGAGCCAACTTAGCCTCACCTAGAGGAAGGATGATCCAGTAGTTAGGTTGCTAACTCAGGAGACCTGGGTTCAATTCCATGCTCTGCCACAGAGTCTCTGTGTGACCTTGGGTGGGCTGCTTAGCCTCTCTGTGCTTCCATTCCCTATGGGTACAATGGGGGAAAATATCCCTGCCCTGCCTCATAGGGATGTTGTGAAGATCAATATGTTAAAGCCTCTGCAGTGCTCAATTCTATGGTAGTGGGGAGCAGAGGAGTACCATACATGGATAGATCTCACCCTTTACTTACCCTTTGGAAACCATTCCTCATTAACCCTACTTTGGGGCACAGCTGGGTGGGGTGAGAACATGACCAGTAGAGAGTTGCTTTGTATGTTGTCAGCCAGAGCAAACCCATGGGGACATACTTCTTGGGAGTTATGCTGACTCTGTCACCATTCATCCCTGTGGATCCTTGATCTCTGCTATCACGTGGGGCTAGGTAAGGAAGGGTAAAGGCAGGGATCCAGGTGGAGAAGTATTGCCACTGAGATGGAGCTAACTCTCTGCACTTGTGTCCCAGCCATCTACAGATGCCAGACTCTGCCTGATTTCTCTGAGGATCTCAGAACATGGAATGGAAGGCTGTGAACTCTGCACTGAGCATTCCCTGGAGGATCTAAAGAACAATGCTTCCTGGGGAGGCAAACTCAGCTCCCTCAGACACCAGGCTCCTCAGGAGCTATCTGGGGCTCTGAGAATACCTTTGGGGGGCAGGGAGAGGACTCTGCATGAGGATCTGATATGGCCCAGACTTTGAAACAGTAACTTTTCCTTTCTATTTTGCCTGCTGCCTTAGCTGTGGAGCAAATATTTTCATTCCAGACAACACTCCTTATGTGAGAAAAATATATGCAATCCCCATTACAGAAAGCAAGGTTTACTTCCACAGTCAGTGGATGTAAGAATACTATTACCAGAGTGCATTTAATCTGTGCCTTTTAAACCTCCTATAGCTCCTATCATCC
Source organism: Trachemys scripta elegans (assembly GCF_013100865.1). Classification (NCBI taxonomy): domain Eukaryota; kingdom Metazoa; phylum Chordata; order Testudines; family Emydidae; genus Trachemys; species Trachemys scripta. The sequence goes on along the minus strand of NC_048304.1, from coordinate 59,996,926 downwards.
CTATATACTGCTTGACCTTATTGCTGCTTTCCATGGTCTCCCTCTGATTTGCAGGCTTCCTTATTAGTCTATGTTTCATTAGACTTTACCCTCCCACTCCCAATTCTAAGATCCCTATCTGGGAGAAAGGGACTCTAGCAATGTGGAGAGTTTTTATGTGAATTAAGATATCTGCTCCTTAGTTGAAATCTGAACAATGAAACAGTAACAGGATAACAAAGAGAGATATTCACCACCTATGAGTAACCCTTTCTCTAGCAAAACTCCCTTTGAACTCACTGAGGACTGCAACGTTATAAATTCAGGCCAGAAGTATTGTTAATAACCTAACTAGGCTGTGTATATATAATAGAGGTGTGTTACCCTTAGTGTCTGCAGGGAAGAGAAACTTTTCTTGACCAGAGAATCCGGTGTGTTTGCCATGGGAAGTGATTTAAATAAAACCTTTTGAAATATGGTTTTAGCTTTAAATAAGCGTTTCCGTCATCATAAAAAAGGCTCTAATGTCTCCTGCAGCTTTGATGTTGAACACGTCACATTCTTCATTAAAGCAATCACTGTTAAAACAGAGGGACATAAAGCAACATAGGATTTATTCCTTCATTAAACTGATGATCCGTATATGAAGCCAATTAACATGATGAGTCTGGTGAACATCAAGTGTAAAGAGGTTACAGAAAATTAAAAGCAGTCACCTTGGTCTTTAGCTAAAGAAAGAACACTTTTACATTATAAATTATAAGAGTGTCCAAGCGGGACAAATCGGCAAATTTGGTTAATTGGAAAATACATTTTACTGCACATGAATTAAGGTAAAATAACCTTTTAGCTACTAGCCTTTTTTTTGTGGCCAGGTATTGAGCATCACCTAGAAAGCAAGTGTTTATGACAGTGAGAGGCCAGCAGCTGCTTCATCAAACTTTGGTCACTCTGAGTTTCTTAAAGCTTTGCCAAATCAAAGCTTAAATCTCCAAAGGAAAAGATTTTCTCCACACATGATTTTGTTCGGTCCGTTCAATCCATGTCTAAGATTTATTGTAACGACTAAGTCTGCCATGGATAGCGGTGGGGACGGGGAGTTGCCGCCTACAGCACAAAAACAGTTTTGCTATAAGATTCAAACACAAACGGCAAAAGAGAAAGTCTACCCACAAGTAATATGTTTTCATGACTTCCCTGGAAAGGCGAGCTGTGCTGTAATATTTTTTTAGCGCACTTAGATGTTATTTTACACTTGGATTTTTAAAACATTGGTCTTTGATAGTGAGGTGATAGTACCTCCCTTACTGAAACTTCCTAGATATTTTCCAGCTGCACCAACTTGGGAGGAAAATAACGAGAACAATCAAGAGGTAATGTGGAGTTTCTGAGATATATAGAAATAGTCTTTCCGGCAGCTACCCCTGTCAGTGTTAAATCGAAGCGACAGTGAAGGGATCTTAATGAAGAGGAGGAAGGGAATGTTTGGGGCTACAACTGGAGCTGTGCTGTATGTGATACCAAAGGCGCTGTCCCAGGTGCTGAAATAAATCGTTCCACTTGAATCTGCTTTATGACTTTGACCACTGGAGAAAAAGACTCCAATCAGATATAACTTTTCATTATGTCAAATATACGTTTTGTGCATTAAAATTAAACAGGCGAGGGGTGGGGGAATTATATACTGCTTAGTCATCTTGCTTGTTTTTGCAACGGCTGCTTCTTGGAGAAAAGGCAGCCTCGCCCGGTTATGAACTGGGAGCTTAACGAGAGATCCTTCTGGTTCTATTTAAAAAGAAAACAACTTAGAGCACTTACCCTTGCTCCATTTGATCAGCTCTGCCTCCTGCAATACGCTGAACTTGCAGACTTTAAACCGCTGGGGAAAGTGAGACTTGGAGCCAAAACAGCAATGCATCCCTTGACAAGAGCAAGGCCTGAAAGCGCCAGAATGAAGTTATTATTATTTTATTAGGAGTTCTTATGATAAAACACTTTCTCTTTCTTCCCCATCCTCTCCCCCCCGATACACACACACAAACACACACACGACGTCAGAGAGAAAGGAAAAGGCACATCTGTCTACATGCATAGGGATCCTGCAGTGCCAGTCCTGTCATTGGGTTTGAAAGCAGTGAATGTAGGGGCTGCAGATGAGAGATTCAGCTTTGAACTTTGGGTTTTCTTCTTCTTCTTCTTCCTCTTTTTCTCCCCCCTTTTTAAGGGAAAAATGACCCTCTGCAGCTATTTTGAGGATAAGGCTGGACTAGACCATTGCAGGAATTGGTGCCTAGTCCTGTAATAACCAGCTCGAATTCATAATACACTTTTCTGTAGAGACTTGCCCAGATGGTAAGTCAACAGCGATATATATGTTGTCAGAGGGTGCTTTGGAAGATAGAACGCGTGCAGGTTCTAAATATATCATAATCATGTTAGATAGATTCCATAGCCAATCTGTTTTAGTTCTGCTTTACAAATAACGAGTCTGAAACAGACTTTTAGTCTGTGTACACGTCTTTGGAGAAATTTTCAAATCCATGCCTTGTTTAAAGCAGATGTATAGACGAATTTCCAAAGGCTTATTCGTGTTTATTTAATGAGATCATATATGCGGACTAACTACCTAAAGACCTCTTCGTTTTGAATCTATCTCTGCTTCTGCAGCTGTGCAATCTACATCCATCTCCTTTGCTTGTCTTTAAACGTGCTGTGTCTTTAAGCTCCCACCAGGTCTGTGAGAGCTTCTGTAGGTTTGTTCGCCTTTACTGCTGTTCCTGCACAGAACATTACAGTGTTTATAAAATATTAAATCTGTGTAGTCTGCCCAAGAAGCAATTGTTCCAAAATAAAATCAGTAGTCTAGACGAAACATAGACACCAGAACTTATCAACAGTTGTCTGACTTGCATCTTCTGATGCATCTTGAGTGGGTCATAATACCAACTTTATTTTCAGTGGTGCATAAATTAATTACACGCATTTAATAACCAAAATATCATTATATTCCCCCTTTAATATCATAAAGGCTTTACGCCAGGGAAGCACTTAATAGTGCAGGGGGCCATAACAGGCCATTATCCTTGTGTAATGCTATTACAGAACCAATTATGCGCCATTATACTTGCTTTTTTTTGCAGTTTATGTGATTTGATCCAATCCCGCGTCCCTGACTTGAAAATTTCATCTGGGTACTTTAAAGTCTAATTTTCACCCGGGCTGAGGGAAGGGCTATCTCTCTCCGCTGAGCCTACGTCTCGGATGCATTTTAAAAGTAATTGCAAAGGGTCCCGCCGCAGACGGGAAGCGAGCATAAATCCAGGGACCCCTCGCTGTGAACAAAATCAAACTTTGCTTTGGTACGGTCGCTTGGAAAGACAAGACGTGTGCAAAGCGGGACCCCAAAAAAACCATCCGCGGGCAATTAACAAGCGCTTTGTCAGATTCCGCATCCAGGGGAAGATGCCGTGTGATCGTGCCATGCACAAGTACTAACAGTCCCCCACCACTCCCATCAATAAGGGGGCAACCCAAAGGGGATGTACAGAGGGTCTGGGGAGCTCTGTGAAAGCGTAATGCATATAAAATAATGGGATTTTTTGTTCACATTCCTGATGTTTGCTGAGAAATGACGCTTTTTTTTCCTCCTCCACACACCACGTGGGCCATTTGTAGGGCCCAATAGACCTATCCAAGTTACTCACTGTAGACAGCGCTGGAAATAATCAGATTAAGGCCAATTATGCGTGAGATTATAAAGGCAAGTGCTGAGAGGCAGAGCATGCTGTAGACAGATATAAAGACATCTGGCCACTTCCAGAACTCCGCAGAGCCCTTCTGTCTCTGCAGCCAACAACTCACAGCATCTTATTCCAATTAAAATCACCCCAAATCTCACTGCTGATTTTTACCTCTGTTTGTTTTAGGTATGGAATTTTTTTTCTTATTATTTACCTTCCGGATTTGGGATGTCACGCTATGTACATTTTAAGAGTTATTTTGCTTAAAAGGAAACTGGTGCCCAAACTGAACGCAGCTTCCAGTGGATTGGATCATTTGAAATGAAGACAGCCTTTAGAGTAATGGGAGGTTTTACTGCTGCTATTTACTTGGGTCAGAATAGTTTAGATTGGAAAATAACTTTTTAAAAAAATCAATCCATTAGTATTTCTAGGTAGTTCTCCTTTGTGTGTGTGTTTTATTTGTGAAGAGAGAGAGAGAGAGAGAGAGAATTTAGAAACTTTTGTTGGTTCTGAATGCTGTCCACCAGCAATGAACTCTTCTTCTTTTAAGATCACTGTATACAGTATTGGAGGCGATTATTTTCTGATACTGTTGAGATGTGGTGAGGACTCCCCACTAAGTTTCTATAGGAGCGCTCAGTTTATTGTCTGTTCATTAATAATTATTTGCCGCCTGATGAAATCTCGCGGCTGGGGTTTGTAGTTGTTTTGTGAGGGGGGGGTAGGGTGTTGGCTGATTTTTTGGGGGGCAAATCCGTATTACTCCGATCAGGAGAATGACTCTTTGGTGTTTGTTTCGCAGCTCTGGACAGCCGCCGTCCTTTGCCTTGCTCCTGGCAATGTTTTACTTCCATTGTCCCCCGCAGTTAGAGGGTGAGTGTTGTGGCACAAATTCGTGTAAGTACCGAAGTTTCACTTTGGGCGGGGGTGGGTCTGGGCAGTGAACCCCCGTGAACCTTGCAGATTTTGCCATTTCTTCCTTGATTTCCCCTTCCATCGGGAAACAGCAGAAAAGCTCAGCGTTACCCGAAGAGGAAATATAATAGCACCACTTGGTGTTTCCTCCAGCCTCAGGATGGAGGCAGGGATGGGGGGGGGGTATTTTTTTTAATTTGATTTATGTTGGAAGTGCCTTGTTTTTGTTGTGTTCCCTCCCCCCCCCCATGACATTTTGCCACCTGCCTCCCCTCTGTGGATAGAGAGCCCACAGATCAGCCCCAGGCTACGAAGGAAATGCTTTCCTCCCCTACCAGCACAGATGTTGGTTTCACGGCTGTAATCGGGACACTTTCAGGACCCCTCCCCCCCTTGTAGCCAAAGGGGCCGCATAAATCTTTAATGCTATTTTACAAACGTGCTGCGGAGCGGCTAGAAAGGAGAGGACTTTAAATGGGCTTTTTTTTTTTATTACGGTTATTGCAGCAATTGCGATTCCACTGTAATCCCGGTATCAGATCTGCCCTGTCACCCGGGCCGAGGCTGAAGGAGCGCCTCTTGCCTGGTCAGAGGCTAGGAATAAAACCAGATTCAACTCATGTAAAGTTCATTTTCGGAGCGGAAAACCCGTGTGGGGCTGACTCTCCCATTGTCCTCTGCATGTGCTCCCGATGATTAAATAACCAGTGGAGGGTTCCTACCCAGCTGACACATTTCCACCCAGCACAGGGGATTTTTCCCCCTTTCAGCCACTTACAGAACTAGCCTGCAAACACCGAGAGTCAGGGATTTCAGCGGACAGAAAATACCCCATCTCTTCACCCGAGCTTTGATGTGCCCAGTTTTGTACACGCACCCCCTCTATTCCAGCTATTAAACCGGACCAGCACTAACCAAGTGCTTTATACAGGGCTTCCCCCAAACTCCCATTGCATGCCAGACAATTTGTTCATGTAGTTTATTGCTCAAAACCAGACACGCTGTGACTTTTTAAAAAATGACACATTCAAAAGCGACCGTGGTGTGTTCAGAGATCAGCCTGAAGCCGATCTTGTCAACCCCCTTCCTGAAAATGACACCTGAAAGTTGTTTTCACTTTAGACGAAGAAGCAGAAGCTTGGCATATGGGCTGGAGTTATGGCTACCAGCACCTCTCCTACGATACAGCCTCAAAAATAAATTCTTTCTTTGTGAGTTTTCCCAGGATGTGATTTTTTTTAAAAAAACAACTTGGGGAAAATATTTTGGCAATTTAAGTTAAACTCTCTTTTTTTAAAGCTCAAAATGCTCCTCTAGTACCCCCCCACACACACACACACACGCAAAAGTGTCAAAACTATTTTTGTTTTTTGTTTTAAATGACAATCGATTAGTGAATGACTCACTTTTCTCTACTTAGTACGTTTGGTATCCCATCCCATCTCCTAGAACTGGAAGGGACCTCTCTGCTTAGGAAACTGGCTGAGGTACTAAATTATTAGCCACTGTGCATGAGGAGTGAGAAACTTTCCACACAATATGCATCGTGATTTGCTGACATGCAGATTCGGTCTGTATGTGCAGTAGAGAAACTGACACGATACTCCCCGGTTATTAATCTATGAATTATTTTTTTAAATAGATCCTCTTTCAGAGCATTCCCCCGAGTCAAAATCCACTTTCTATAAGTAACTAAAGATTAGTTTATGGGTTAATTCTTATTTCCAAAATTAATACACATGCAAAATGCACGCCCAGGATAGATGAAAACACCTCCTTATCGCACATTATAACAGCTCCTTAACAATTTACACGTGCCAGATGACATATAATACAGAACCCTAAAGACATGCCAGATACAGGTATTCAACATGCAACTCATTACATGTAGTGCATATAATACCAACATGCCATTCAACTAATTAGTCGTATTATTTGTAAATAATTTGTTTAGTGAATTCTGAACAAGTACCATTCAGAACAATATAGTGTGTAAAATATGCATAAAATAGCAGAAAAGAAACATTTCGCAGGGAAAGGGGCCATCTGATTAAATAACTCTTGATTGCTCCTTTGTTGTTACTGAAGGGAAAGGAAAAGAAGTATAAAAAACAGATTTAAATAGTACTAACTCCGTGGGCCATAAACACAAAAAAGGTTATCCTTGAAGTGAGGGAGACTGCATAATTTAAAATGTAGACTGTTTGTCTCCCTACCGCCAGCCCTCAACAAAAGGGGCATTTCCTCTGTTTAACACCCAGGTTTGATCTGAAAACATGAAAGGGCCGTCATTGCTTCTGTTAGAAAATCCTTGTACAAGAATGGACAGGAGCTGATTTTACAGTACTACATATTGCCCTAATGCAACGTCTGTCTAAGATCAGTATCTCACAGCCAGTAAAGGGTGCATTTTCTCGCTCTTCATAGTTTCTATAAACTGCTGGGATTCCTATTATTATAATTTATTTCTAGTACGGTAGCGCCTAGGGAGACTAGATAATGGACCAGGAGCCCATTGTGCTAGGAGCTGTACAACCATAAACTCCTGTGTTCAACACATCATTCGACTTTCGGGGGTAGAGGTTAGTAAGCAAAGCATTAGCTCTAGGGTGACTTTGAGTGCTTGCGGGTGAGTGTTTCTAAACATTCAAACAAAATAAGTTTTGCTGTTTAACAAACAGAAATGCACTGATCTGGGACTTTTCAAATACTATTCTAATTTTTAAAATACCTGGTTTGTTTCTAAAAGGTAAATTTGCAATTCAATCATCCATAATGTATGGAACAGGCTCTTGTTTTATTCTTTTTATAATTGGGAATGGACAGAATGTGAATATTTACGAGTTAGCTGCTATGCACGAATGCAACTGTTTCGCCGATCTTTTAGAAACACATACCACTGAATCGCTAGCATAAATGATCGAAGGGAATGAATGCAGTCCGTCAGGTGAAAAGTTCACTTGTTAATTCAGATTCATGCTATAAGTGGTTACTTCTATTTACACTATAGATCATAGCCATTGTGGTTGATCAGGAAATGAATACACATTTATATGTCAGGCTGGAGCCTTTCAGGTAAATAATATGCAGTTGATAATGCGAGAAGTTAATTTAATCGTAATGAAACTGATGCGCTGATAGAGTTCGGACTTAATATGTATTTGTAAATACCCTAAATAGCTACCTGCCCCAAGTTACAGAACAACAATAACCGTCTATTCTGTCCCCCTCTGCGTCCAAACCGCTTCAATATAGGTTTCTTTCTTTTTCTTTCTTTCTGTCGTCCTTCCTTCCATCCATCCATCCATCCATCCATCCATCCATCCAATAAGGGAACATAAACCACAAAACACAGATGTAAGGAGTTGAGTGCCTGAAAGCAGGCACCCTCCGTTCCTTCTCGCTATGCCCAAAGTGGTCACCCTGGCTGGCTCGTGTGCTGCCTTCTGGGTTTCCGTAGCAGCGCCCCTTGACTTCAGCGGAGAGTCCTGTTGTGAAATGGGTTGATTGCACCACGGCCCTCACACGCTCAGGAACAGAAGTTCGGAGCAGAGTGTCCGCTTCCAGCACCTCTGCGCCTTGCAGTCAGACACCTGGCGCTGGGTAAATGGAGAGGTTTAGGGGATATTTATAGTTTGGAACATTTTATTGTATTTTGGGGCTTGGACAAGTAAAGTGGACATAGGGCCCGCTGGAGATCTCAGCCAGACTGATGTGAATCCGGGGTGACTTCAATGGAGTGACTCCGGATTTACACCGCCCCGAGGTCCGAGTCCGGGCCACAGGGGAGAACTGGTCGGGGGAACCGCGCGCTGCAGGGCGCAGGCAATGCCGGGTTCCCAGCAGGAACCTACGCAGAGCCCCACGCATTCCTCAGGCACTGCCCTGTCCCTTGCCCCCATAGGTTCTGCCCCCTTCGGAGGCCACTCCACGGGAGACTTTGACGATGGCTTCTTACGCAGGAAACAACGCAGAAACAGAACCACGTTCACCCTGCAGCAGGTACGGGCGCCTCCTTCCCTTCCCTGTCCCTGCCCCTGCAGGCTCACCTCTGCCCCTCCCCGCAGAGCGCAGAAAGCCCCTCGGATAGAGCCTGCTGCCTACAGCCCGCAAGATACAGCCTGACCGGCCTGGCTCAGTCTGCCCTGTGGCTGTGCTGTGGGGAACACAGCATCCAGAGATCCCCCCTTTACCAGCGTGGATAAACCCCAGCAACTCAGACAGACAGCAAACCCAAACCCCTCCTCTTGATAGATATTTCCTCTCGTCCTTTAACCAGCTGGAGGCACTGGAAGCAGTTTTTGCTCAAACCCACTACCCCGATGTGTTCACTAGAGAAGAGCTGGCCATGAAAATCAACCTCACAGAAGCCAGGGTGCAGGTAAACATTCTGGTGAATTATTTAACTCTGATATTAAAACTGGCAAACTTTTTTTTCCCTTTTGACATCATGATTGCAGAGTGCACATTTGGCCAAAGAAAGCAAATGAAGACTATCTGTCATTTTCATGATGCACTTTAATAACATCAACATAATGTGGAATATTAGATTAGGTTGATTAATCGGTCATTCATAATTAACTAGTGATAATGTTCTACACTAATTTGTCCGCGTCTCTAAGGTACTAAATTACATCAATGCACATCCATTTCCTTGCTTTGGAAAAAATAAAAAAAGAGCTGAGACGTGATTCTCCAAAGCAGCTATGACCACTACCAAGCAACGGGGCTAGTCAATTGCAGGAGTCCAGTTGCCAGAATAGAAATCCTTACTTTAACTTTCCTCCCCTTCCACTACTTTCAAAATGCTGCATTTAGGTGGATTAAAAAGCTTGCAATACTATTTAAACACCTTTAATTTGATCCCATAATTAGCATGGTTCACAAACACCACTTCTTAAAAAAATTCCCCAGATCCATAGATTAACTTTATTTAAGTGTTTTCAAACTCTGCTGAGAGCTGCAGTCCTGCAGTCGCATGAGATGGATGCATATAGTTTTGCAAGCATCCACCGCTGGTTTTCAAGCCATTCTTTGAGCACAATTATGTATTCATTTTATTTATGGAGCTTTTCTGCATGCTGTTTTTTCCCCCAATGTAGGTGCTCGGGGTTAAGACTATGCAAAGATCTAATTGTAGGAAATATAATAGCTTGCCTTTTGTTCCCTAGGGTCATGTTAGTATCTCTTAAAACCCAATGGCTGAAGAGCGATAATGGAATTCACCGCAGTAAATAGGGGATTGTAAACAAATTATTTCTCCTATAATCAGATTATGCGATCCTGATTATTAAATCTGAACATGAATCATTGGTCATATACAGGCAAATTAAACTGATTATTATTTGGAAATGAAAATCCCCTTTTGCCAGTGCATTGTAGGTGCTGTCTTTTTTTGCTTTTTTGTTTAAATAATGCCATTTTGGCTATTGGTGCCTAAAGACTGAACTGCAAATTGAGATAAATGGGACAATTATCGAGCATTCAGAAGTGGAAGATCATAACTTCTCTCTGGAAGGTGCAAGGGTGAGATAGGGGTGGTGACAATTAGATTGCTGAGGACTGGTGTTTAGCCTTGTTGTTGGCTATTATGCAAACAGACAATAGATGCAAGCATTTGTTTAGTCTGCTTTCATGCAGGGACATGGGGAAACACAGAGGATGGGAGATATGTTTACATTTATACCCCTTGCTCATTCAAATATGATTAATGTGCTATAAAGCAGAGTCTTAATCGAAGATGATGTTGTCAAACAATAACTAAATAGGGAAATAAACGACTTCATCATGCTCTTTCCTCAGAAGCAGGCAACTGTCAGTGCAAAGTCATTAAAATATGATAATGAAAAATAGCTCAATTAAATGTTGTTATAGCTGTGACCTTCATTCAATTAAGACGCAAGAAAGTGTCTGCATTTTGCTTTGCATTTAACTGCCCTAAATTTAGAATATAGATAAAATCATTATTCAACGTTTGCTGATACATGCAATTAAAAGCTAGCTAAATAAAAATGAAGTTGTAGGAGAATAATAATTATAATAACAATGCTGGCCATTCTGTGATCATGAGGTGCATTGCCTGCCCCATGGCTCAAGGGGGGTTTTCAGCATTTTCAACCTGCCTAACTATTTGAAGGATGTAAACACCAAGGGGGAAGAAGAATGATATGGGGATGGGAGGGAGAGAACTAGGAATAATGGAATGAAATTAAGAACATGAATGTTTAGGCTGAATGTCAGGAAAAAGTTTCAGACAGTGAGATCTGTTAGACTGGAATCTAACAGATAATCTACCATCCCTTGAGACATTTACTGTAGGCAACAATGCCAGAGAATATACTGTAGGCAACATCCCACCACTAAAAAATGGATGGAGAAAATGACCTCTCATGGGCCTTTTCATTTCTGACTTCTTTGATCCTAGCTGAAACTTAGTAAGGATTTGGGTCTGAAATCAACTAAGCACTTAGACAAGTCCTTATGTGCATCTATCCTACACTGGCATGCGCTTAATTTTAGTTACATGCTTAAGTCCCAAATAAGTCAATGGAAATTAAAGTTAAGCACTTGCTGATGGGTGTTGGTCAGTAGGGGCACTGTGTTGGATTGGGGCCTTACTATTGAAGAAAATTGTCATTAAAATATTCCTATTGAGTGTTTTTAAACACAGTTTGGTTTTCAGAGACAGAAGTAACTGTGCTTGTAAGGGCTTAGCAAAAATCCTGCTGAGGACACACTTGATTGTTCCACAAGAGAAAAGGAGAAGTTTTCGGCGAGCTTCAGACAACTGTCTCTACTGAAATAGTAATTCACAGGCAGCTTTATTGCTTCGTGTCTGGTTAAACAGGGCATTCATCATTGATTTCTCTCCTCTTTTAGGTATGGTTCCAAAATCGAAGGGCTAAATGGAGGAAGACGGAACGAGGCGCATCAGACCAGGAAGGCTCTAAAGAAACAATGACTGAGGTGGCACCCCCAGTAAGGAACTTAAATTCCCCCTCTCCAGTTGATCAAACTAGGAACAAGAAGGAGAGCCTAGAGATTCAGCAGAGGTAAGGGTAATGAATGCATTCATAATTTCTCTCTCTAAACGTACACACACACACTCACTGATGTCTTGAATCAAACAATTCTGTTTTTCTAAGTTACTTTCTCTTCTCTCTCAGCCTAAGCCGATCAGTTGGCCCCACCGGGCCTTTCTTCCCCTCATGTCTACCTGGGACTCTTCTCAACACAGCCACCTATGCTCAAGCTTTATCTCACGTCGCTTCTCTGAAAGGTAAAGAGTCTCTTTGTTTAAATGTGGAGTGAAAGACAAAAGTGGATTTTTCAGGTTAAAGGGCTTGCTCCCATGAAAAGCCAAATCCTGCCTCTCTGCACTCATGCGGTTAACCCCGCTGACTTTGATGGGGAGGAACAGGTGCAGTATTGGGTCCTTAACTGAATATTTTGCATGATTTTGAGTGAAAGCCTGCTCTCTTTACTCTAGCAGCTAGTCCTATTGCAGTCAGTGGGTTTACTCATAGGAGTAAGGCAAACAAGAGTTGGCCCTTTCAGATGTACTTTGCATGCATTTTTTTAGATTCAAATTTATACTAATAAATTAGTTCTACATGTCCTTTTGCATTATACATTACCTGGCACTATTACTGAGTGCCCCACCCGTTCTCTGTGTGCAGTTGCTTTTGCAGCAGATCTCTGTGTAAAGCCCAATCTTTATCTTTCTGCCTGGCAGGACCTCTCTAAAGAATTACATTACTTGAGCGTCAGTGTGTGAGGATATACAAAGGTAATTTCCCATTACTTCAGGTCCATGCATTGAGATGGGAACACTCCGTACCCACGCCCCTTAGTGTTGCCAAAATGCCGCAGTATGCATCTTCTACAAATAAATTACCAGCTGATCCATTAGCTGTTCTTTGCCTAGCAATTTATAAGGCTATGGGTGTAACCAGGATGAATTCAATTTATAGATTTATAAAACATGAAGTCCCAGAATACTGCCAAGCACAAAGTGGTACATTTCTGTGCCACATGCATCTATGTATTAAATACATTTCATGAGGAAAGTTACCGAGAGTTTAAGTGCATCTCCTGGGAGTAAAAACTGAACCTTGTCCCCTTCAGAATACTCTCTTGGTTTGTGTTCATGCCACTCGGGCTGGTAGCAAGTGTTATCATTTCAATAAATGTATTTTGGTGAATTTTAAAGCAGGTTAATATTTGCTGATGCTGAGTCTGGCATTCGGGGACAAATCCAGCCATTGCTTCTACAGCTGCAGAATCCACACTAGTCACGAAGCCAGTGTAGTTCTGGTGAACAAAGGGCCAGGGACTGGATCTGGGAGGAGTCGCACAGGGTGTGCCCTGGACCAGACCCCAGCTCCAGAGAGGCAGCTGGCATGACAGTTCTCAGGAATTGGGCAGGAAGACATAAAAAGTTAGACGATCTGATGCTAGACAGATCTTCTGCACAAATCCTCGGCAGCAGTAGCAGGTTGGGGCTGTGGAGGTTGGCTTCATCCCTTGGGCTGAAACAGCCTCCCTGGAGCAGTACCAGGGCCTCCAGGCAGGAGGATTCCCTTTCCCTAGTTTCCTGCAGAGACACAGAATATACAGTCAGCTACCCCGGCTGGGGACTGGCTCCCTGAATTTGGCTCCAAATACGTGCTTTGAATTGAGGCAGGTCAGAACTAAAGCTAGGTAGCCGAGCATTCCCTTCCCACACAAACTTTGGAGAAGTTTGCACCCAGACCCAGATTTAATGGCTCAGACGCATGGCTAATATTTACTGCCGTGCACAGGGGAAAGTCCTGAGCATGGCTAGGAGCTCCGGGCTACTGCAGAATGGCGTTACTTAAGAAATCCAGGATGGATTTGCATATCTGTCTGTAGTGGGGGGCTAGGAAGGGTCTGTTCTGCCTGGTATGTCACGACATTGCCAGTCACAGAGATGAACTAGTGACCTGAGATGCTGCTTTGAGCATAGGATACATTTTTGTACAGTTACCTTTTGGGGAGCATTGTATTCTATTGTATGTGTGTGGGAGTTGGTTATTGTCGTTTGATGTGGTAGGGTTGATTTCTAGCCCTTGGAAAATAATTGTAGCATCCCCTTTATGGTGATCACATGCAAAACATCGTCACCTTTCCCCGACATTGCTCCTTCCCACCTCCAGCGTGTTCCCCTTCTCTGCAGCACTGACTGCAATCCACATGGCGTGGGAAGGGACTGTGCAGGTAGGGGAGCACCTGGAAGTGGTACACAACAAAGGTGTCTCTCAGAGAAGAACACAGCTCTCTCCCTGACCTAAGATATCTGCTGTGATCTCCATGGGAGTGTCAGTTGGCAAAGAGTAAGGAGAGACTCCTAGAGAGTGGGGTTGGTCAGCATCCACTATGGCACATCATATTACTGGAGATAGGATGAGACCAAGTTTTGCCACCTGCATCTCTGCAAAGGCCTCCCTCAAAGATCAGGTTTCAGAGGGGTAGCTGTGTTAGTCTGTATCAGCAAAAACAATGAGGAGTTCTTGTGGCACCTTAGAGACTAACACATTTATTTGGGCATAAGCTTTCATGGGCTAAAAGTGGGTTTTAGCCCACGAAAGCTTATACCCAAATAAATGTGTTAGTCTCTTAAGGTGCCACAAAGACTCCTCAAAGATCAGTGACTGCAGAAGTGGCCCTGGAGATAAAGCAACAGGATTAAGAAAATTATGCACAGGGTGGCGGTTCAACATGTGCATCCATCTCAGCCTTTCTTAACGGGTGTGCAGGGCATCTAAATGCTGTGATGATGGGTGCATTAAAAAGACAATGGATGTGATGAAAGGCAGACAGATTTACCTGGTAGGATTAGTCATAAAGCAAATCTCAAAGCAGGCATGTCTGAACAGGCAGGAAGGACTTGAGTAACAAAAGGTTTGGGGCCAATTTAACAAACTTCTTCCCCTTGTTTGTGCTGTGTGATCCCAAACAAACCCCAGTCCACTGGCCTTTCAGGACATGATCTGCAGCACGGAAGCCAAGCTGAATTTTTATTGACTCTGGATTTTTTGTGGGAGCAAATTTGCTTACACTTTCCCAGCTCACTAGAGCCCTGAGTCAGGAAAACACTTAAGCATGTGCTTAACTCCCATTGAACTCAATGGGACATAAGCCTGTGTTTACTGGATGAGATTGTCTAGCTTCTGTTATTCAGGAGGTCAGATTAGAAGATTGTAATGGTCCCTTGTAGCCTTAAAAATTGATGAGTCTGTGACTTTAAATTGTTTCTTGATTCAGGACATAGGTTTGCAAATCTTGGACCATATCATATCACCAGTTTTTAGGTGGACATCCTCATTATTAGGATTAGCTATGTTGGGTAAAATACTGGTTTCTGACCACACTGCAGATTTCAGTTGCATAATTGATAAACCTCCTATTTACATCAACAGAAGCTCAATATTTGCAGGATTGAGTCCTCAGCTGGTAAATTAGTTTCATGGTCAAACGGTGTTGGGTTAGAACTCCTGGGCAAAATAGCCATGAGCCTCATCCTGATCTCAGTTATGCTAGCTTTTCACTAGTGGAATGCTACTGAATTACTCCTGATTTACACCAGTGTGAAAGCAGAACCAAACCCCAGATGTCAGTTTGGAGGGGAAGTAAGGAAAGGGGAGAGAGACACAGTGTTTAAGAAAGTCTGTAAATCATTTTAACATCTTGTTGAATTCAACCAGCCAGAGGCTTGGTTTGTCCCTCTCGTCCTGTGCCCCACAAACTATGAGTAACTTACATTGGTTTGGGAGTTAATTTGTAACCAGGACAGTGGGGAAGTAGGGGAAAATCCAACCCCTGGGTAGATATTACTTTGTAGATATTTCAATCCCCTGGGTAGATATTACTTTGTAGATATTTCAATCCCCTGGGTAGATATTACATTTTTATCTTTGGAGACGATTGAAGTGGCCTACATGGCTAGTAACCGCTTTTAGAATCACTTTGCAAGAGGAATCAGGGCTGGATTCTGCCACAGTTACTCACACTGAGTAGGACCTTATCTTGCAAGTAGTTCTGTCAACATCAATGAGGGGTGTAAGATGCCAGTCTGGGTGAGTAACAATGGCAGAATCAGGCCTTCCATTTTTTCTTTGAGGAATGGGGCGGGGAGGAAAGGGGAGAATTAAGGAGAGTCTAAATTTGCAGGGAAGATCTGAAGCATTTTTGCAAAGTGCAGGAGTCAGGTGACCTAAAACTCTTAGGATCTCTGTCATGCTGGCCATGAGTGACAGCTTTTGAGTCAGCAGAAGTATTTATATCCTGTGGAGGTAAAACAGGCCCCCCAGAATCAAGGTGCCTTTTCCATAGTCATACACCATCCAGCATGAATCTCCCCAGAACAATGTTACCGGTGTCTCTGGATCCATCTGTGGTGGGTCCTGTGAATGGCAGCAAGGACTGTGCATGCCCATGATTGGGAGAACAGCCCCTGCTAATGTGTTCCTTGATAAGACAGTGAAAGCAGCCTGCCTGGCAAGCAGTGACTCACAGATGAGTGGTGCATGCCCAGTGAACCAAACATTACTGGAAAGTTTAGGTTATTTTACAGTTCCTAATGAGAAAAAGGATTTGCAGGCCTGTATTGGACCACTGAGCCATCTAGTTCAGCAACAGGCCGGTATCAGTGGACAATATTCAATGGATGTTTTAGAGGAAGACAATTAAAAATTAATGCTGCTAATAATAAATGATGATGATTCGCCTAGTTAACCATTATTCTACCCCCCAAGGCTCATTTTCATTCCATCACCTGAAAGCTCTACAACTAGGGGTAGCCTGTGTAAAGAAACCAAAACGTTTTCTCCTCTCGGTTTTGGATCACCTGGCCCAAGTTCTCCAAAGCCATCCACAAATGCCATCTGGATCTGACACCTTGTGATACAAACCATGGCAGGATGGGGCCTTCCTAGGGGAAGGCAACCCAGTTGAGACAAGAGATTTAGGACTAGCCTCGTATGGTGCAGGGATTCAAGATGAGCTTCATTCTCAGAGATTACTATTCACTCAGCACAGCTTTGCAACTCTGACCCAAGCCAGGGCCACCCAGAGGATTCAGGGGGCCTGGGGCAAAGCAATTTTGGGGGCCCCTTCTATAAAAAAAGTTGCAATATTATAGAATACTATATTCTCGTGGGGGCCCCTGTGGGCCCCGGGGCCTGGGGCAAATTGCCCCACTTTCCTCCCTTTTCCCCCCCGGGCGGCCCTGGCCTGAGCACAGTGAGTGCTATTTCTGACAGACTAGGAAATGTTGCTGTAGAGCAAAGCAAAGTCAACCCTGCTCTCTCAGGAAAAGAGCCCCATGCCTCCAGACCTCTGCTGGTTCAGGAATTCAGATCTGTTCCAAAGGGAATATTCCCACTCTAAGGCCATCCAGGAAGGAAACAGGCCATTGGTACTATAACATCAGAGAATCATGGTGCAGAACACAGACTATTCCGCAGAGTAGCTCATCTTGCCATCAGGAAGTTTTCTTGATTTTCAGCCTATATTCTCCCCATATTAATTGTATTCCATTAACCCCTTCTATCATCTGGGACAATTCCTCTCCCTCCTAGGTGTTTATCCCATCAAATACTGTATTGAGACAGTCATCATCAAGCCACCACGAGAGCTATACATTTGGGAACAAACATTTGATAGTGGGCTTGTCAATCTAGCAGAGAAAGATCTAACACACTCCAATGGCTGGAAGTTGAAGCTAGACAAATGCAGACTGGAAAAAAGGGTCACATTTTTAAAGGTGAGAGTAATTAACCATTTGAACACTTGACCAAGGATCATGGTGGATTCTCCATCTCTAACAATCTTTAAATCAAGACTGGATGTTTTTCTAAAAGCTCTGCTCTAGGACTTATTGTGGGGCAGTTCTCTGGTCTGTGTTAGACACGGGGTCAGACTAGATGATCACGATGGTCCCTTCTGGCCTTGGAATTGATAAATCTATTAATCAAGATGATACGGTTTATCAGTTGAAGAATCACCATTGCATTCATAAATGGGATCAGCCTTTATGAGAGATATGAAGCCTCATGTTTCAGGATACTAGTCATCCACTAAGTTCCTGGGGATTGGAAATAGCTTGTTTTAGTCCATCAAAGCATCAGGGGTTGGGCACCATCAGAAATTGGACTAGTTGGACAGGACCACTGCACTGGTCCACTATAGCAATTCCTATGTTTCCCCTATGTTCCAAGATAAATCACTTACCGTAAACCAGGCCTATGCAGTCCATTTAGCAGATTTAATTGCAGAGCCTCAAATATGAAGGGGAAATACTAGCTTTATTTATGGGCTGCATAACAATAGTCATCAGGAGAAGCTAGTGTTCTAAATGGAGAGACCTCAGAGCACCTCCTTAATGGATGACAGTATGAATGCAATTCATTAATGGAGAAGAGGTTATTAATGCGTGTAAACAAGAATCTCCGTTCTTAGCGGAAGTGCTCTGCTATTCTTGCGGCTGAGGCCAAAAGCGCGTCCGTTAGATTCAGCTGAAACTTCCTGAGAACCTGCGATACATAGTGCAGCGTATGTGGAGAAAAATAATTACACTTGCCAGGGAATTACTTTCATAATTCACTCCCAGCTCCTTCCCGTGCGAGTGAGAGCTGACTCTGTTTTCCTAGCAGCCCCACGCCATGGATAGAGAACCAGCATTGCACGTTATATACCAAAGCGGCTAATCCAAAGCAACATTGATTAGGGTCTTTCATGGTTGGTTTGCTGCTGTGCTTGCAGCTGGGAGCATTATGGAGGATTAATTGTGTAATGTCCAGTAAACGGGCTAGAAATGTAGCTCCACTGTGCTTAAATTTTTATTATGGACAGATGAGGAGAATTTGTCAAATGTCACTTCAGTAGAGAGAGACTGGGAATGAAACATGCAAGATCCTGAGTTATGCTTGAACAGGTGTTTACAAGATGAAAGAAATGTTATCTAGTGTAAAAAATAGGGGACTGGGAATCAGGACTCCCAGGTACTCTTCCCTGGCTCTGTCGCAATTTGGACCCTGCTTCAGGAAAGCACTTAATTACGTGCTTAAGTGCTTTCCTCGGTGTGGGACCTTGGACAACTCATTTAATCTGTCTGGATCTCCTTCTGCTAACCCAATGCAGTGATCTGGTAAAGTGGAAAAGCTGCTGCTTTGTGCACAGGTGAACACAGGTTCAAATCCTGGCTTATCTCGTGCAGAGAGGTAAAAGCGCTGCTGCCTTATGGGGGAAGGGCTGGTGCAGTTGTCAGAGTGCCGACCTGGGCTCAGTTCTCTGATCTCCAACGGATTCCCTGTGGGAGCTCTTGGACAGTCACTTGGTCTCTCAGTGCCTCAGCTCCCTGTGTACAAAGGGTATGCTAGCACTGCCCTACCTCACAGGGATGTTGCAAGGATAAATACATTAGAGAGTGTTAGGTGCTTAGATACCAAGGTAATGGGGGCCAGATAAGTAGCTAAGATAGAATGAGGTAGATGGAAGTTTTGCTGTTGATTTCAGTGGGAAGAAGGATCAGGCCCTTTGTGGCATGGCTTTCTTCATGGGGGATGACAGCGATGGTGGGAGGATTGAATCCTGCCAAGCCTTGGTGGTGAGACTGATACTTACTGGTGTAGGTGTTCACTCCGACCTCACACAGGGTGGCACACATCCACAAGGTGAAGGATTGTACCTGTTTGAAGAGGACTTGAAGATGCTTAGGGAAAAGGTGGTGGGGGAGGTGCTAAATTCTGGTTGTTTCTAAGAATTATTGTTGCTCTCAGATACACATGCCCTGCCCTTGTGGGCTGCCCTGCCCATGCAGCCAAAGGCAGAATCCAGCCGCAGGTTCCTAAATTATTTTTGGAATTGTACTAACAGCACATAAAGGCTGGATATGGACTCCTTGGAGCTGGGATTGTCTCTTCTCACGTGTGTGGGCAATGCTTAGTGCACCACACATACTGCCCTAATAACAGGAATAATGGAAAAATGAGCTTCCCTTTAATGTAAAACGGGTGAGTACAATTCATGTAACATGAAATACCCTGGACCCAAAGCTGTATTGTATGCCAGCCAAAGCTCGCATTGAATTAACCGGGCCACCACCTCAGCCCTGTTTTGCCTGCTTTGCGCTGCTCCAGTGGCAAACCTGGCAGATCTGAAATCGTGGTGGCATTAGACTATTAGAGCCAGCGTAGCCTGTTCTGTACCACCCTTTCCCAGCCTCCAATGCAGAGGGCGTGGCTGGAGGAAAAGAGATGTGGGTGACATTCCCCTACACTAGGGCAATTTGGGAATGTGAATTTATAGCAGGTGTGAAGCTGCTCTAAGTTACACCAGGGGCCAGGTGGGCCCTTACCAGCTCTAGTCTGAAGGAGCTACAAAGTTAGCAAAAGGCCACTTTTACCCTCCCACTGATCAGTCCTGAGTGCAACTAGGTATATTGGCTGTTTGTAGTAATCATGGAACACTGGGTTAGGCCCCCTTTGAATCAAATCTCAATAGCAATTTAAAGTCTGTATTCTGGGTATTGGCTGGCCATACATCCCTGGTAAAGGCAATTTTACTGTGTGGGGTTCATGTGGGTGCAAATAAGTTGAAAAAAAACCCCAGCTGAATATTATAAAGAAAAAACTCTACCCCACCCCCACCCCTTTACTGTAAATTAAACAGCATTTAGTGACGTGCCACAGCCCAGGATTTTAAATGAGGATTTCAAAGGAGCAGAAGGTAGATAGATACTCCATTTCCTACAATTTCAGGTTCCAGCTAAGATTTTCATCCCCACACAGAGTTTGTGAGAGGAGGAGAATTGGTTTTTGGCTTTCAAGAAGAAGATCTATTGAATTTCTGAAACTGTTGAGCTAAAATCATATATACCCGATATATATTTTTGAATATTCCTAAATCAATATATGCGCCACTCCACTTCCATTTTCCTAGGCTGACTCTGAACATTAAAACAACACAGCCTGGGCCAAAGGGTTCTGTGTGTAACCCAAATTGTAGTTCAAGTACCTTTACAATTAAAATGTGCTGTTGGCAGAGACAAGACAGAATTAATTTAATTTTTCCTGTCAGTCTCTGTAGTAGATCAATTAAACTGCCAAGTGGATCAAATATTTCAGACTGTATTTATTACATTAAATATTTATGTTCAGGCTGAGCCTTTAAAGCATGATGTCATATAGGAATGCAAGGAGGCTTCGATCAATTCAGCAGAATTTGCTGTAACTTAATGGAAACCTAATTGTGTATTTTAATTTAGTATACAGGAGGCAGAGAGTTCTTGAACTAAAACAGTTCACATGCGGTACTGGAGCAGCCTGATCCAACTCCCTTTGAAATCAATGGAGTAACTCTCATCGATTTCAGTGGAAGGTGGATCAGGCACTAAGGGTACATCTACATTGGAATAAAAGATCCGTGGCATGGCCGCGGCTGGCCCGGATCAGCTGACTCAGGCTCACAGGTGTCAGGCTGTGGGGCTAAAAATTGCAGTGTAGATGTTCGGGCTTGGGCTGCAGCCCCAGCTCTGTGACACTCCCCTCCTCACAGGGTCCTGGAGCCCAAACCTCTACACAGCAATTTTACAGCCCAATAACCCGAGCCCAGACCCGGGCCAGCTATGGCTGCTTGTTTGCTGTGTAGATGTACCCTCAGTAATTAAGAACAACTGTTTATTTTCCAGTAGTGTTGCAGGCACTCCCAGGCTATTGCAATGAGATAATGGGCCAACATCTTCCCTGGCAAGCGTGGATGCATATACCAGTGAAGTCAATGCGCTTTTCCACCATAGGCCCACTGACAAGCATGTAGAAGGCATGGGAACCGATTCCAAAGTCACTTATGCTGCTTTATTCCGATATAGCTCCACTGACTCCATTGCACTTACTGCCCATTTACACAGGTGAGGTTAGAATCAAATCTGCCTTCACATGACTTGCTACTGTGTATTGTAATGAAGGGCCAGTTCCTGCTTTCATTTACACCAGCATGATCCCGGAGCAACGACACTAGTTTAAATTGAGTTATTCTGGATTTATACAGGATAACTGAGAATGGAATTTGACCCACCATCATACAGGCATTTTAGTGGCAAAGAAAATTAGGCAAGCAGTTCATGGATGAATTATTGATGGGGGTATCCATGTGTTCACCGGGGGTAGCTCAACTGCATTCGACTGCAGAAAGCCACTGGGTAATAGCAGATCTAATTATTAAGCAAAGAACCTAGATTGGTATTGAAAACTGATAAATATTTTATCCCTTGCTAACCATAGAGCAAAAATTATTCTTATTCGATTGAGTCTATTCACACTCATCTGAACTCAGCCAGGGTGGCCTCAGAAGGGGAGATACTAATTTCTACCTCCCCTCTCCTCCCATACAGCTGGCCAAATTAATGCTAGCCTCGCTTTTGTGTTACCTGGGCCCACTTCCTTCCCTTCCAAAGGACTCTGAGTGGCCGTGTCGGGAGGTCGACTATTCTCACAAAAAGGTTGCAAAAAATGACTAGCTGAGCTGGGTGCTGAACTTGATGAAACATCAGGACTTTTCCCTCTCTCGGTTCGGGACCTAATCCTGCTGCCACGGAAGTCAGTGGGAGTTTTGCTGTTGATTCCAATGTAGGCAGTGTCAGGTGCTCTGTGACTAAGGCCATGTCTACACTACACAATTAAGTCGACCTATGTTCCCAATTCACTACACAATTCAGCTACCGCAGTAATTACTGCATTTTTTTCGTGTTCACACTACCCTCCTTCAGTTGGTGGTGTGCATCCTCACCAGGAGTGCTTGCAGCGACTTCAGAGGGGCAGCATGGGGATCTGAGAGCTCCCAGCTTGGCTACAGCCCATAATCTCAGTTCCCCGGTCCCCATGGGAGGGAGCTCCCAGCTGGAGCCTACCTGCCACCCAGGCTCTCAACTCCCCGTGAGAGGGAACTCCCTGTGGAGGGGGGAGCTGAGAGGCTGGGCAGCAGCCGGGCTCCAGTTGGGAGCTCTGCAGGGAGGCCCCAGCCTGCGCTCTCAGTGCCAGGCAGCAAGACTGCAACTGTCAGCACTGCTGGGCTCAGAGCTGGAACATCTCCTCCCACCTCAATTTCAAAACAGGGATCCTACCAGTAGTGAAATTGACATTCTTGTCAATTTCACCACTCTGGCTGTCAGCCACCCTGACAGCCAACAGGCGATGCAAGTAACACAGTGTCTATACAGACAGTGTCTGTATAGATACTGTGTCACCTGAACTGTGTCGACCTAAGCCTTACGCCTCTTGTCGAGGTGGGTTTACTAGGCTGGCATAGCAAGCGAGTTACAGCAGCAGAAGGAACACTGTTGTGTGTACACTTACATAGGTTGACGTAAGCTGCATTACGTCCACTTAACTTTGTAGTGTAGGCATGCCCTAAATCACAATGTTACAGCACTTGATGGCCAGTGGGAAATAATGACAGTGACAGAAATAACACAGCATTACTATCTGGATTTTTAAAAGAACTGCTGAATATTAGCATTGATATTGTGGTAGAATCTGCTGGCAGTCGCCACATCTGGATTGGTTCCCATTTTACTAGGTGCAGTGCATATAAACAAATGAATGATAGTCCCTGCTGAGCTTTGGATCAGATCTCATTTTGAGATCTAATTTTTGGATATTTTCTTTCCCTATCTGTTTCTTTTTCATAGTGAGAAAAAGCAGCAACATTTCTTAAAAGCCTGGAAAAACCTAATCATGTTTTTTTATTGTAGAACATCATAGTCCTGCTTCCTTTCCTAAACTGTCATGATATGTCGCTCTGTGCTGTTAAACCATTGCTGCATTTCACCCCAGAGATGGCTGCATTTCAGTGGGGATAAGTGTACTGATGTATTTGTTTGTGGGTAGAAAAAATTATACTTCATGTTATATACTGTGCAGATTTTGTTATAAATGCCCTTTTTCATGTGCTCAAAACTTCACCTTGTTATTTAAATTTGAAAGCCACAAAATTCAGTATGCTGTGTTGTTGTAGCCATGTTAGTCCCAGGATATTAGAGAGACAAGCTGGCTGTCGTAATATCTTTTATCGGACCAACTTCTGTTGGTGAAGAGACAAAAGCTTCAAGCTTACACAGAGCTCTTCTTCAGGTTTGGGAAATATACTCAGAGTGTCCCAGCTAAATACAAGTTGGAACAGATTGTTTAGCATAAGTAATTAACACATATTTCAAGGGACCATTCAAGGTGAAGTGGCCAGTTAACACCTCTCTAGTCACAGGGAGGGGGGGAGGAGAAAAAAAAAGCTGGGGGCAGAAGGGGTTAGTGGGTTATAGATTATTGTAATGAGCCATAAATCCAGTGTTTCTATTCAGTCCATGATTTTTAGTGTCTAGCTAAGTTATGCATTTAAGCTCCCAGGCTCATCTTCTGGAGGTGTTGTGCAGGTTTCCTTTGAGGATGAGAACTGAGAGATCAGATCTAGTGTGATCTTTGTGATCACACACCTTGTCTCTACCAAATTTAGTGTCCGATATCAAACACCCTCAAGGTAGAGATATTCAGCCCACTAGAGACAGCAACATCTGCAGGTTTGGATTGTGAATGTCAGTTTGGGAGGTTTAGGATCTGGGGTTTGTGCAATGGGTTAGGGCTCGTACACACTACCACTTATAGAAGAACAGGAGTACTTGTGGGCACCTTAGAGACTAACAAATTTATTAGAGCATAAGCTTTCATGGACTACAGCCCACTTCTTCGGATGCTCTAATAAATTTGTTAAACTACCACTTATGTCGGTATATCTTATATCAGAGGGGTAGCCATGTTAGTCAGGATCTGTAAAAAGTGACAAAGAGTCCTGTAGCACCTTATAGACTAACAGACGTAATGGAGCATAAGTGAATACCCACTTCATCGGATGAATGGGCGTGAATAAGCTGCCCCCTGAGTGACGTAAATTACACTGACCCCAGCGCAGGTGTGGACTGCTCCCACTGACATGCCATCACCTCTCCTGGAGGTGGTTTTATCATGCTGACAAGAGAGCTCTCTGGTCGGGATAGAGCGTCTTCACCAGATGCGCTACAGCAGCGCGGCTGCATTGGTGAAACTGCGCTGCTGTTGCGCTTCTAGTGTAGACTAGCCCTTAGTAACACTTGCAAGCACAGTGGGATTAATTTGGAAATAAGGCACGGCAGAAGTGTTACTTCACCGATCGTAAGCTCTGCGTCTAGGAGAATTGCAGGGGTTAAAAAGACAGCTCAGTTATATTAATAAACTCTCCACACTTCCTCCTGACTTTTCAGAAAGCATTTTCTCAAGAAGCCTTCCTATGAATAACTAATATCCAATAACTGTCCCTGGGAAGTTTTGCTAATGTCCAGAAAACAAACAACTGTCTAGATTCATGTTGACCAAGTGGCACTGAGATTAGCTCTGTAATATGAAGAATACCTGCTTCATGGAGGTTATAAAATCCATCACTCTGTCATGAGCCATTTAACTTGGATATTAACTGCTGAAATTAACGCAAGTCCTTGGCTTGGAAAGATCAGACGCAGACGCTGCATTGCATCAGTAGTGGTCTGTCGTGCTGTTGCCTGCTGGGGATTGGCTGAGGGTAGGATTCTGCCCTGAGTACTGAAGGGGGCACACAGGAGCTGTGGGGCTGCTGGAGTCCCTTGGAGGAATTCTGGCTGTGAAGCTCCCCATGGGGAGTGAATGTTGGAACTGTAGCTCAGCCATCGCTACAGAGGGGGAAGGGCCATGGCTCTGCCCTCAGGTTGTCCCTGAACTCCCCATGCCTTTCAGACATGACCCAAGGAGGCATTAACGGGGATTCCACCCCCCACTCCCCCCCGGTGGGATTCCTGCTTGCTCAGTGGTACAAGGGGAGGGAGTTAGACAGCACTTGCTATGGGTTATTTAGCACACACTTGCCAGGACATTGAGGGGCAAAGTGGCAGCATGGGGCAGAGGGACAGAAAAGGCAGGACTGTCTGGAACTTAGAAAAGGCAGAGACACATTGCCCTGCTGGGGACAAAGGGGAGAGGGGCTTTCGTTCAGTTTGTCCCAGGCCAGTAAATAAATGTCTCCCTGGCCCCACTGGCCTTCATCTGCCCCCAAATCCTCCCAAAGTAAAATACAGCTGCACTGATGTAATGGGACTCCTGGCGCATAGCCGCCAGGTGAGTCCATCAGCACAACCTACTTCCTTCCAAAGCTCCCCCTCCTATTTCCCAGCAGGCCTCACAAGAATCTAGAATTACAAATATGACCAATGGGAGGGACTACATTTCCCATCACACCTGCTGTCCTGGCTCTCTGGAGGAGCCTGGCTGGGAACCATCCAGGGTTTAAAGTCAATTGAACAAGAAGGGGGAGTTCTCATCACTCCAGCCAAGGAGTGGGGGCACCCCATGCTAGGGAGAGGAGGGGGCTCTCCCTTCTGGTTTTAGCACTGGGGTGGGGAGGAGAAAGCCATGCTCCACACTCTCCCTATTGTTTTATCTCCTGCCTTGTCTCTCAGTCCTGCTGGAGGAGGGCAGCTCCAGCCCAACCAGCTAATGGAACTCCAGGCTCGGGCCCTAAAGCCAGGTATGCAACTTCAGACCACTTCCCCAGACCTCCACTCCCCCTCAGGAGTCACGTCCTCTGCCCCAGAGATGTTGTCCCAGGAAAACCTGGCCACGAGGGCTCCCCTCAGTGTGTGGGTACAGCCTGTTAAGGCAAACATGGTGCCCATCTAGCTACAAAGGAGCCAAGTTTTTAGTATGGAACAAGTCACCTTGTATTTCAAGAGACACCCACTCCCCTATCTGGTGTCTTGTTGTCTCTCCTAAGCTAAGTGTGAACAAGTGGGATCAGAATTGGATGTGGGGCCTTGTCAAGGACAACCCAGGAGGTAGTGCTAACTATTCAGTCAGTAGTGCTTGTTGCTGTGTGTTATGGCTGGGGGTGCTGTGTTGCCTTTTGATGAGCCATACAGCCAAGGTCCTCACCACTTGAGTTCATCAATGATCCCACAGCACTTTTTAGAAGAGTAGGAATGGCTCCGTTCCATCCATCCCATCTCCCTAACTCCCCCTGCGCCTTCATGTGGATGTGGGATTCTTCCCTGCCCTGAACTGCTGGGTGGCGTAGCAGAACATCTGCATTTCATGAGACTGCAGATCAACTGGTGGAACAAGTGGTTTCTTGCTAGAGATGGCAAGGTTTGCAGTGCCCTGTGGGATGGCAGGTGCAATGAAGCAAAATGATCCTTACAACACAGATAGATGTAATTGACACAGTAATTGACTAACAAGGCTAATGGGTGCGTGTTACTTGGGGTTAAGCAGTTAATACCTGCCCCACAGCCCTGCTTGCCCCTTTCCTTTCCTACTTTTTCTTTCTCAGCCTATCGCCTGTGTTTTCAACTCCACCCTTACTCCAGTGCTCTGGCATCTGCACTTCCCCCAGGGCACAGGAATTCCTGACCCCCTCCAGCTGCCAATAATTTCCCCCCTCATTCCTGAAAAGAAAAATAGATCCAGGATCAAAGGGGTTAATGAACCCACTCACACAATCTGCAGTTTCCTGCAGTTGATCCCAGTCATGGACATTTCACACCAGTTTAGCTAGTTTAGAGCCCAGCTCTTAATGTCAAACACAAGATACTGGGCTCACTACAGGCGTAACTGGGTGAAATGTAAATGGCCTGTGATATACAGGCAGTCAGACAGTTGATCTAATGGCCCCTTCTGGCCTTAAACGTTAACTGTAATGCTTTTAGCGCAATTGCCCTGATCAGGCCTGACCAAAGCAGCATGTTCAATATGTCCCTCGGACACTTCTCATAACTGGCAATAATGTCTTGCTTGGAAGGTCATGGGCAGTACTCATGAAACACAGAGAGGGGGATTTCCCAGGCATCTCCTGGCTCTTTGTTTGAAGACGAATACAGCACAAAATTGAAATGATGGTGATTTGCACACGCCTCTGGCATCATTTGGGCGCGGGTGCTTTTACACTTTAATCTTATTCCTGTTTCTGGGGGGGTGTTTTTTTTTTTTTTTTTTTGCTGAGGCGACTGCCCATTTAGCACAATAAATATCCAGGGTTAAAGTTCAAAGATGCCTGTAGAGCTCAGAATTTCATTTCAGGGATCTCAGTATTAAGGATCTCAGTATTGGGGTTGATCTCCCATATGAAGCACAGGGAAACAAATTCAGCAGCATCAAATTGCCCCTTGGGGCTTGGTGCTGAATTTGTGGAAGAAGACCACATATGACTCTAAACGGCTCGACCAACTTCTATCTATGGGCCAAATTCTGCTGCCCTCAGTCACATTGATTAATAACTTACTTTACAAGTTGCCCTGGGCAGCGTGCGAAGCAAGGTACTAATCAGAATAAGGGCAGCAGATTCTGGTTCTTATGGGTCCTGATCCTGCAAGGACCTGAGCATCCACAACGCCCACTGACAGCAATTGAGTGCACTCAACTTTTGGAAGGACCAGGCCTTATAAAGAGGCCAGAATAATACCTGAGATGTAAGCATCTGTTCTCTCCAGCTTTGGAGAAAGTTTGGATCCCAACTTCAGGGTGTTGGATTCACCTTATTGTTCATGGAGACTTTTAGCTTCAGAGCTAAGGAAGGGCCAGATTCCAAGCTGGTGTGGATCAGGGAACCTCCCTTGCTGCCAATGGCACGGTGAGGTTTACACCAGCTGGGAATCAGTCCTGAATTAGGTCATCAACTTGAACTGGTTGAAATTTTTTTGTCGTACTGGTTTTTCAATGGGAAATGACATTTTGATTAAAATGAAATTTTTTTATGACATTGTCTCACTTTCCATGAAATTTTGTTTAGAAAAAGAATCGTGGGGAAAAAACATTTTGACGTTTCTGGAAAGAAAAGCTTTGACTTTTTGTTTCACAACCTTTTTCTGTTTCAAAATGTAATTTATTTTATATACATTTTTTTTAAAAAAGTTCAAAAAATGGTCAAACTGAAACAGGATTTTCTAAATGCTGGGTTTTCATCCTGAATGGTGACGAATAGTTTTTTCAAAAGCTAGACATTTTTCAGGAATGGAAAATCCATTTTCCTCCCAGCTCTAAGTTATCATGAAGCTGATTGTAGCTTTAGACCCAGTGAAGGTCCAGATCTACAGCTGCTGTGAATAAGGGAGCCTCTTTTGAAGGCAATGGTGCTGTGGGGGTTATGCCAGCTGGGGATTTGGCGCTGGTTGTGACACCACATTATCAGAAGCTGACAGTGGCTTGTCTCTTTCCTCCCCCAGGGAGCCCGCTGTGCTCTTGCTGCGTTCCAGACCCCATGGGCCTCTCCTTCCTCCCCACCTATGGCTGCCAAAGCAACCGCACAGCCAGCGTGGCAGCACTGCGCATGAAAGCGCGGGAACACTCAGAGGCCGTGCTGCAGTCCGCCAACCTCCTGCCATCCACCAGCAGCAGTCCCACCCCCCCGGCCAAACCTGGCCCGGAGAACAGCCAGGATAACAGGTCGTCTCCGGCCAAGGAACAGATGGATGGGGAGAAGAGTGTATGAGGATGGATGATCCCCACCCACCAGATCCTTGCAACAAACCCTTGGCCTCAACCTCGGGAAATGCCATGTAATGGACTGTGACGTGGGCCCCTCCAGACCAGATGCCATGAGGCCACCATGGATCCTGAGGATCCAGAGCAAATACGAGAGAACTCCGGCTGCACGTCACACATCCCTGCTTTCCTGATGCCGCTGTAGATTTATTCCTTTGATTTACTGGCACCTTCTGGGTTTGGAACCGTCCGTGATACCATCTTTAGCCTCCTTGCATCCCAGTGATACCAAATCATCCAGGGCTCTGGCCTGCTCCTGCTGAACTCAGCGATGCCCCCTGGCATTGGCTTTGTGAGGAGCAGGATTGACCCCAAACACCTTTGGCCTGGCTTGGGACAGTGCCTTGGGGTAGCCCGGGCCTTCCCAGCTTGGAGTCAGGGACAGGCAGGTCTTTACCTGGCTCTGAGCTTCCTTTGCGTGACGAGCCCCCACTTCCCAGAGGAGTAGCAGCACTCAGGAATTCCCTGGGTGCCTCTCACAGAGCATCTGCCTCCCAAAATGGTGGTGCCTAGAAAAAGACAGACAGCTCAGGGGGTGGAAAGCCACGTATCACTGCCACTGGCCACACACCTTCACCTCTGGCGGGGAGGGAGTTGGGCACAGGGGGCTGATGGGGAGACTCAGCAGTGCTAACTAGTGCAGTGCCTTGCAGTGGGACTCCCCAGCTCTGCTCTTGGACAAGCCAGGCAAAACCACAGAGCCGCAGGGCTGTCACACAGCGTGGCTCCTGCTGCCTCTGGTTCAATGGGGGAACTAAGCCACAGAGGCATCGTGTATTTGGGGTCTGCCCTGGCCTATTTAGCTCTACCCCTAGGAGAGCTCGTAACCCTTTGTGTGCCAGTTTTGCCTGCTACTTTCCACTGTCACCAACTTTCACTGAATCTGTCCCAGCCAGCCTCGGTCTGAAAAGCAGAAAACAGTCAAACACATTCCAATCGTACTAAAATGAGTGAAACTTCCATCGAGCGTTACAGCAGAATACAGTGATCACCGGCAAAATGAAACTGCTAGTGATTGAAATCCCAGAGCCGGGCTCCATGTTAATGTTTTTTCCATTGTTTGTGGTACTCCCTGTATCCACTATAGGGAATGCTGGAAGTACCATGGCGGCATGAATAACTCACAAGCAGCAATGTCAGCATTGTACTGGAGATGGCAGTAATTTCTGGGAATTTAAAGGCTTTTTTTAGGTGGGATTGTTGAGCTTTGAAAAAGTTCTAGGACAATTCCATGCCATTTTGCAAACGTGTTTGGAAAGAGAAGGTGGCAAACGGAGTTGCAAAAGGGCAAATGCTTCCTTGTGTGTTGTATTTTTAATAAAGAGGAAGAAAGGATCTCTGGATAGTCCTTTATTCGAGCCAAAAACAGGCTGTCCTGTCTCCTGATGCTGGTCAGTTTACTGGAAAGCCAGGAGTACGTCTTAATTTGTTGGCTGTATGCACAGTGAGAAGGAGAAATTGACCCTACTGGAAATACAGTCTCCTCTCCAGCCCGAAACTCACCCTAAACATAGTAGCATATGAACTAATACTCTAGAACTCAATCTAAATTGCACTGAAGTTAATGGAAAGACTCCATTGACTTCAATGGTCTTTGGCTCAGGGCCTAAATTAATCAGGTTACAGAGTTAAAATTAGCCCTCGTGCAAATGGGGAAAATTCCACTGAAGTCAACAGAACTGTGCTGCTTATTGTAAGGGCTGAATTTGACTCACGATCTCAGCCAAGCACTGTTTGCAGTGCTGCATTATCCACCCAGACACTGTGCTATCACCCTGTGTGATGGTGTGCTGAGAGCCTCCTTAGCTAGACGGGGTAGTGCTCAGCACTTTGCAGGACTTGACTCTTGTGGAGCTGTGCTCCAGTGAGCCAGGCCTGGAATAGGACTGTGCTGACTGCTATTGACAGGAAAATTCCTGCTCCTGCCTGTAGGATCTCAGTCCAGGAGTTTCACAGAACCTCATGACCTCTTTGGGATGCAAAGGGACTCTCCATTGGCTTACGGTGTTGGCAGGATTTTGTTAGCCCTAAACCATCGCTCGTTAGAAAGCGGAGAGGGGGAACAAACATGCAGGCCTGGTCTCTACAGGCTCAATCCTGCCGTCCTAAATGCCCTCAACTCCCATTGACTTTGAGGGAGTTGAGATCCCGCAGCACCTATGGGCCATGAGTGAAGGGCAAACGCAGGCAAAAGGCGCAATCCCGCTCCTGTTGACACAGGCTGATCCGGGGTACGGTTTTTATTCTGGCGTCAGTCTGGTCACAAGGAAAATTCCAGTGGGTCTGGCACTGGTAGAATGGGATTCATTTTTGAATTTGGCCCTTCTTGAACTGTTTCTCCTGCACTGATGCTAAAACCATGTCCTATCAAAGGGGGAATGTGCAATAGCTTGTGATCATTATTGTTCCAATGCTGCTGAACGGTAAGTAATGAAGATTTCACCGACTATAAATTATGTCTCAATTCAAGCTAAAAGAACAGGAGTATTTGTGGCACCTTAGAGACTAACAAATTTATTAGAGCATAAGCTTTCGTGGGCTACAGCCCACTTCTTCTTCGAAGAAAGAAGCCCACGAAAGCTTATTCTCTAATAAATTTGTTAGTCTCTAAGGTGCCACAAGTACTCCTGTTCTTTTTGCGGATACAGACTAACACGGCTGCTACTCTGAAACCTGTCAATTCAAGCTATTATTATTCTTTTAAACAACAGCAACAAACCAACTCCTTCCTACCACCAAAGGAAAAAAGAGCTTATGTCCTAAGGGACAGGGGAAATCACTGTTTTCTTAGTGATCTTTCCAGTCATAGTTTGTGTTTTAGATTTCTGGAGCAAAAAAAAAAAAAAAAATCTGTCTAAAATGGGCAAACCCAACTTCATTTCAACATAATTACTTTGCATTCAGTTACACTCCAGCCCCTCTGTACACTAACTCTTCAATCTAATTGTTTGATTAAACTCGTATTTCCTCCAGAAAGGTACATAAATAAGTGAATTGTTGAGCAAATTAAGAATACTTAACAGCATTGCATCTGAAAAGTAGTTACGCTGATTAAATTTTCTGTCCTTGAGGATTTTCAGGAAATTACTTTTGATCGTCAATAACACAATTAAGTAAACTACACGCACATTAGCATGAATAATTGATAAGAAATTATGTATTACCACGAAGCACTGATTTAATAATTCATGATGCGACACTCTAGTGACTGTGCAAAACTGGATAACATCAAAAAGTCTGCCTGATGTTGCTGGAAACGCTGCAATTACAAATGACACCGTAGTTTTGTTGTACAATAAAGAAAAGTATCTGATGCATGTTGTAGTTTCTGTTTGTTTAATAAACAAATAAATTTAGAAAAACTAGACCAAGAAGAGTTCTGTATTATTTTCATTCATGACAGTTTCTCCATGAAAGATTCTGTTCTCATATTGATCAAATACTGATTCTGCTTAACCATCAAAGTTATTGGAATGGGAAGTCTACTCCAGGATATGTGGTTGAAGCCCTGCTCTCTTGCAGTTTTTCAGAACTAGGTGGCTCAGAGCTTTGCAGAGTATATTGTAGGGAACAAACTTCCATTGGCCACCCACAGGAGGAATGACCCAATAGGTCTTTTGACGCCCCAGTTTCGGATAATTCTGTGATTCCAATATTATGCTAAGGTGCTAACTCCAAGCAGCATTAAACGTGGAATTTGGATTTGCACTTCCTGGGTTTACAGAACACCATCCAGCTGAGACCCCCAAAGCATTTCACAAACAACTCTTGAAACTTCATTTAGAAGAAAGTAGATATTCTCATCCTCATTTAACACAGCGAGTCAAATTCTGCTCTTAGTTACAGCTGTGTAAATCCAGAGTTTGGTGGAATTATTTGGATTTACACCTGTGTCCCACAGTGGGTAAGTGACTTTCTCAAGGTCACAGGATAACACAGTAGGAGAGGCAAGGCTAGAATCCAAGAGTCCTGAGTCTTGGGGCCCACTTTAAACACTAGACCTCACTCTCTTCCAGACTGGGGAATCTCATTGCTAATGGGACACCCAACTGCCGTCTGTGCTAAGTGTACTTGGAGATGTCACATAGATATATCAGAGCCATGCCCCTTAAACCACTACTGTAACGGTTGTCTCAGTATCGCTATGATTAAGTCTGGCCTTTAAAAGTTTATAACTCAGCTATAAAAAGTCACTCAGGCTGAAACCTGGCACAAAAGGCCCTACCCCCAGGGAATGATTTATACACACACAATTCAAAACCAGCACAGATGATATTTTTCAGTTCTGGGAATGAAAACTAGAAGCCTCAGGTTTGGGAGGCATTTCACATGCAAATAATTTTTTGAAACGACTTACTTCAGTTTGGGCTAAAGTCGATCAAGAGATTTAATTGTTCACTAATTGATATCACTGTGTCAGCCAGGTGTAGTGCGAACAGGCTAAATGCACACTTCAGCTACATCATCCTGGCAAAGAAACCTCAGTCCTGAGATATTGATGCCCCTTAGTCCTGACCCAGAACACAGCTTAGATGATGTCCCTCAACCCCACCCAGTAGCTTCCCCCTCGGCTACTATCCCAGACTTTACTTCCCCCCCACACTCGCAGCTCCATCAACATCCCTCCCTCCATTTTGCCCAGCACCCCCGCTATTCCAGTCCAGGATTCTACCAAGAGTCCTGTGTCAGAGTGCTGAGATCTGACAGGTGGGTCAGCACTCTGATCACGGTAGCCTCAATTAGTTTCCCCAGTCACAGGTGATGGAATAATTAACTAACCAGAAGGAGAGGCTCGGGGGTAAGGAACTAATTAGCCCTCAGCTAACCAATCTGATAAAAACCCCGGACGGACTTGTTACGGGGGATGAGGACAAGGCTAGCTGAGCTGCAATGAAGGAGCTCCCTAGAGAGAGGGAGACCTCCTAGGGTCCTAGCAAAGAAGGGCTGACTGGAGTAGAGGTTAAAACTGTGGTGTTGCACTACACAGGTGTTGGTGGATGGGGTTAGAATCACATGCAGCCTGAACCCAAAAAGAAAGTGGGTCAGAGCAGTTTTGGGGGCATCAGAGGATGAGGGCAAGGCATGGCCCTGTCACAGGTCCCAATTAATTGCTGTTGATGCTTGGGAGGTGTAATTTGCCAGTGGAGCCCTATTGAGGTGGGAGAAGATTCACTCACAGAGAAGGCCATTACCACTTCCCCCATGTTGGGTAAAACTGGGGGCAGCTGCTCCAGGGATAGCAGGGAACCTTTCTATTATAGCCACAAATTAAAGGTCTTATCCAAGCCTATCCAGGCTGATCAATGGGAGTATTTCCATTGACTTTGACCGGGCCCTGATGCAGCTGCTCCAGAGAAATCTCTGATCCTCACCAAGCCAACTGGGAAGGAGAGATTGGCAGGCATGCTCTGATTTGCTGCAGTGGTATTTCAGAAAGAGCTAATACTGTCCTCTCCTGAATCAATCAGTGCACCCTCATAACTAGCTAACATTGCACCTGGCCTCGGCACTGTGACCTCTGATGGGAGTAAATCATGTGAACTGGCCCACATGGCTGCTGTCAGTTACTCATGGTGAGGCTGGTTGGCTGTTACACCACCCTCCTCTGCCCGCAGGTGCTTTTCTGCTGTCATTACAGCCACCAGTTGCCTGCAGGTCTGGACAGTTGGATAAGCAGGAACAGCTTGAGCTAGAAAGTGGCTTAGCATGCCACTCAGCATGGGTAGCTAGGCTCCAGGACTGCTCCCATCCTGAGCCCCAACTCCAGAGTCCAGCAGCAGCAGTGTCAAGATCCCTCCCTCCCTCTAGTGCTGAAGTCAGTGGAAGCAGGAGCATCTGCCCAAGTAACTCCCAAAGAAGGCAGGTCAGGATTGAGGAAGGAAGGGTGAGATTGACAGAGTCCTGGGCCTGTGGGGGAGCAATAAGTGTCGGGCACACAGGATAGTAGGTAAGAGATGGGCAGTGGCAATATCAATGTGTAATGACACAGCAGTGTCAATGGTGACTGAGTGCAGTGGTGGTTGCACTGGGCTGGCTGCTGTTCTGGGGGATGATGCTGTTAACAGGGTTGGGGTTAGTGTCATGTCATGGGAGCATCTGTCTGGTGGCATCCAGATCTGCCAAGTATCACTGTGATGGGGTCTATACCGACCTCATCCTGGCTCTGCAAGGGTTAATGGGGGCCTGAAAGGCCAATTAACCCACTTGGTTGCATCCGAAGGGGAGGGGCAGGCCTAATTAAAGAGGAAGCCCAGCTGGGTGGTGCTATAAAGGCACAAAGCCTGGAGCAGAAGAGGGTGGTACAGGAAAAAAGGGAGAATTCATCAGCCAATATCTTGGCTGTGGAGGAACACAAAGGAGCAGCAGGAGCTGGTGCAGAGCAGGTTGTGATGGAGCTGTCTAGAGCTGGGATACCCTGCCGGGTTGAGGCCTCGTGCGGGGCTCAGAGGTAAAGGGGAAGAATTAACTCACCCAGGGAGAGACAGAGCCCAAGAACAGGAGGACCCTGGAGGGGTGTGGCAGGGGTAAGACTTGCAGGCAGAGGGACCTGGGGAGTGGAATGCTGTCAGGAGCCTGGATGTGAGGGTTGCGGTGAATCAGGACCACAGCCACAGGCAGGATCTGGACTTCCATGGGGAGAGTCCTGGGAGGTGTTCAGAGGAACAGAGCAAGGGAAATCTATGAGGGACTAACAGTGAAACCAGAGGAGGATAGAAGTTGGGTTAAATTGGGGATTTACTGGATGATTGCAGGGTGGAGGGAGCCCAGAGAGAAGGGTGACCATAGCGTGGCCGTGGGAGAGGCCTACTGACAGGCTGCAGTAGGAAGGAGTCCATGGAGACAGCTTCAAGGAGTCTGACAGAGCAGCCCTTGGCTGTTGGTTATTCGGTCCTTGGACTGGAACCCAGCATAGTGAGAGAGCCTGGGATCCCCTGCCAGCCAGCAGGAAAGTGGCCAGACACCCCTGGCAGTATGGAGATAAGGACACTTTAAAGCCCTGAGAGAAGGGTGGAAGGATCCTGGGCCCCAAAGCTGGGGCTGAGGACGATGGACTCTTACCTGTTGGACTTTTTGTTTTCCCAGAAGAGGTGGGACTGTGTGTGACCTGGTTGGAAGGCTGAGTAAGAAGAGGCTGATCGCCGCAGAGCCGGCGGCTGTTGGCAGGGGGTGCTAGAGAGGAGGAGCACCAGATGCCTGCTGGCAGAGCAGCATGTCTGGGAAGCTTGTCCTGCTGCTGCCCTGTAGATAAACTGAAGGCTTCATTGGCGAGGGCTCTCTGGTCCCTGCCTTTCACTAGCTCTGAGTATAAGCACTATTTTTTTAAACTTGCATTTTTAAATCTGGCAGAGGAAGAATGATCCAGATGTTAGGGCGCTAGATAAAGATATGGGTTCAAGTCTCTGCTGCCACAGACTCCCTGTGCAACCTTGGGTAAGTCACTTAGTGCCTCTGTGCCTCAGTTTCCCCCATCTATAAAATGGGGATAACAGCCATTGAAGATGGTGAGATGCTCAGGTGATGGATGGAGGGGCCACTGAAGTACCTTAGTTAGATTGTTTATGGTTATATGCAAACTTGTTGCAAAACATGCAAGTGAGCTCACTAAATTTATTTGCATAAAATGTCACAAATCGCTCTGACAGCCCTAATTGGCATTTGGGAGGAAGAGTGGTACCTGTGTTCTAAGTATCAGAGAGGTAGCCATGTTAGTCTGTATCCACAAACAACAATGAGGAGTCCGATGGCACCTTCAAGACTAACAGATTTATTTGGGCATAAGCTTTCATGGGTAAAAAGCCCCACTTCTTTGGGGCTTTTTACCCATGAAAGCTTATGCCCAAACAAATCTGTTAGTCTTTAAGGTGCTGCCTGACTCCTCATTGACCTGTGTTTAGGTTGTGCTGGCTTTCCACTTTCTCCTTGTACCGAGGGCCCAGCCATGGTGTCTCCTTCGGTGGCCAGGAAGGGGCCTTCGCGGTCTGGTCCTTAAACAGCACACAGCTGGTTTACAGTGTGCTTGGAAAGCAGGCCAATGGGAGTCAGGCAGAGTGTGTGTGTGTGTTAAGAGGATGTCTGGCAGTCAGAGGGAGGGCCCTAGTTGCCAGGGTGCTATGCTCTTTATGACATCACTCCTTTTGAAGAAGCCTAGGGGCTGCATCCCTGGGAAGGGAGAGGAGATCAAAGGCCAGTACCCGATGGAAAAGATGGGGTATGCCAAGGAGGCAGCATATAAATGTTCCCCTGGGGCAGAATTAACACCTATGGCCTCGGAGCTCAGAGTGGTCGGGGGACTTCAGTGGTGCGTTTCGTGTGGAAAAACAACTCCTGTAGCAGCAGCAGGTGAGGAAGGATGGTCTAGTGGTTGGGGACTCAGGAGATCTGGATTCACTTCCCAGCTCAGCCACAGACATCTTGGGAAAGTCACTTCATCTGCCCTGTGCCTCAGTTCCCCATCTGCCCAATGGGGTTAATACAGCCCCACCTCACAGGTCTCTCACACTAACCAGGATAAATCCCTTCATGGTCCTGAGGTGCTTAGTTACTATGGCGATGAGGGCC
The DNA here is from genome assembly GCF_013100865.1 of Trachemys scripta elegans. NCBI lineage: Eukaryota > Metazoa > Chordata > Testudines > Emydidae > Trachemys > Trachemys scripta. The sequence continues at coordinate 59,959,122 of NC_048304.1, read as the reverse complement.
ATGTAAGTATCTGGATAGAGAGTGCTCCCGAGCACCCTGCTGGGGGACTGGTTCAGGACTGACTGGAGGGAATAGCACCACCTGCTGAAGTAACCATCCCACCCTCTGCAGCATCTGGGTTGTCTTGGAAGTTTCCCAGCCCAGCCCCGATCAGGCCCAAGCCTGGTTAGTGTGAGAGACCTGATAAGATCACAACATAAGGTTCACTGTTCTGTGGTTCCTTTGGCTTCTGGTATGTCTGTCAGCCACAGGATGCCATCATGATAGGTGAAGAACATTGGTTTTTAAAATCCTCACCTCAGCTGGCTTAATGAATTTTCAGAGAAACCAGCACAAATACAAGCTCCCTCAGGAGTGCCTGTGAAGTGTGTCCCCTTGGCTCATTCTGTCTCCTGGGTAACTACATGGGAAACAGCAGGATCCAGTATAGAGTGAAATGTGTGGAAGAAATATCCCGTGAAGAGAGGAGGACGAATGGCCACTGAAAGTCGGATTATAATATTGAATGGTCTTGGTTCATTTGTCTGTGTCTTTCTCGGAGATGGGGGTGAAATTCAAAGAATATCCCATCAGTTTTCATCCTGATTTTGAAATGAGCTTGCTGCGGGTCTGATTGTTTGGGTTCATGTTCCAGAGAGGTTTGAGTGGTTGAGTTTGGTACAAGTGTTGGTGAGAAGAGGATCTTTTCAGTTTAATCAGCGGCAGATGCAGTGGGAACTCCTACAAAACCAAGTGTGGATGGTTTGAGTTTGTTTTTCATTGGATTGTTTTACCACTTGAAATAACATGAGGTCTGATCATGGGTTACCTCAGCTGAAAAGCTGAGAGGAGACCAGATCTCATGCTATTTCAGCCCCATAAATGGCTCTACGAGACATTTAAAAAAACAAACAACAAACAATTGTGATAAACCTAATCATAAATAAAAACAAATACAAGACGTAATCAGTGTCAAACCCCTGGCAGATCTGACCTGTTTGATGTACTTATGTGGCCTGCATGACACATTCAGATTCTGCATAATCTCTGTTTTCTCTCATCTAAAAAGTAAACTTCTAGCCCTCTTTATTGCAAAGAAAAGCTTCTGTATATGACCCAAGCATAAATGACAGTGACATTTGCCAGAGTCTGCAGACAGCCTGAAACAATAGCTCTGAGAGGTGTGAACACTCATCACGCCCCATGAATGTAATTGGGTTAGTAATTGTCAGCATTAAGTACATCATTGGCAATCATTTCAGCAGCTGGGGGACTGAGTGGGTGGGAGTGAAGCTGACATGGTGGAATTTGGAAGTTGCTGCAGGGCAAGAAATGCAGGAAGAACAGAAGAGTCAGGCAGGTGAGAGAGAGAGAGAAACTGAGAAAAGAGGATGTGGGGTGGGAGAGAAGAGAAATGAGCAGAAATAGCTATAAGAGTAAGTGGGCTCTCAAAGGAAAATATTGTCACAGTCAGCCTCACATACTGGGAAAATAAGTTATTCTATCAAGTCTCTTAAACCATACTCTAGTATCTGAGCTCCAGCCAGTAGTGCATTAAGCAATGTGACTAACATCTGTCGGGTGTGATTCAGTCTCCTCATCCTCTCTCCAGGGGGAGAAATGTGTGTGCAGTGAGTGTTTTGTTTTGGTAGGGCTCTGTTTTGAGTTGGGGGGTGGTGGTGGTGTTTGTTTTAATGGCTGTACTGCCCTGTGTTTCTACTAGTGAAGTGAAGGCAGGTTGGAGAAGTGCGCCAGGCACATGGAGAGGAAGGTGTGCTTAGTTCCTAACTGAGTTTGTTCCACAGCCTTGGCCCACGCCCTGAGGTGGATAGTTCCACTGGGCCTGATGAGGGCACTTCTTGACCATGGGACCCATCCCACAGCTTTAAGCTCTTTTAAATACCCTGAGTTCAGGGTGTGGAGTTCCTCAAAGATATGGACTGAGACTTTTGAACTAGACTCTCTAGTCCATGGGAAGCCAGTGCAGAGCGCAGAAGCCAGTTTTGATGTGTTAGTGGTTGTCTGCGTTGCTGAGGAGATGTTCTGCAGCAGTCTGTGCTAGTTAATGTTTCCTAAGGGAGGATGCCTTCATGCCCAGCTATGTCACATTTCTGTAGTTCCACTGAGAGGTGACAAAGGAGCAAATAACTGAGCCAGGCACCTGCTGGGATGGGATGGACTTTCCTAGCCAACCAGAGATGATAGAAAATGTTACTTGTGGCTGCTGCTATGAAAGAGCTTAGCATCAGTGAGGAATCCAAGAGCACTCCTAAACTATAGGCTAAGCTGCTGAATTATTAGTAAATAAGGACCATAACTAAGAACTAGATTGTGCCTGGACTGCGTCTCTGTGTGATCTACCATAATACAGTGTGGCTCTTTGTCCCCCTCTAGTGGCTAAAGCACAGGAAGCGGCTATGAGTCTGCTACTAAAAGTCCAGCAGGATGCAGGTCATTACCTCAAATAAGAGCAGTCCCTGCTCTTGGAGGTGGAGGCCCCGTGAACAGTATCTACAGGCATCCCTGTGAACATGGCTGAATTATTTCAAAGGCGATATTTTTGGTTTAGTGACTCCATGCATCTGAAGAAGTGGGTTTTTTACCCACGAAAGCTTATGCCAAAATAAATCCTTTAGTCTTTAAGGTGCCACCGGACTCCTCGTTGTTTTTGTTGTTTTGTTGGGGTTTTTTTGTGAAAAGCGGTTGACTTTTTCAGTATTTTTCTTGTTTGTGAAAAATTTCATGACATTTTTCATGGAAAATGTCAAAATGGTTACTAAAGCTTTCTGATTACTGAGGAATGAGGCTTTGATACAAATGTTAATGAATAATAAAAAGAAAAAGGGGTGTCTGTTTAGAAAGAAAGCAACTTGGGAATTTCAGAGCTCATCTCAAAGCTGGACTCTTGTAGCTGTACTGCCCAGGGCCATTATTACCATTGGGCGTTTGTGCCGCTTGCATCCCTGCCTCTGGATGAAACCCTGAGAACTACCTGGCCTACCAGCAGATAGGTGTGTGGGCGGGCAGGGGGAAAGGGCACTATGTACCTGCTACTACCACTACAGGAGCAGGGAGTAGGTGAAGCTTTGGATCCAGTCCCCAATGTCCCAGCCAGGAGAGCTGAACCAGTATGACATGGGAGGTAATAATTTGTCACTGGGATAGACCATTTGCCCACAAACCTTTGGGTGCCTCTTATAATCTTTGTACCACTAGCTAGCCGCAAAGTTCAGTTGCCACATAATGAACACGGTCTAGTCCTGCTCCTCAAAGCCCATTGAAGTCAAGTATTAGTCAACATGGTGGCTTCTTGCTGGTGCCTGCTACATGGACACCTCTGCATAGAGCTAGACTGGAGTGCCCTGGGGATCAGAGTATGACCCTTTCTAGGGGCCACTATACAAGACAGCACAACTGGGGGGTCACCACATATTTAGCTAGATCCTCATGGAGTGGCTTGGTCACTTCTGATGCTAGGTCGCCATGCAGTTAGTGACCTAGCTAGTTAGAGAAAGAAAAGGCCGGATTCTCCATTGCCCTGCACTCTGTAGTGTTCACACCAGTGCAATGAGTGCATCTTACTCCCCATATGGTATAAATAACTGCCCAAGGAGAATCAGGCCCACAGTATCTAGGTAGTGAGGTCTGAACAATGGTTAAAGTCGATTAAGGAGGAGCTTTCAACACTCTGGCCAGAGAAGAGGGTGAGATCTTCCTCTGCTTTAAACGAGGGGAAGCCATATGCCCACCACTCCCTTACTTTAACCTCTGAGCCTGAAGGTGCATACTTTATTTATCTTTATGTTTCTGCTCTTCATATCCACAGAAATCCATAGGAGTCATTTGTTTCCAAGGCTGTGAGAAAAAGACTATCTCTGGTGCTGATATAGGAATGGAAGAGTCCTGCACTGAAACACATGAGATGATGCTTCAGCCTCCTAACGGGTGACCCAAGCATCTGACGTATTCAAACCCAGGCCAAGGCCATGTTTACAGCCAGTGCTGTGGGAGCTCTAAGGAAGTGCTAAGTAATAAAAAGCAAGTCACTGTGGTTGCCTGTCGATGTTTCACATTGCTATTGCACACACAGTCAGAGCAGCTGAGCTAGACAAGTGCCAGACAGGGGAATCTTTGAAACAGTTATCCTCTGGCTGCTCTTTGGGGATCTCAGGCAAGTAGGTAAGCATGGTCACTGGGCACAGGAAAAGGGAAGGCACCTTGGGAAGGGGCAGGAGCAACAAGCAGTGAACATCCATCAAAAGGGTCGAACACCAAATGAGGACAGGTTCCCAGGGATGTTGTAAAACCCTGATGGGTCTGCCCCATTTCAAGTGATGCTCTCTGTACGACAGACCATGCACATTTGCGTGGGCAAAGCGTGAGGAGATGAGAGGCAGTATCTAAAGGGCCTATGGCGATTGAAACAGCAGTCCTGAGACGGGTAACTAATTAGGATGCATGTTGTGGTGTACTCTGGGGGAAGAACATATAAGGCATGGTGATGTGAATGGGGCAGCCCAATAGGACCACCCTTTATTACAGAGCATTAGTAAATATGTAACAAGGGGACTTCTGTCTCTTGCCTTCAAACTCTTTTTGTTGATATTATAGTAGGTGATTTATCTTCGCACAAGATTGGTCATGGAGCAAACCAGGGCCGGCTCCAGGTTTTCTGCCGCCCCAAGTGGTGGGGGGGAAAAAAAAAAAAGCCAATCACGCAGCTCCATTCTTTGGCGGCAGTTCAGCAGCGGGTCCTTCACTCCCTCTCCTCCTCTTCAGCGGCACTTTGGCAGCAGCTCAAAGAGGAAGAGAGGGACTGAGGGACCCGCTGCCGAATTCCCGCTTAAGACCCGGACGTGCCTCCCCAATAGCAGACGGAGTGCCGCCCCTTTGTATTGGCCGCCCCAAGCACCTGCTTCCTTAGCTGGTGCCTGGAGCCGGACCTGGAGCAAACATCCCCAGACCTTTGGGGAAATCAGGATCCAGCCTGCAATGCTGGCAGACCAGGTGCCAGCTCATACCAAGGCCCCAGGCCTCACTGAACACTTACAAATATGCAGCTAGAAACCAGTTTTGCTTACCTGTGTGTTAGCATTATTAAAATAGATATTAGATGTGAAGTTGATAAGTATGTGGCTAGTGTTAGACATTATGATATGCTTGTAGGATGCTGCATGTATTGATCTCACTTATCACCTCTATAGCCCATGGTATAAAGTTATATTGCGTGTTTGCATTGTAAACCTTGGTACTTGTGTGATAATCAAGCTAGCCGAGTACAGACATGTCACTTCAAAAGTTTTTTTTCTCTTAATTAATTGGCCTCTCAGAGTTGGTAAGACAACTCCCACCTGTTTATGCTCTCTGTATGTGTGTGTGTATATCTCCTCATTATATGTTCCATTCTATATGCATCTGAAGACGTGGGCTGTAGTCCACGAAAGCTTATGCTCTAATAAATTTGTTAGTCTCTAAGGTGCCACAAGTACTCCTGTTCTTCTTTTTTCATAAAATTGGGTGACTGGCAACAAAATGGCAGATGAAATTCAATGGTGATAAATGCAAAGTAATGCACATTGGAAAACATAATCCCAACTATATATATAAAATGGCGGGGTCTAAATGAGCTGTTACCACTCAAGAAAGAGACCTTGGAATCATTGTGGATAGTTTCTGAAAACATCCATTCAGTGTGCAGTGGCAGTCAAAAAAGCGAACAGAATGTTGGGAAACATTAAGAAAGGGACAGATAATAAGACAGAAAATATCATATTGCCTCTCCATAAATCCATGGTACACTCACATCTTGAATACTGCGTGCATATGTGGTCGCCCTATCTTAAAAAAGATATATTGGAATTAGAAAAAGTTCACAAAAGGGCAACAAAAATTATTAGGGGTATGGAACAGCTGCCATATGAGGAGAGATTAATAAGACTGGGACTTTTCATCTTGGAAAAGAGACAACTAAGGGTTCAATGTAATAGAGATCTATAAAATCATGACTGGTGTGGAGAAAGTAAATAAGGAAGTGTAATTTAATTTACTCCTTTTCATAACACAAGAACTAGGGGTCACCAAGTGAAATTAATAATCAGAAGGTTTAAAACAAACAAAAGGAAGTATTTCTTCAAACAATGCACAGTCAACCTATGGAACTCTTTGCCAGAGGATGTTGTGAAGGCCAAGACTACAACAGGGTCCAAAAAAGAATTAGATAAATTCATGGAGGATAGGTCCATCAATGGCTATTAGCCAGGATGGGCAGGGATGGTGTCCCTAGCCTCTGTTTGCCAGAAACTGGGAATGGGCAACAGAGGATGGATCAGTTAATGATTACCTGTTCTGTTCATTCCCTCTGGGGCACCTGGCATTGGCCATTGTTGGAAGAGAGGATACTGGGCTAGTGGTACCTTTTGTCTGATGCAGTATGGCCGTTCTGATGTTATGTTAAGATAGACTGGAGAGCCCAAGGGAACTGTCTGCGACTCCAGGGTAAGGCTCTTGCATCTGAAGAAGTGAGGTTCTTACCCACGAAAGCTTATGCTCCCAATACTTCTGTTAGTCTTAAAGGTGCCACAGGACCCTCTGTTGCTTTTTACCGGGTAAGGCTGTTAGTGATCCAGGAGTTTACACTTATTATTGTGTTAGTGAAATCTAATTATAGAACATACCACCAGTTTGGGGTGTCTGCCCTTCTTTTGACTGTCTGCCCCACTCCAGGCAGCGTGATGGAGATCTCTATCTAGATCCAGACTTTGGTTCAGGCCTTTTCTCTAAAAAGGGTCAAAACAAAATCCTGACTCTGACCTGTCTGAGCACTGGGAAAGTGGGAATTTAGATATGAATTTAGCTCATCTCTAATTTTAACAAGAAGGTGTTCCCTGGTTTCCCTGCAATTTGATCCCCCAAAACAGGGGAACATGTAGGAAGCAGCAATCAGAGGCCAGGTAGCTCCTATATAAAGGCCAGGCTTGCCTCAACTCTGCATGGACAAAGATGTTCATCTTCACCGAGGAGAAATCTGGAGCAGAAATGACTCTGATGAGAAAGGGATAGCGATCAGAGTTTAATTAGATGAGCACAAGGAAAAAGCATGCCCCTGAGAAATCGCTGGGCAGGAAGAAATTAGCAATATGGGTGACCACAGAAATAAAGGGAAGGGACAGGAAAGAGCATATGAGACATCTAGTGTAAATCATCAATGTCAGAGCTACCAGTCAAGGCATACCATGCGGTTTTAAGCTTCTACGGAAAGGAATAGAATTATCTTCTAAAGATATATGAGCTCTCTTTTCAAAGCATTGTTCTGGAACCACACACAGAGAGTCTTGGTCTAGTGGTTAGAGCACAGGACAGGGAGCCAGGATCTGCTGGTCTTTAATTCCAGCTTATTTTGTCCCTCTGCCCGAGCTTTTAGCCAGTATTCAGGGCCTGAAGAAATGGATATGAATCAGATATAACTTTGGCATGAGGCAGTTTATTTATGAAGACTTACAGAAAAAGGCTGCTTCCCCTGAACACAAACAACAATAGCTGGTTTCCGTGTTCAGAAATCCTCAAGCCTGCCTCTCCAGCAAGTTCTGTGCCCAAGAAGCTCTGGCCTTGGCTACACTTGCAGATGTACAGTGCTGTAAGTTAAACCTGACTTCGTGTAGCTGAGTAGGGGAAGCGCTGCAGTCTGTCCACACTGACAGCTGCCCAGCGCACTGTCATGGCCACATTTGCGGCAATTGCAGCGTTATTGGGAGCGGTGCATTATGGGCAGCTATCCCACAAAGCACCTCTTCCCATTCTGGCGCCGTGGCTGGGGGAAGGGGACGTGGGTGCGGGACATTCTGGGTCCTGTCCCAACGCCCCGTGATGCATCGCTTTGCATCCCAGAAATCCCTTTGTTTCCGTCCACCTTTGGCGCCATCTTTCAGCAGTTTCTGTGCAGCGCAATCTGTCTACAGGAAATGGATCCCGAACTGCTGAGGCGTATGCTGACTTATCTCTCCAGCACGTGACGTTTGGCTGTCGAACTCTTCCTTAAGGTCCAAAGTGACAGTGAGAGTGAGGAGTCCGACGATGCTATCGAGCCGCGTAACGCGTACGACACGAAATTGCTTATGGCATTCACGGACATGCTCAGCACCGTGGAACGCCGCTTTTGGGCTTGGGAAACAAGCACCGAGTGGTGGGATCACATTGTCATGGAAGTCTGGGATGACGAGCAGTGGCTGCAGAACTTTCGGATGAGAAAAGCCACTTTCATGGGACTGTGTGAGGAGCTTGCCCCCACCCTGTGGCGCAAGGACACAAGATTGAGAGCTGCCCTGCCAGTGGAGAAGCAGGTGGCTATTGCAATCTGGAAGCTGGCAACTCCAGACAGCTACCGGTCGGTCGCAAACCAGTTTGGAGTGGGAAAGTCGACCGTTGGAATCGTGTTGATGTAAGTTTGCAGGGCCATTAATCGCATCCTACTCAGAAGAACCGTGACTCTGGGTAACGTGCAGGACATAGTGGATGGCTTTGCACAAATGGGGTTCCCTAACTGTGGACGGGCGATAGATGGGACACACATTCCTATTCTGGCACCACCCCATCTAGGATCCGAGTATGTTAATCAGAAGGGGTATTTCTCTATGGTTCTCCAGGCGCTTGTGGATCACCGTGGGCATTTCATTGACATTAACACAGGCTGGCCCGGAAAGGTGCATGATGCACGCATCTTTCAGAACACTTGGCTGTTCAGGAAGTTGCAGGCTGGGACTTTTTCCCCAGAGTGGAAGATCACGGTAGGGGAAGTTGAAATGCCCACTGTGATCCTTGGAGACGCCGCTTACCCGTTAATGCCGTGGCTCATGAAACCCTACACAGGGAGCCTTGACAGCAGCAAGGAACGGTTCAACTACAGGCTGAGCCGGTGCCGAATGACTGTGGAGTGTGCCTTTGGCCGTTTAAAGGGCCGCTGGCAATCTCTGTATGGGAAGCTGGACTTGGCCAAAAACAGCATCCCCGCAGTTATATCCCCGTGCTGTGCCCTCTATAATATTTGTGAAGGGAAGGGTGAAAGCTTCACTCGGCATGGACCTCCGAGGTTCAACACCTGGAGGCTGAATTTGCACAGCCAGAGAGCAGGGCTATTACAGGGGCCCAGCGCAGGGCTGCAAGGATTAGGGATGCCTTGAGGGAGCAATTTGAGGCTGAAAACCAGCAGTGATATCTGGTGCCCTGCATGGGAGTGAAGTGCAGTAGTTCCAATCTTTGGGAATCAGTGTTTGCTAAGCAGACTTGCAGTGCCTGTTTATTTCTTGGGCTAAGGAGTATTTTACTTTATGCAATAATAAAGAATGTTTTCAAAGCCAAAAAATCCATTTATTGAAAAGAAAAAAAAATTATTTATTGAAAATAAACAAGGGGGTGGAGTGGGGAACGGTACAATCACAGATTCGCGTATGTCCTGTCTGGTGTGCTGTGCAGTGAGTGCTGCACTTCAGGATAGCTATACTGCATGGTGATGGGGGTTGAGTGCAGAGGGTAAGGGTCGTGGTTTTCAGGGCTGGGTGGTGAAGATGCTGGTGTTGGAGGCAGCAGGTGGCGTGAAGAACACGGAGGTTGGGGAAAGTGCGTTGGAGGTGACAGTGGGGCACAACGGAAAGAGTTCTGGGATGAGGGCGGGGGGGGGGGGGAGCACACATTTCCCACGGGAGCCTCAAAATGGTGAGTAAGGGGGATTGATTGTTTCAGGGCTGCACTGTCCTCTGGGATTCTGTGCCTTAGGGAGAGCCAACAGCTTCAGGGGGCACCTACACTGAACACTGTCCCAACATTTTCCACAGGAGTTCGTCCTGGACGATATCGCGCTGCTGAGGGTGACCTGGGAAGCAAGGGAGGGTCTTCTACTGCAATGCGGCTTCTGCCCTGGCCCATATGCAGCTTGCCTGTGTGCAGCAATGGTCCCCCCCACCCCTCGCAGCACAGTGGCGCGGACACGTTAGCCTGGCTGGGACAAGGACCATGGTGGCTCTCCCGATAAACCTGCACAAGCGCATTGCACACGTTCTGGATGAGACATTCGAGGAGATTACCGAGGCCGATTACCATGATGTGATAAACCACATCAATGCACTATTCCGCATCTAGGCATGCATGCCTAACCCTCCTCTCTCAAACAGCCCGCACCGAAAAAATTCCTTCCCGAAAAAAAAAACACTTACCGGGAACCTGCTCTTCTGTTTGTCCTCCACCAAGTACCGACCGCTGCGACTGGCTACCTTCCTCCTGGCTCGAGAAGAGCTCCTGGCTGCATGGCTCCAGGGATTCTGGGGTGTCTCCATCCGGCCCACCACCCTCACTCCCATTTTCCTCCTCCTCCTCTGCCGCCCCCCTCCCCCCCCCCCGGCTCTGAAGTGTCCACGGTGGTGCTCGGAGTGGAGGTGGGGTTAACCCCAAGTATCGCATCCAGCTCTTTGTAGAATCGGCAGGTCGTGGGGGGAGCACCCAAGCGGCCATTTGCATCGTGGGCTTTGCGGTAGGCACGCCGCAGCTCCTTCACTTTAATCGTGTATTGCAGGGCAGTCCCGGTCATGGCCCCTTTCCATCATGTCCTTTGATACCTTCCCGAAAGTATCATAATTCCTACGGCTGGAGCGCAGCTGGGACTGTACAGCTTCCTCCCCCCCCAACACTGATGAGATCCAGCAACTCGCCATTGCTCCATGCAGGGGCTCGCTTGGCACGTGGAGGCATGGGTCACCTGGAAAGATTCGCTGATAGCACTCCACACCACACTGGGCTGAGCAAGCAGGAAGGGGATTTTTAAAATTCCCAGGGAATGTAAAGGGTGGGTCACATGGTTGGTTACCTGAGGCCAGGGCAGTAGAGTTTGAACTGATGACCAGAATGGCTAGAACAGGCATTGTGGGATACTGCCGAATACTTCTGGAGGTCAGTCACAGCGCATTGGGCAGCCACACTAGCACCGCAGCGCTGAAGCGGCAGCGCAATACATGCTATTCCTCTCAGGGACGTGAAGTACATGCAGCGTTGCAACCACGGAGATACAGCGCTGCAAATACCTTGCTAGTGTGGACGGGGAGTGAGTTACAGTGCTGGGGGCGGCTTTACAGCGCTGTAACTCGCAAGTGTAGCCAAGGCCTCTGTCTTCTAGCTTCTGCTGAAACCACTCAGCCCACAAGACTTTGCTCTGGTCATATTTTGCCATGCAGCCCTGTGCCTTGGCTGATAGCCTCCCATTGTTTCCAGCTATCACTACATAAAAGGGCTTAATTGCTCTTGCATTTAGCTTGAAATAAGGGTGCTTAGCACACCCCTTAGCTTTACTCTGGCCTGTGATTTTCTATAGATCAAAGACCTGCTTGGTGGCAGCCATTAACACCTTCCAGCATAACAATATACACAACAGAGGGCAATGGTATCAGAATTGACCATAGAGCTGATATCACTGATAATGAGAAGCCTCAGACTGACTATACATTGGTAATAGATGGTTTTATAATTCCCACAGGTGCAAATGGGTAGTGACTGTTTTTACTGCCGTGCTTTTCTTGTTTTATGTGTGCAGAACTTTCTTTGCTAATTAAATTGTATTTGCTTTGTCATCGGAACTGGTTCCCCTTTCAGTTCTTCTGCTTAAGAATTATCCTTTATTAAACTTCAGCATCCAGTATTTCCCCCCGAGACTAACACTTGCTACAACAGCAAATTTATTAGTCCTCCCATAGGCAAGGTAGAGCCTGAGGATTTTTTTTTTAAATGCACACAGCTTTTTTAGATCTGCATGTGCAAGAGTTGGTGTGTCAAATGAGTTCCAAAGCCGCCTTTAATGAGAGAGTCCAACTCTGCAAAGATGCCTCGGGATCATACGTTTTGCCTGTTGGTATCGTATCCAGATCACTTTGGCACTCACAGGCACTTGCTTTTTCCTTTGCCCGGGGGTGCTCAACTTCTGTCAGCCCCAGGCCCCTCCCCCACTCCACCCCTCTGCCCTGCCTCTTACCACCCTCACTCTGCCCCATTCCTGCCTCTTCTTACCCAATTCCACCTCCTCCCCCAAGCACACCCCATCCCTGCTCCTCCCACCCCCAGCACCTCCCGCCTACCACAATCAGTCGTTCTGTGGCAGGCAGGAGGCACTTGAGGGGAGGGTGGAGGAACTGATCAGTGGGGCCTTCGGCAGATGGGAGGCGCTGCGGGGGAGCTGGCTGTCAGTGTGTGCTAAGCATCCACTAATTTTTTTCTGTGGGAGCACCCACCGAGTCAGGGCCGGCTTTAGGCCGATTTCCCCCGAATCGGGCCCCGTGCCTAAGAGGGCCCCCCGCCCTAAGGAAGAGCGCCTAACTTTTTAATTTTTACTCACCCGGCGGCGGGCTGTGTCTTTGTTGGCACTTTGGCGGTGGGTCCTTCGCTTGCTCCAGGTCTTCAGCGGCGGGTCCTTCAGTGCCACAGAAGACCCGGAGCGAGTAGGACCCACCTCAGAAGACCTGGACCGCTGCCGAATCGGGCCCTGCAGTTCCTAAAGCCGGCCATGCACAGAGTGGGCGCCTATTCTGGCACCATCATGCTGAGTGAATGGATCAGGTTTCTAAGGCATGGTCTACATCAGTATAACTACGTCCTTCTGGGGTGTGAAAAATCCCTACCCCTGAGAGATGCAGTTGTACTAGCCTAACCTCTGGTGTAGACAGTGCTATGTATATGAGAGAGCTTCACCCGTCGACATCGCTATCGCCTCTTGCGGAGATGGATTAACTATGCTGACAAGAAAAGCTCTCCTGTCGGCATAGTAGCATTTTCGCTGAAGCACTACAGTGGCACAGCTGCACTGGTGCAGCACTGTAAGTGTAGACCTCCCCAAAATGTGACAAAGAACACAGTTGCTTGGCTCCTTAGGTTCCGTGCTGGTGCTGCCAGTTGGTATCAGCCTGAAATGAGGGATGGGGAGTGGTTGGCTTTTTAAATGAAATGTTTCTCTGGAGTAAAAATAATTGATGGTGGGCAGGCTCCAACTGCATGAAGGACAGTGGGAAAGGAAGATTTTCAGAAGAAAACAGTAAATGCCATCTTTCCTTCAGACCATTACTCCTGGCTGGAGCAGAACTCACGTGGAATTGCTCTGAAGGTTCTGAAATCCTCCAGTCGGGTTTTTCACTTCCACTTGCCAGCCAGGATCAGAAGGGAAGGTTCCATAATACCCCCAGAAAAAGTCTAGTTCTTGGAGTATTTCTATTGTGAGCCTCTTCCCCAGAGCACTCCAGCTCTGTTTTTACAGACTCAAGGTTCAGATAGATTGCTTGGATGATATTCAGCTGTGTAATCAACTCTTTGGGTAATTATACAAACCAAACCACAGATGCAGTCCTCTTGGGGTTCCCTTATCAACAGAGTTGAGGAACTGCATGTTAAATAAATCAGTTGACTGCTTCAAGCCAACTTGGGGTGCCCTGCAAAGCCATTTGACTTGCTACAAGGCCCAAGGGTCATTGTGCAACCTTTTGTGCCTACCTCCACCCAATGTCTGTGTCATGCCAGATTGGGAGGAGGCTCAGGACTGGGGTGTGGGTTAGTGGCAGCAGTTAGAGGGATCAGGATGAGGGATTCATGTTAAACAGGAGCTGAGAGCAGTCTGCATTATGTCTCAGCCACAGGGAGACATCCTGATTTGCCAAGTGACTATCAGTTCAGTGTACTCAGTCCGTGTGATGCCTCTCCTGCTGCACCCCATGTAGCACTGGAATATGAGCCAGAATAGACAGACTCGTGTTCGGCATGGCTGAACTGGCCCTGCTAGGTGCATGTCTTGCAACTGTCCTTCAGTAGAAGGTATGTCACCCACTTTAGACCCCTAGTTTGCCTCTGTCCCATGCTGCTCTTGTGCTGTCTTGTTTCCACTTCTATGTTATCCTGCCATCAAAGATGTGGAATCATGAAGCTGGAGTTCTAGACCGTGTTATTTACAACAAATAAATTAATCAGACAGTGATAAAAGCTCCTTATGCCGTTAGTTTTTTGTGTCGTCACTTTGCACCTTCAACTCACACTGTCTCTCTCATTTGGATTTGGCAAATTGAGAGGCAAGAGTGGGAGGAATTAGGAAGGGAGGAAGCAGAGAGAGAACAAGCATCCATTATAATTTAAAAATGTAGTATGTTAATCATCAGGACTATCAGTATGTTATGTGCAGTGTAGCTGTAGCCTTGTCGGTACCAGGATATTAGAGAGAGAAGGTAGGTGAGGTAATATCTTTCTGGTCCAATAAAAGATATTACCTCACCCACCTTGTTAATCAGTTACTGGTCTAGTTAGTAGATGGGGGGAAGTAGAAGACGCAATGTATCCTAATTTTAATGAGGCTTTTGACACAAATGCCATTTTCATAAGCACACTAGGGAAAAGTGGTATAGATAAAATTACTATAAGGTACGTTGCACAACTGAATGAAAGACTGTACTCAAAGAGTAGTTACCAATGGTTTGCTGTCAAACGCGGGGGACAAATCTGGTGAGGGTCCCACAAGGATCTGTTCTGGGTCCAGTAATATTCAATATTTTTTTATTAATGACTTGGATAATGGAGTGGAGAGTATGCTTGTAAAATTTGTGGATGAGACCAAGCTGGGAAGGATTGCAAGCACTCTGGAGGACAGGATTAGCATTCAGACAAACTTGACAAATGAGAGAATTGGTCTGAAATCAACAAACTGAAATTTAATAAAGACAGGTGCACAGTACTTCATTTAGAAAGGAAAATTCAAATGCACAATTACAAAATGAAGAATAATTGGCTAGGTGGTCATACGACTGAAAAGGACCTGGGAGTTATAGCAGCTTGCAAATTGAATATGAGTCAGCAATGTGAGGCAGTTGCAAAAAAGGTTAATCGCATTCTGGGGTTTATTACCAGGAGTGTTGTATGTAAGACATGGGAAGTAATTGTCCCCCTCTACCCAGAACTGGTGAGGCTTCCACTGTACTGTGTCCACTAGGCACCACACTTTAGGAAAGATGTGGTTAAAGTGGAGAAAGACCAGAGGAGAACAACAAAAATTATAAAAGGTTTAGAAAACCTGACCTATAAGAAAGGTTTAAAAAATTGGGCATGTTTTTTTTCTGAGAAAAGAAGACTGTGGGTAGGGGGGACGGGGACTTAAGACCAGTCTTCAAATATGTGAAGGGCTATTATAAAGAGGGTGGTGATCAATTGATCTCCATGTCCGCTGAAGGTAAGACAAGAAGTAATGGCCTTAATCTGCATCAAGGGAGATTTAAGTTTGATATTGGGGAAAAATTTTCTAACTATATGGTTAGTTAAGACTTGGAACAGGCTTCCAAAGAAGATTGTGGAATCACCGTCACTGGAGGTTTTTAAGAACAGGCAGGACAAACACCTCTCAGGGATGGTCTAGGTTTACTTAATCCTGCCTCAGGGCTGAGGCTGGACTAGATGACCTGCTGAGATCCCTTCCAGCCCTGCATTTCTGTGAGAAGGAAGAACCGTAGTTTAGTTCTGTAGTTATTGTTGGGCCTGCTCCAACTGCCATCCAAGTCCATGGGAGAGTTGGCATTGACTTCACTGGGAGAAATGTCTGTCCCTGGCCCTTTGGACATGCACTGCCAAAACAGACAAGGTGTGCGGGGTTGAAGGTACCCTGTCACTCTGTGGGAATTACTACTTACTGAGCCTCATATGAGAGCAAGTCTTAGAGCTTGTCTAAACAGAAAGTAGTATCTTTTAGTTAACAGTGTGAATTAACGTCAACATAATCAAACTGATGCAAATCTCTGTGTGGTCACTCATTTCGGTTCAAGCTGCAGTGTGGCTTATTTTGGTTTAGCTTAAGTCGACTGACATCCAGTTTGAGATAAACCAAAATAAGAGTATCCACACCAGTTTAACTGAGGTTTTTTTGTAAACAAGGCCCTCCTGTGGGTTTACAGATGAGAAGCTTGAGAATCAACAACTCTGAGTCACATGGCCTGTTGGGTAGGGCAATCTTGTATCTCCTTGCAGGGTATCCTTGGGCCACAGAGTACACGCACCATTACTGTGTGTGGGATTCCCACTGAGGGAAATGGGACTAGAACCCTAGTCCTTTAGTTCTAAAGCCACAGGCCTCTGTCACCTGAGACCACTTACAACTAGTGAGAGCAACAGCTCCCCACACCCAGAGTTAACAGCAAAACGACCACAGCAGCACCTGTGAGTAACAGGCATCCAGAGAAGCTGCTTCCCAAGACCACAGCAGAGCTGTCATGGCCAACTCATCACAGGAGCGGAGGCTGGTACTATTGCTAAGGTGGGTGTTAGCACCAGTCCTGTTGTTAGGGGAGGTGGTTGCTAGGGGGTATGTTAACTATGGCTGGGGGGGATCCCTCCCTCATTCTTCACAGCTCTGCCTGGCCTCTTGCTGTGGTACTGCTTCTGCCTTGGGTTTGATGGCTGCTGCTTCCCCTCCAACTCAGCATGCCTCTCTGCAGGGCAGAGCTGAGGGACAGCTAGCCCCCACCACCCTGAGGAAGCTGGGTGTGAACATGAGGGAGACTTGGGGTGGGTGAGGGGATCTAGTAACCTCTCCCAATGAAAGACGGTAAGGAGCAAAGACACATATACATCTCCCTCCCAACAAAGGGGGTGGGGATAGCCCAGATGAGGAGCACAGGGGAAGTCAGTGCCCCCTGGAGGGGGGGCTAGAGACTCTCAAGGAGAAGCAGGGACACCCCCACCCTGAGTAAGGGGCAGGACAGAGAAACTAGCAACCCCTGACTTAGTGGAGAGAGGAATTTGGAGTGAGCCCCAGGGGGACAGGACATGAGCAGAGAGATCCCAGGAGGAATGGGGAGAGAAACCTCTACTGGGGGGAACAAATGAGTGGGCCAAGCCAGGGGGAAAGTGTTGAGACAGAGAGGGAAAGGGAAGAAAGACAGAAGAGCAGAAAATTAAACTGCAAAAGATGGAGACAGAAGAGCGAGATGGGACTGAAAACTGTGGAGGGAGCAGGAGAGAAATACAGGGAGACCCAGTGAGTTCCCTTTGTCATTTACTAATTTATATGGCAATCTGCATGGCACTTGATACATCAGGCAGGGCCTGCCCTGAAGAGGTTGTGGTCTAAATAAAATACACACTATGCCAATGAAAGGGAGCAGGCAGCAGTGAAAGCTGGCATGACTGGAATAGAAAGTGGAGCATGTGGCATTCTGTTTGGATCATTTTTATTTATTAATTTTTTATTAGACAACTTGGTGCCAAAACGTTGCCTAAAACTGTACAGCTAGGCCCCGATCCTGCAAGCTAATCCACACAAGTAGCCCCTTACCCTGGGTGCTTGCACAGGGGTCCTCTGCATGGATCTGGCTGTAGGATCAGGGCCCTGCTGTTTTGATCAGATTTATACAGCAGGAACCTTTCAGGCTGTGTGAATGTGGACAAACAAGGAGATTGGAGTGACCTGATTGTGGGTAGAAAGTGAATATGCAGGGCCGGCGCAACCCATTAGGTGACCTATGCGGTCGCCTAGGGCACTATAATTTGGGGGGTGACGACCGCGGCGGTATTTCGGTGGCGGACCTTCCGCCACCTCTGTGGGAGGCGGCATTTTGGGGCGGGACCTTCCGCCGCCTAGGGCGGCAGAAAAGCTGGCGGCACTCCTATGAATATGGAAGCTCCGTAGCTCTGTGTATGGGAAGAGGCAACAGCTTTTAGCTTTATGTTTGTTTTTGCGGTGTTGTGAGTGTTATTTTATTGTGAGTCTTGCATATTGGATGGTTTAATTAAAGCCCCAAAGTCCTGGAAACAATCTCAGCATTTATTTAAAACAATAAGTATGTTTCCAGCCCTCCCGATTGCGTAGGAAAGCTTGAAAATGTGACCCAAGTGCAAACTAAAGGCTCAAAAGTCAGAAGGCAAAAAAAAAAAAGAACCCTCACATTTCTTTATTTATTTTAATTTCATGCTTTTTTAAGGACTGGGTGATGAGTTTGGGACTCTCAGGCTTGTTTTTTTCTCTACAAAAACATGGCTGGCTTTTGAATATCTTTTCTGTATGTTTCTTGTGCAGCCACTAGGAAATGCAAGAGGGCATGTAGGGCACAGTGCTTTTAGGGTATGTTTGTTGACATTGTATTGGAACAAGGTTTGGCATGATGACAAGTTAGACAAATGCAGATATAGAGATAAACACTGGGAAAGTACACCATTGACCTGAGAATTTTCTGACGTTGACCCTCCCCCGAACCTCCTTTTTCTTAGCCTCCCCAAAGCTTCCTCCAGCCATCTCAGTTTTGATTGGCTGGCTACAGGTCTGGGTATGTGATCATGTGATTAAATACAGTGGCCTATATTCTCTCCTGCACTAAGATCTGCTTGGAGTAGGGGGAGAGAGGGCCCAGGGAGCAAACTGTACCTCCCTGCTTCTCAGAGTTCATCTGTACCAGCCCTGGCCCATTAATATAGTTTAGGGTAGCCTGCAAGGTGCTCTGACTTATACCAACTGGCTAGAAACCTTACTCCAGTTGTGACTTGGCATAGCAGATACCCTGTGCCCCACCTCCAACACAGCCCCTCCTGCTCCCTATGCCAGAATGTGTGCGGGGATGGGGGGTAGTGCGGGGAGGTGGCATAGGAGCTGTCTCTGCCGCTTTGTGCTAGCCAAGAGCTCACATAAACTGAGGGAATTCTCAGCTGGCCAGTTAGGGCCTGATTCTACCACTTCCTGAGGGGTGTAAAGAATGGGAGAACCTGAGCCAGTACTCTAACAAATACACACAAGAGGAGAACGTGAAGGTTGTCTGGGCAAACTTAACTTGCGGGTGTCCTGATTTTTGAGTACTTCTTCAATTGCAACATTTTTCTTTTTATGAAGAATAAAAATTACCGGAAAGTGTTTTTTAAAGTGTTGTTTTTTTTTCTGCTTGGATTCCACCCCCGTCCCCCTTAGAAATACCTGAAACGTAAGAACATAATAACATAAAAGCGGCCATACTGGGTCAGAACAAAGGTCCATCTAGCCCAGTATCCTGCCTTCCGATAGTGGCTAATGCCAGGTACCCCAGAGGGAATGAACAAAACAGGTAATCATCAACTGATCCATCCTCTGTTGCCCATTCCCAGCTTCTGACAAACAGAGGCTAGGGACACCATCCCTACCCATCCTGGTATAGTTGGGATTATGTTTTCCAATGTGCATTACTTTGCATTTATCACCATTGAATTTCATCTGCCATTTTGTTGTCCAGTGACCCAGTTTTGTGAGATCCTTTTGTAGCTCTTCACAGTCTGCTTAGCACTTAACTGTCTTGAGTAGTTTTGTATCATCTGCAAATTTTGGTACCTCTCTATTTACCCCCTTTTCCAGATCATTTATTAATATGTTGAATACGACTGGTCCCGGTACAGACCCTGGGGAACACCAGTATTTACCTCTCTCCATTCTGAAAACTGACAATTTATTCCTACACTTTGTTTCCTATCTTTTAACCAGTTACCAATCCACGAGAGGACCTTCCCTCTTATCCCATGACTGCTTACTTTCCTTAAGAGCCTTTGGTGAGGGACCTTGTCAAAGGCTTTCTGAAAATCTAAGTACACTATATCCACTGGATCCCCTTGTCCACATGCTTGTTGACCCCCTCAAAGTAAATCTTGTCTTCCCAGTCCTTGCTGAAGGACTTAGACATGTTTCTTAGTCCTTAACTCAGAGTGAGAGTACTGAATTCTTAACAAAGTGAGCTTTTATCCAAGTGTTTGAGTTAAACAGGTGTTAACAAAAGCATAGAGCTTTAAATAGTTGGATTATTAATTACTTTTATTCTCAGTTATAGAAGTTCAACTTCTTTAATATTTGTGAAATCACAATAGAACTAGTTCTCTAGTTGCCCATAGAGTCTTGCAGGGTAGATAAGACCTGAATATGTAGTGTAACAAACAGTGAGAAGGAAAACAAAAAAGACACCATCCTTTCAGCACTTCTTTATATATCATAAAGAAAGAAAACCAGGATAAGGGCCCATCTCCCGCACTTTTTTATAGGTCACCTTTAACCCTTTTCCTGCCTATTTTATTCCCATGGTACCTATACCCTTGCATTGCAGTAGTATACACTGGCAGAAGATCCAGAATAATCATGGTGAAGAACAGTTCATACTTCAAAATAAATAAATCATTGACCCCTCCTGATATAATGGACAGCTTACAAAAACATTAAGGCTCAATTTACTCAAGTACTCCATGTTCTTTCTATGTCCTCAATGGCTCTGAAGCAGAATTTCCTCAATAAAAATGACTGATGTACTTAAATTGCTCCAAATTACCCATTTGTATTTATTCACTGGAGCCTTTGTAACCCATCATGTACAATATATTCAGCCCCTGATGCTGTTTTTGACTCAGAAGCAGAGGATCTAGCTTCAGAATTTTCGTTTATACACACAAGAAACAAAAGTTGAAAATATTTCCCCCAAATGCACATATGAAAATTACATCCAGGAAACGTGTAACTAGTCTCTTTCTCCATTTGTGCTTTGCTATGTGTTCAAAACACAATAATGCTTTCATTGCCACCAAAGGACACTCAGTTACAAGGCCAGGTGCAGTAGCATCAAAGCAAGAAAAGGTCTAGGTGCAAGCCACTGTCAGGGTAGAGTGGGATCTCATCTAAAATTGCTTTGAAAAACAACTTGAATATGTTCAATAATGTAAAAGACAGTAGCATAAAACTGAAACAAAGAACGTGCACTGATTGAGATCAAATAAGTACAAAGTCAAGAATTATCTGCTAAGGTAAACATAGAATATTTCATTACATAATACTTGTAGTTATTGGGTGACCCAAGGATCTGAGTATGTAGGGGGATAGAATACATTCAGCTAATCCTTCACTATACCACTGATGTGTTTATAAAAAAGGATTTAAAAAAACAAATAGAATGCAGTGCATTTGGTTGCAGATACTTAAGTGCATGAAGTTCCTGCTTCAGAAACATATATATCATGTTGCATAAGTATATCGTGTGTTGGTCAAATAAATTGGAGATCTCATTCCTAATACTAGTAGATTGTGTGTCCATATAACCAAAATTTCCCCCATCACAATTGGAACTGAGTTGGCAATCTCAGCACAGGCTAGGGTGACCAGACAGCAAGTGTGAAAAATCGGGTCAGGGGTGGGGAGTAATAGGAGCCTATATAAGAAAAAGCCCCAAATATCAGGACTGTCCCTATAAAATCAGGACATCTGGTCACCCTAGCTTAGGCCCAGGACTGAATAGGCCATGGAGAGCACACCGACTCAGCCCTAGAGGTTGTCTTTCCAGGTCAGGATTGAGGCACAGTGTGGGGGATATTCTGTGGCCAAAAAGAGAAGATCATTCTCCAGAGATGTCCATGTGACACCACATTTACCAGCAGGGCTGGATTAACCACTAGTCACAATAGGCCCCTGGCCCTGGGATGACATTATGTATGGGATAATGTCATATCCTACACAGCCTGGAGCCCAGGAGGAGCAGACAGCCTTCAGCTTGAGGCCATCAGATGTAGGCCCACCAGGCTGTCAGACAGAGCCCACCTCCCCCCCGGAGCTCTGCCGCACCAAGCCTTCCCACACAAGGGCCTTCTGCTGATCTAGTAGGCAGGGGGCCTGCTATCCTGGCCTTCACTATGGCTGGGGCCTTTCTCCTCAGTCTGCTGCTCCCTCTCTTTAGGTGTGCGGTGGGGTTGCCCCCTACCCAGGTTTTCTCTTTTTGAGGAAGCTGTCCTAGGAAATCTGTCTGGGTGCTCAGTATACACTGACCCCTGTCCAGTTTTATGGGCTCAGGATCAACCTGGATGTCCCAGTTTTTTTGTACCTAAGAAGTGGCAACCCTAGCAGATGGGGTCCATGCATGTGTGTGTTTCTTTCAATCAATCCCTACTCTAGGTCCTTATTGCCCCTTGAGCCAGCTGGTTCCCCGGTTCATTGTCTTTTGACTTCTTTTGCCCAATTAACAATTGAAATGTAATTAAAGAGAAAATGCTGGGTAACAGCCTTGTAAAATAAGTCCCATTTATTTTATTAATTATTAATTTGTAAATACAGTTTCATCTGTAAAATATGCCAGCCACAGATATTTTGGGAACAGATGATCCAGTCAGAGACTGAACAATCAGGGAGTTGTTTATAAAATCCATACATGTGGGCCAGTTAAATCAAACTGCATTCATCAAAACAAATCCAACATTCATGAGGGAGAAAATGCCACTTGAGCTCTTGGGGTGGCGAGGCAGCAACTGGCGGTGTAGATGCTCGGCCTCAGTCTGAGAAGTGGCATTTGGAGGAGAAGGAGTTGTGGCTGTCTAGAAAGGTGAGAGGAGTGAGTTTCAAAGGGAGAAAAAGCTGGTGCCCAAAACAAATGACTATGACATCTCAGGTCCTTCTCTGGTTCAGCTTTTGAACAAGCCATGCCCTTTGAGGAAGAACCACCATGAAAAAGCCCCGGAGCACCGAGAAATGCAGCATGCAAAGGAGGCCATTTGTAAGACAAAGGAGGCTTTTGTGAAATCAGGGTTCATAAACGGTATTCAATCTGCTGTACCTCTTTGCATTCAAAAAGTCTATTGTTTTCGATAATCCTATCATTTCTCTTCTGGAAAGGATGAAACCCTGCTTTGTTCTAGATTCATTAGTCTAGAACTGGCTTCACACTTCTATTTAAAGTCAGCATTATTCTTTGGGAGTTAGACTCCCAACCCAATGATTGCTCATTATTTTTTATGAATATTGCACATTCCCCACACAAATCAGAGCTACGATTAGTACTTTTGCATTGTGATCATAGAAGATGGACTGTGCATCACAAACCTTCTAAGTGCAGTGATGTAAAAAATCTAAAGCAGTTGACATTTGATATCACTTGATTTTCCTCTGGTGCACAAACATTTGATGTTAGTAACAAAAACCATTGATGCCAAGTGATATTAATAGGTAAAAATAGAAAACTGACAGTAATGCTACAATCATTGTGTTGCCTATACGCAGTTTGCTTATAAAAATCTAAAACAACTGCATTTCAAAAATGGATGGAAAGAATTATATGAAGTTTGTCCTATACCAAGATCTCCAGCAGATGTAAATGGGTGCACTTCCATCGAAGGCAATGAATTTGCACTGTTTTTCACCAGCTGAGTATCTGGCCCCCTATTTTTAAGAATATTAACCATATTTGCTTCACATATTTAGCTTTACTAAAGTGCCATACTAAAACAAACTATTGCTCATTTGCTCATTAGATATCTTTTGCTTTTAAGATGTAGTCACATGAAACATAAGCACCAAGCATTTTTAGTTACTATTAATAAATCTAATCTGAAAATATATTTTTTTTCTGAACCTAACCTAGAATTCCAAGTAAACAGTGTTTGTGCCCACTAGGAGTCTGACCCCACAATGAGCTCCATACAGGTGGATGAAGTCATTGCTCACTCATGCAGAGTCATTGCGGGACTGGGATACTGGGCAGTAAAGCTGCATCCTTTCCCCCTCCCCCTGAGAAGGATCCTAAGGAAAACGCCAGACATATAACAGGAATCATTTTCAGATTTGTTTTCAAAACTCTCTATGTATGTGTTTTTCTCTTCTTTCTATAGATGCTCTAAGGAATGTCTCCCTCTCAGGTATCTACTATTTTAGAGACTCAGTCAGCTATTAAATAGCTTTGTTTAACTGCAGAAATGAGTAAAAAGAAGTCCTGCATGGCAGTCTATTTAGGACCTGCTCCTTCATTCCTTGCACACCCAAAGTTCTCAGTGACTTTAGTAGTGTTTCAGGTGAGAAGGAATGGATGACTGTATGTACTGTTGTTGAATATTGAATATATAAGCCTTTATTTTGTTAAGACTTGCCCAGTTGTGCCAGCACACTCATTTCCAATAGCGTGAGCCAGGCTGTTGAGGGTAGGCACACAAAATATACAGCTACATGTGCAAAGCAAATAAATCATGCAGAATATCCATTTGCATGAGCAAAAAGCAAATTGCAACATCTTTGTCTATGCAACTGAATATTTTATACCAAATATTGAGACATGGCAGAATTCAATTTTTTTTTATAATTTTGACAGATAATATTGATATTTATTTTTAAGCATTTGTTTTGTTTAAATTTTCAGTTGCACAAAATTATGGGTGTTAAGCACTTTTTAAAATTTTTATCTGTTTAAATTTTCACAGTTGCAGGAAATTATGGGGAATCAGACAATGGGGGGGTCAAACAATAATTATTTAATGATAGTAGACTTTGAGATTCAAAAAACTAAAGCTTTATAACTGCAAAAACACAAATTATCAACATCACATGTCAAAATATACAAAGAAAGTATCCTTAAATCAAATTCTAATAAGTTCTCAAGCAGCATTTTTCTTTCTTTGCCTATGTATAATTTTTGATTATTATTGATAGAAATATTTTTTCGATAGCTTGTGTGTTCAGTGAAATCAACATTTACCAATAATAATCTAATCATTCCAAGCCTAGAAATATTTATATACATACTTCATACTTGTTTTGTGCATGATAAGCTGTTGTGTTGTATAAAGGTTGGCACAGCAGACAGGAAAGTATAATGCCTTGAGGGCAAGGGACTGGACTAGATGACCTCTTTAGGTCCCTTCCAGTCCTATGATTCTAATGTGGATAGTACCATGTTAGAAGTTTGCAAAATATTGGTAATAAAAGAGAAAAGCGTTCAACACTGGACTCGTGTCTTACCATACCATTTTGAGAAGGGATATTTGTTCCTGAAACACTCATGTTTTACAAATGCTTGTGCTCAAAAATGAGCCCCTTTTCCAGGGGAAACTGGAATGCATTTTTCTGAGGTAAAATGAGCCCGCTCCAAGTCAAAGATTGCATAGAAATTTGAATTGTCACAGAATATTTGCTTATATTTAGACATCTTGTTGAATTTCATTGAAAACTCAAATCTGAGAGGTGCAAACTGGCCCCCAAGTCACAAAATTGCATCAGTTTTGCATACTTCTGCACAACCATTAAAATATGCATGAAAAAATAATTTAGGGCCCAATTCAAAGCCCACTGAAATAAACAGAATGATTCCCATAGACCATTGACTCTAAGGGAACTGTATCATAGAATGGGTGCGATGAACGGAGGCATTTGTTGGCTAGTATAGGTTCTGAATGTACAGGTGTGTGTCAGCGATGGGTGAACCTCAGATGGTTTGAAATCCATGCTCAGTTTGGGGAAATATCCAAAAAGTGAAGTTTAATCAAACCCCTTTGGTCTATGTCGTGAGAACAAGCTCTCTCATGAGAAATCCAGAATTTCCTGGGGCCAGTTATGTTACGCCAAGAACAACCTCTGTCAGACTTATTGTTTATAATTCAACTTTTTGTCTGTTTTTCTTCAACTATAGACAAAAGTCCTGATTCTCCTCTTGCTTACTCAATTGTAAATCAAGAGAAAGTCTACTGGAGACAACTGAGTTATTCTGGTGTAAGAGGAGAATCAGGCCTGAAGTTATTCTTCCATAGAGCTTTTACTTTTACATTTCCTTTGGGGAGGACAAAATGAAAGGGCGAAGGATAAAAAAAGAAACCAGTGCACAGAATAGAGACATTTATAAGCAGACATATTGCTGTGTATTATACTTGTGCCATCTTGTCCCCATGCATTTCTGATTATGCAGATCTTTGACAAGGTATCATCCAGTATATGATGAAAAAAAAGGAGCTTAAAAAAGGGTGGTACAAATTTGATACAGATCTTTCAAAAAAAGTGATGATCAAAATAAGTTGCTTGCTTACTGCACTTCCTAGAAATTACTAACTTGGCTGTTCCTTGTCATTTTTTAAAATCACAGAATGCACCAGTCCAAAATAAAGCACAACTAAACATTTCTCACTTTTTTTAAAGTTCGCTTTGTGTTTCACTAGAGCTTGGTAAGAAAAAGAAAAGCATCTGAAATACAATGATCCAAAGTTTTCCCATTCTAACAAAACATATTGCAACTGCATCTCTTTCAGTTTTGCTCCTTGGTGGACTATTTCCAGGCCAAGTTTCAATCTGTAGTAACTCCTGAGACGGTGGGTGAATATATGGAAATATTCATCAATCTTAAAATGCTAGCAGCACTTTAGCGGGCATCCACAGGTATATTAGAAGAGTAGAGCTGCTGCTTTTACTTTTCAGTGTTTTGATTTGCTTTCAATTCAGGTGCTGTTTTGTATATCCAATATACAATAATGTAGTCATTAAATTCTGACTTTTCAGTGAACACAAAAAGGTGACTCTCTGTCAAGTATATCTGATATTCACAGCCCAATAGAGTAATAGTGAAGAGTCTTAACTAGAGTTGCCATCTGTTCTGTTCTGAGACTGTTCTACTCAGCACTCTTACTCTCTGTCACCTGTCACACAGTACCATTCCAAGCACTGGACAAGATCACCTCCAATTTTGCCATCTTTGCAACCCTAGTGGCAAAGCAACAGCGGTAGCAGCAGCAGTGGGTGGTTTCCTACCATCAGATTTGGATTTTGCCAGCATTGCCCCTTTGTTTTATTGATAAGCCGGGGGCTCACCCCAACAGCAAATTTCTTCACAGTGACACCTCTCCCCTTTGAAGATACAAGCCTTCATTTTCTCTCTCACCCAAACCAAGCCACAACAAGATTCAGACTTTTAGTGTTTACAAATATCAAATGTGAGTCTGTGTCTGAATATATTTATATTTCAAATAATTTATCATTTCAGTTCTTAAGATATCCCTTCGACAGCAAAATCCTCTAAATCACTGATTGAAATGATGTCCATGTTTGTAGCTGGACTCGTGTCTTTTGTACAATTACACTGAATTTCCTCAGCTTGTTGACTGTAAGAGTCAGATACAGGTTCAATATAGGGTTGACTCTCTGGCGATTGAGCATCTCTGCCGTCTTGCTGCCAGTCTTCAGCTGCTTCTGCTGGTGCTCCTGGTACTTTCTGCATTAGTGAAAGAGGTTCAGAGAGTGGGGAAACTGATCTCATAGTTGTCACAGGTAAAGGTAGTACACTAGGGTACAATACACAAGGAGAATTTAAATTTTCCAAAGAGGTGGTTCGGTGTAAGCCCCTTTCTGAGGAACGGATAGGTACTTGGATGTATTTGCCAGTTTCTGGCTCATAAAAGGTCTTGAAATGAACTTGACCGGATAGATCGACAACGAAGTACTGCCCTGAGTCAGGATCTTGAAGGAGTTTACGCTGAGTTGCAGGTAAAAAGGGTGTGGGGCTTACTGACTGGGCACCTTTGAGTCTCACCATGCTAGATTCTGTAGGAGGGAAAGGCGAATGGGACACAGGAGATGGTGGAGAATGGATCAGGGTTAAGGGGGATAATGGAATCTGTCCAGAATGGGACAGCTTTCTCACAACAGTATCTGTGTGCTCTGTTTGAAGGTTCTTCTTCTGTGCCTCTATCTTTTTTCTCTTGTTTGCCAGCTTTTTTGCTCGCCGCAGGGCCTTTTCGCTTTTTGGTGGCACAGCAGGTGGCTTGCCCAGCGGTTTCTCCATACAACTCTGTGCTCTCTCATTTGTCATTCTAGAATCGCTGGTGTCCTCAGCGAGCAGGCTCCTCTGCGTTGAATCGAGTATTTCCTCTTCCGAAATATCAGCATTGTTCTTTGTTACCAAATTCAACAAAGTGGAATTTGTAATATCCTCTGCCTTCGTTACACTGGAACTGGCAATTTTCTCTGACAATGGACTAGTAACAGCTGAGCACGTAATGCTGTCTGACCTTGGGCTCGTTACAATGGTACATGCAAGATCGTCTAACACAGCAGGTGTTTCTTCCAAGTGTCTGATGTCTCTTGAAATGTCACTGGTTACAGGACAATACACGTAGTTCTCTAATATCGAGCTTATTGCTGGAGAATTTATCTCCCTAGTGATTATTTTTTTCGCACATGATCCACCTCTCCGATTAGACAAAAGATAATTCTTAAAATAATTTGTCTTCTCTTCTGAAGGGGAGCCCAATTTGTTTTGTGCTGAGCTAACTCCTAAAGCTGATTTTGACCGTGCTAAGTAGTGCTTCACCTTTCCAACCGTGGGCTTCTCTTTGCTGTGGCGAACACTTTCCTCATTACTTTTCCCAACTTTATTTAATAAAGTAGGAGTCACTTCATTATCTTCCCTTGATGCCCGTAATGAAAAACTCTCTACATCTTCTGAAAGGGTGGGCTTCCATATTAGTTTGGTGTTATCTGCCCCTTGAAAGCCCATGCCAGCTGGAATAGATCCCAGTGCATTGGCATCCTCATTTCTCATTAGTGCATCTTCTCTTGCATCCTGTTCTTTTATGTTTCTTGATAATGACCGGTCAATCTCTTGAATGCTAGGTGTACCTTGGCCCTGCCTGTAAAGCTGCTTGTCCTTGTCTACAGTAGCTTCCAATCTGCTTTCTGTCTCCCTGTAACTAATACTGACTGTGTCTTCTGAGGACAGGGACCTAAGCAGAGGCAGCTTGACTGCCTTTATCACAGGAGATGATTTGAATGTGTTGTCTTTAATCAGAAACAGACTGGGTTTGAATGAATTTGAAGAAAGTGGTGATGCTGGCTCTTCTGACTGGGAGGTGGAAGCATCCTTGTTGCCTTCTGCTGCAGAATTCATATTACTGACCTCTTCCTTCTTCTCACTCATCAATCTCTCTTCTGCCATGCTCTCGCTCTCACCCTGTGCCACCTTTCCCTCACGCTTTTCTTCTGTGCTAGTGTCACAGTTACTAAAAGCATAATACTGCAACTCCTCTTTCCCTACTGGTTTCCCTTTCCCTTTACTACTTTGCTTGTCATCTACATTCATTTTACTCCTACTCCTCTGACTTTCCTCAAGGCATGCTTTTTGAAACAGCTGAATCAGTGAAAAGGGCTCCCCCTGAAATGGCTGATCTACTGTGGTCACAAAAGAGTATTCAGAAGAACTACTGCTGCTTTTGCCTTTATTTTCATTGCTACTTCTTACACTGGTTTGATTTGCATTGTAAGGCGCACCATCTTCTGCTGGTGAAAGAAGTTTTGGGGGTATTTTAGGGTCATCATTTCCATTCCGGCTTTCAGCATCTCTCTCACTTTCGTGGCCTTGTACACTGGAATTATAGATTTGCATTTGCTGCGCAGATTTTGCATCTGCATTGTCTCTACTGTAGCCTTTCAGTGAAGGATAATGTCGACTTTTCCTTAAACCGTGTTTGTTTGACTGGTGTCCAGAGATAGACACATTTTCACTGTTCTCAGTGTCTTTCAATAGATCTTTGTTTTTTGAATCATCCTGTTGCAAATTGTCCTGATTTTGGTAAAATGAAGTATCTACTGTTACTTGGGGTGAACTTAAAGATAGGTAATTATCTGTGAAGTGTCCCTCTAAATCACTTTTATTGTCCTTTTCCTGGATACAGTCAGTTTGTACAAAAGGTCCATGGCTTAATTCATCTCTCTCTGCAAGCTCTAAGCTACTTTCTTCTAGAAAAGTGGACACTGTAGCATTCATTTTTACACTTTCTTGTTTCATGTTTTCCTTAGTCTTATTTTTCTCTTTTAAGAGAGGAGAGGGACTATACATGCTTTTAACACGTTTTCGAACATCTTTCAGGTTGAATAATAAACTTGGTGCTTTAGACTTGTAATTATCGCGAGATTGATAATCACTAAATCCACTTCCCTCATGTTCTTTCGTTGCTACAATGTCAGGTATTGGTGGTGTCACCAGCGCTGGTTGATTTTCTGTCTCTTGTTTTAATGGTATAATTGGTGTTAAAAGTTTTGTGATGTTGAAAGAGGGGCTAATGGATTTAGGGGAGTTTACCTGGTTATCTACTGCAGTTATGTCAGCAAAAGGTTCAACACCATATGGCTTTTTATAAAAAGAGAATTCTTCTCCAATGAGCTGTAACTTTTCATTTGAACTCTCCTGTGCTTTTGCCGCTACCCCTTTTATATTCCTCTGTTTCCTCCATGGTGGACAGATATAGTCCAATTCAGGCTTGGTTGCCTTCTTCTGAGTGCAAGTGACTTGGGACACAGACGGTGGTGGAGCAGGGGGCTTGGATACAGGTGATGTGGGGGAAGCAGGGGTCAGGGACATGGGTGCTAGGGGTGGACCAGAGACCTGGGGTACAGATGTTGATGGGCCAGAGACCTGGGGTACAGGTGCTGGTGGAATAGGAACCTGAAACTCAGCTGCTGGAGGGACAGGGTGTACAGGTATTAGTGGGCCAAGGACCTGAGGTACAGTTGCTGGTGGGACATGGTCCTGGAATTCAGTTGTGGGGGGAAATAGATCCATTAGAAAATCCTTTTCCTGAATTCTAGCACCTATGACCATTCTGGGTGGTGGTTTATGTTCAGATGTGTAGGATTGTTTAACCAATGGTGTTTCTTCAAAGCTTGTAATATCCTCCTTTTTTGGTATAAGATCTGCAAATTCCTCTTTTTCACTCAGTTTATTATGATGGTCATTCCATGATTTAAAAGCACTGTTCTCGCTGTGAAGAAAATTGCCCTTTTTGGCTGGCTCTTTAACTTTCCCACGCCTGTTTTTGACTGTCTTTTTAGAAGAGCTGGTGAGATTTGCCTTAAATATGTTTGAAGTGTCCATCCATGCAGGATGATAACCATCCGGACCACAATAGCCCCCATCAGTTTTATTATGTCTTTTCTGGACCTCGTGTTTGTCACTGAGCCAGTGGTTATCTCGACACACATCAGAAAAGTGGGAAAGTTCCCTTTGGATATTTAAAATTGCTGTGTCATCCCAGAAAGCCATGTCATTTCCATGAATTAATTTGCATTTTTGAGAACTATTTTTAACTGGCTGTTTGACTGCTCCCAGGGAACCTTCAGGACATTGGTTTTCAGTCTTATCAAATGTCTTAATCAAACAGGACACTTTGGAGGCATGTTTGTTTTTCCTTGGACCAGATACTGGCAAATTTGGCTTTTTCCTTTCCACGGTGCTGTTTTTAGCAACTTTTTTCTCTTCTTGAACACGTTTTGGTAACTGCTGGAATGTTGAAGCCCGTGTTGTATGCTCGTTGTTTTTCGATGATAACTTATTGCAGATATTACTTTTCTTGATGGCATGG
Source organism: Trachemys scripta elegans (assembly GCF_013100865.1). NCBI lineage: Eukaryota > Metazoa > Chordata > Testudines > Emydidae > Trachemys > Trachemys scripta. Next base: position 59,928,021 of record NC_048304.1, on the reverse strand, counting down.
TTTAGTGTTCCTTGGTGAATTTTACTAGAGAATTGGTGGGTGATTTCCGGTGAAATGACAAGCTCCAATTCCTTGTCAGATGCTTCAAGTTCTGCCACGCACAAACTCTTGAATGCTCGGTCTGTGAGGCTACATACCTCTCTGTCTGTGTCATCCAGGAGGCTCCCTATACTAGAGGAGTCACTAAGTCCATCCATGTGTTTCTTATTTCCCTGCATTGTCCTTGTGAGTCATGAATAAATTATCCCAAGCATTAATTGCATATGTCAAATAGGTAGAAGATTCTGTTGGATATTCCCAACCGTTTGCAATGTTTTCTCCTAGAATTCTTCTTCCAGAACGTATTGCTTTACATTAATTCACCTTATGGAATCACAAAACGGGAGTTTCTCCTCTGCAAAACCAACAGACATGAAAATACAAATGAGCGTACACTGTACAATCATCCTGTTCTACATACAGCATCTTCCATTAATTTGATCCTATATTTAATCAAATCAAAATCTCAGGAATCAAATAATTAGTGTTTAAAAATACTCTTATGTTGGTCACCTTAAATGAGTATCGCTGGATAATTCAATCACTGGAAGGTGCCATTGAATTCGTAAGAAAGACGGGGTTTCGATTCAGCAAAGCACTTAAAACCCATTGATTTAAATGGGACTTAAGCACATACTTAAAGTTAAGCATGTGCTTAAGTGCTTTGCTGAACAGGGGCCAATGCTTTTACATGAGAAGAAAAGAGACAGTTGTAGGTTTAACACATGTAAGCAGACTGAAGTAATCTCTACTCACCCCTAACTGGTATGAAAGCTACAAACTGCTTTGTCTTCAGTAGGATTTTACCACTTGTTAGTTAACAAATATTAAATAATACATGGTAAGACTATTAATTTTTCCTACAGTGAACACACCCTATAGAGACCTGTAATAATCAAAGATTGAGTAAAATCTAGATGTTATAGGCCGAGATTTCAAAAAATGTGATCCCATAGTTAGGATCCTAATAAATGGCTAGATTTTCAAAAGAACTGAGCACCCAACTGTTCCCATTGATTTCAGGGGTTTATTTGATCATTTGACCACTTATTTAGGTGCTTAAACATGAAGGTTCAGGGTTTCAAGCTACACAGAGCCCTTCTTCAGTTCTCACTCCGCTTCCTTCCCCAGCCCTGAAGTAGAGCTTTCTGTAGCTCAAAAGCTTGTACCTTCCACGAACAGAAGTTAGACCAATAAAAGATATTCCCTCACCTACCTTATCTCTATTCTATTCAGGTTCTTGTACCAACTCAGCCCTCTGGTAAATGACATCAATAGAGTTGCACCTGCTCTCACCAAGATCACACTTGGTCTTTTAGGATGTATTTATCCCGAGCATAAATCCACTTGAGTAAGCAGAGTTACACCAGAGATAAATTTAGTCCATTGTGTATTAACAAATCCCAGGCAAATGCTCTTGCCACAACATATTTTCACCAAGTATGTTAGAACGCAGTGGATCTGGTATCTTGAAATTGAGGAGACTGCTAATATCAGCATAGCCAGCAGAAGGCAGGACAGCCTAGGGGGATACCATTAGACCCACTAAAGGAGCACAAGCAACAGTTGTTCTCAATTTCCCGAAGGGACAATAACAAAAGCAATAATTGTTAATAGTTCAGTCAGAGGATGTCTGGGCCTCCCATTAATCCACTGGCATTATGCAAGTTAAGGGCCACATTGTAACAGCTTTTGGCCCCTCTACAGCAGCCTGCTGGGATGGACCAGGGCTTGTTGGGGAGCATGCTGGACCCGGTGGCGGGCTGGTGTGGCTCCACTCTACTTCCAATGCAGAGCTGAGTTTTATAGGCACAGTACAGCCCTAAACTATTTTTGATTCTCCCTGTATATATATTCAATAGCATGAGCCAGGCTGTTGAATAAAATGCCCATCATAGACCTGAGATATGAAATCTGGATCCAGATCTGAACTCCCCCTATGTTTTGATTCAGGGTTCCTGTTTGGCCCAGCTCTCCTGTAAGGAGGTCTCCTGTAGAAATGTCTTGACAGCTGTATGCTGAGATTTCAGTAAACTCCCAAACACAGCTCGGGGTGGCCCATATCAGAGATATTTGAGGGAACAGTCTTGCTCAGATGGGTTATTCAGATTTAGTTCTTTCTTCAGATTTAACACTTCTTACTTCTCACATTAAAAACTCAGCCAACCTTTTCCTAGACTCACCTGGCTATAGTGGAACCTGATTCTGTCTGGATCTACTCCTGATTTACTCCAGAATAAGACCACACTCAGGCCCAATACTTACTGATACTCCATTTCCCTCTGTCTAGGATTTTTCTGACGTGGCTTAACCTTCCTATCCCAGCATAAATTATGTTCAGCCAAAACAAAGAGAACATAAATGACATTCCATCCCATTCTTGCTGGGGCTCTTACCTGTTATGAGAGTGGATACTGCAGGCACAAACCTCTTGTGTAATTTTGTCATCCGTGCTTGGGTGTATTTAGAACTTCCTCTCATGCTTGCATTTGGCCTCATTGCTGCCCATCTTTAGTGAGGAGTTAAAAATAGTTCAATGAAGTAGATTTGGCAGAAGTGGTGTTGTAATATGTTTTCGACCTTCAGCATTTTTGGCCTCTAGTGAACTCTGCAATTCAAAAACAAATTCATTTGTTTGTGTGAGCTGAATTAGGTATGACTGGCTCATGTATTGGAGCTATTCATTCATACATTCACCCTGTAATAACCATTTTAGTGGCCAATTGCAGACTGTCACTGCTGCTCTGTAATTCTCAATTTAGCTCAGTTTTATCCATAATCTGCACAATTTGCAATGCACTCTGCGCTGCAATAATTTCGCTTTGCTCACTTTTTCAGCTCTCAGTGGAAGTTACCTAAGTGCCTTTTGAGGATCTGGACCTTAATCCTTAATGCACTCAAGACAACAGGCTTAATTATTCCATACTGGTTCCTCTGTGCCCTCAGCTTAACACCCCAGTGTAGTCTGCTTTCCCTTGCTGGTTCTTGGCCCAGTGCACCAGTTGGGGAGATAGGTCATATTGGCAGCCTAATCGAAGGGGAGAGATGTTTTATTCAACAGGAAGGCAGGGAGCTAATACCAGTCCCCTCAGTCTCCCAGCAGCAAGAAACTACTTCTCCCCAGCCCTGTACTCTCCAACTCATGAGAAAAATCCTTGGAAATTAGCCAGATATTAAATGCAGAAGAATTAAAGTAAATTATGTCTGTCCAGCCAAATTTAGAGAGACAAGGTGGGTGAGGTAATATCTTTTACTGGATCTTTATTTCACTGAGAAAAGTTGGTCCAATAAAAGATATTACCTCATCCACCTTGTCTTTCTAATATCCTGGGACCAACACAGTTACAACAACACTGCATACAGCCAAATTTAGTTCATTTTAAAACACAACAGTATTTCATGTATTTTTGCCAGGAGAATCTGGTATTCGCCCAGACAGCTGACAGAAAGGAAACTGCAGGGGGAAAATGTTGAGTGCTATGAACGTGCACTACAAGCTTATTTTTTTTAAAACAGCCACCAGGAAAGCTACTGAGGGCTGGGTTCGACACCTCAGGGTAGTAGGGTAGGGAGCCTTTTATCTTTAGGCTGCTCATCTGATGGCAGCCCAAGTTGATGAAAGCCAGGAATTGTTACCGTGTGCTTGGCATTTTGGTAGTCTATGAATAGATGAGGGTTAGTCCAGTTCCACCCTTCTACACTCAGGGTATGTCTACACTACAATTAGACACCCTTGGCTGGCCCATGCCAGTTGACTCAGGCTCACGGGGCTTGGGCTAAGGGCCTGTTTAATTGTGGTGTAGACTTTCAGGCTTGGGCTGGAACCCAGGCTGTAGGACTCTGCGAGGTTGGAGGGTCCCAGAGCTTGACCTGTGGCCCAAATGTCTACACTGCAGTTAAACAGCCCCATCCCTGAGAGCCCACGTCAGCTGGCATGGGCCATCCAAGGGTGTCTAATTGCAGTGTAGATGGATCCTACGTGGCAGTTGAAGCAGAGAGCAGTGACTGAATGAGCTGTGGTCACTGAGTGCTCCTCCCTCTCCAAAGGGTGGTCCTTTGTGCCTAGAGCCAAGACACTTAAAAGAGGAGTGATGTATGGGGAAAACATGCTGCTGTTTCCAGTGCTGCCCCTCTGCTGTAGAGAACCCAGAGAATTTCAGGCACATTTTAGTTAAATACGAACAGACTGAACTTTCCAACATGGATTAATATTCACCAGAAAGGATAAGCAAAGATCAGAAAGAGAAAACAGTACAGATTCCGTATTAGAGTTGGGGTCAAGCCTCAGATAGCGAATCCAGATCTGCACATTCCCAGAGCATTCAGATCCAAGGTTCTGGTTCAGCCCATTATAGAGATGGGACCAACTGGGAAGTTTGGATCTGGATCTAGATCCAAACTTCACCCAAGTTCAGCCACGTCCGGATCTGGTGCTTTGATTTCAGGCCCGTATCTATTCAATATCTACCTGCCTGGTTTGGCTCATGTGCTTTTTTGCCACTGTTGGCTTTGGCAAAAAAGACAATATTCATTACCAATGCACAAGCAACAGAAGAGAAAGTCTTGACCTTTTAAGACCTTTCAGAGAATAAGCCATCTACCTGGAAAGAACAGCAGCTAACTACTGTTAGAAAAAGCACCGAAACTGGATTTAACCATTAGCAGGCCTGGCACTGGGATGAAGAACCTAGCAACTAGACTAAAACAGGCTCAGAAAACCTTTATGTGGGCTCTACCTGATAGACTCTCCTGATCATGGATACACACTCTCCTCAAAACAAAACTAGCCTCACTTTTGGGGAATTTACCAATGCTGAACCCTAGAAACTCTAGAAAGGCTCTTCATCGATGTAATGATGAGCTTCACCAGCAAGTGAACCTACAATGCAGCACCCCAAAGTTGCTGCTCAGTGAGGTGCAAGGTGTTTTCCTCCTTTGTAGTTTCGTTTTAAGGGGAGCATCAATTTAATCTTGACTCAGGGAAAACTCCCACTGACTTCAGTGGGAATGTTGCATGTATAAGGACCTCTAGACTGAGTCCTGTATGGCTGGGGTGGACTAAATACCTGATCTGCTGTTTTTTGGGGCCAGGCTGCCTTTTGGTTGCCGTGAAACACACTTTAAGTGGGCGCACAGGTGGTGTCAAATGTGGGGTGCTCGCTATACAGAAGTGAAGTAATAACAGCGGTAGCAACCGAGTGTTCACACTGGCTCAATCATCATTGCAATGTAACTGAAAGCCCTCTAAAGCGGCAAAACTGAAATAAAGGGTTAAGCATTTTAAGAATACAGTATAATCTGTTAGAGGAACAGAATGTCAGCAACCCAAAGCCACCAGCATGATACAACAGCTGAAATATTGGACAAAGAAGCTGTTTATAACCCACTGAGTAACCTGGTGAAGCCACATTCCTCTACCCTTTCGGACATACATGGCAGCCAGCTGCACCCAGTGAGGCCCTGGAATTACATTTGAAATAGCTGTAAAATTCAGGCGTGGATCAGAATTCAAATTGTTCCATTCAAGGGACTTTGCGTTTGGCCTATGATAGAGGCTGCGGCAAGGGATAAAGTTTGGAGGTGGATTGGCAATACTCTAAAGCACTGAGTTTTCAGTGTAGGCTCGTCTCTGATCTGAAATAATTAAAGCCCTTGTATAAATGTGAATATTTAAGGGAGCTAACTGAAAAAAAGGATGAGTTTCTTTCCTAACGGACTTATCACAGGTTTTCAGTGGAGCTCTTCCATGCCTAGCCTGTTGCGATTAGGAGATAAGGTTACGCAGGCTATTCCTGTTCTGGCAGGGATTGAATGTCAGCTTTTGGGCAGGGGCTAGGTAAGCAGTATACTTGACTGAAGGCTTGTGACATCACCGTTGCTGCAATCTGTGAAGACAGGTTTTTATTTTTCTCCTTAGGGTCGGCGTTTGGTTGAAATGTCGCACCATGATGCATCACTGTGGCATTTTGGCAGGGACTCTGTGTGTTACATTGCAGCCTGTAGTCATCAACCCAGCCTTGCCCTGGGGGGTGGGTATCTTTTTATTTTTATGTGATGATTTTTCCATGTGGCACTTGCTGTATGATATTAGTCTGCAAAGAATCCCAAAATGTGCATCCACAGGGTGAATACTGGGCAAGGTTTATTTAAGGGAGTGCTTTGCTTGCACTTACTACTTCCCCAGAGCCTCTCATCAGAGGATTCCTAAGTTCTTTGTAAGTAGCAATTAATTCTCACACACCCGGGTGAAGCAGATCAGACTCTAATGAACTGGCCATTGCTTGTGCAGACACCCGCACCGCAACCCTCTGTTGGGTGGGAGCAGAACTGCTCCCCCATGTGTCAGAGGTTTCCATTGCTTACAGCTAATGGCTGTTCTCTTTTGGCTCAAGTACCAGTGGCCTGTTTCTTTGGAGCAGGAGGATCAGAGTTCTTCCTGGCAACTGCAGGGATAGTTCCACATGGCCATGCTATTCAGCATGGTGACCACTAGGAAGTCCTGTATGGTCAGTCATTTATTACAGTATCATCATCTTCATTTTGCAGATTGGGAAACTGAGGCATGTGGGCCCAGCTCCTGAAAGCTATTTAGGCACCTAGCCCCCATTGATTTTAGTGGGAGTCAGGCATCTAAATACCTTTTGAGGATCTGGGCCAAAGATGCTTCAGTGGCTTGCTAAAGGTCACCCAGTGAGTCACTGCCAAGGGTTGAGACAAGAACCCAAAGTTTCTGTACATAGAAAAATCATAGACACCTCTACTCTGGCGTGGGAAGTCTCAACCCAACAGTGGGAGAGCTGGGATGCTTGTGGGAATGAAGAGACCCCCCTGAACATAACGGGCCACAGCCTCAGCTCAATCAGAGCGCTGCTCACCACAACAGAGGGTAGGGAATCAAAAGCCATGTTTGTGCTTCCCAATGCCTGGGCTGGCTGGGGACTGGGTCAGCCCACAGTGTAACTTAAGACTGCCTCAGAAGTGTTTTGAAGTAAGCTGGGATCAGATAATAACCACAGGGCATGGGGTGGGGTGTATTTCCTAGCTCAGACATCTCCAGCAATGACAGGCCGAGGCATGGCGGAAGGGTGGGTGCCACATAGACAGGATTCCATCGGCTCTGCAGAGAGAGAATTTCTGGGTGGAGATGACCATAAGGCGCAATATGTGAGCAGGCCTGTACCCTGTCCCGCCCCTTGTGGGGTCATTTTCAGTTATGCAAAGTGAGCACAAAGTGGTTGTCAATGGGAACCAATTGGATTTCTCCAATCTGGGGATGGGAGGGAGTTAGCATGTTGCACCGACATTGCTGAGGTATGTATGACTACACAAGGTGCAAGACCATGGAGAATCAGGTCTGAGGTATTTCAGTGATGCCCTCCAGACCAGAACAAGGATTGTGAATGCAGAGATTGATCAGGGAGGCAATGGCGATGTAAGAACTAGCCCGGGCGCCTTCCAACTACCCAAGTATAGTGTGGTTGAATGTTGCAGTGGGAGATGATTTGGAAAAATCCTGGGCCAAATCCTCAACTGGTATAAATGGATGTAGCTCCATGTCAGCTGAAGATCTGCTCCAACAACAGTATCTTCGACAGCTTGCTCTGGACTGTAGCAGAGGCTCTTCTTGACTTCAAGCCAACTTCTCTTATCAGTTAAACTGGTATAAATCTAGATTAACTATACAGACATCAGAAAAGTTATTTTGGATTTACATTAGTGTAACTGAGAGCAGAATTGGCCCAGTGTGACTCAAACTACATTTATCTCCACGGCCAACTCCCGTGTGTTACTCATAAGAACGTGAGAACAGCCAGACTGGGTCAGACCAATGGTCCATCTAGCCTAATGTCCTGTTTCTGACCGTGGCCACTGCCAGATGCTTCAGAGGGAATGAACAGAACAGGGCAATTTTGAGTTATTCATCCCCTGTCGCCCACTCCCAGCTTCTGGCAGTTGCAGGGTTAGGGACACCCGGAGCATGGGGTTGCATCCCTGCCCATCTTGGCTAATAGCCATTGATACACCCGTCTCCATAAACTTATCTAATTCCTTTTGAACCAGTTATTCTTGTGGTCTTCACAACATCTCTTGGCAACAAGTTCCACAGGTTGACTGTGCGTCCTGCTGCCTATTAATTCCATCGGGTGACCTCTTGTTCTTGTGTTATGTGAAGGGGACGGGCTAAGTAACTGTGATTGTAACATAGTAAAGTTCAACTTCCTTGTAGGGGGAACGTAGCCACGAGGTGGTGTTGTGACTAACATATCGAGCCGAGGGATTTTAAATCTGTCCAGTATTGCTAAACCCCAGAATTTTAAAATCATGAGTCAGACCCCCACCAAAATCATGAGCTTTAAAAAGAAATAATTAAATCATGCTTTTTGGTCACTCTTCTGATTTTTAACAACTCTCCTTACCAATCGTCTGTGACAATTTATGTTGCCAGTTCTTGCAGGTTTATGGTGAGTAAGGCGACTTTGCTCCCCCATGCAGGAGCACTTACTGAGAGCAGGGCACCATTGCACTAGGGACTGGCCCCGCACATAATAAGAAACGGTTCCCGCCCTTCAGGGCAGGTCTACATCGCAAATGGGAGTGAGCCTCCCAGCCTGGGTAGACAGACTTGTGGTAGCGGGGCTGGCCCTAATGCACTGAAGACAGCTGTGTGGACATTGGGGCACTGGCAGAGGCTAAGGCTAGCCACCGAGCTCAAGTCCACCCTACCCCTGGGATCCAAGCTCCAGTGGCTAGCTGAGTCTCTGCCACTGCTGTAAGGGCCACACAGCTCTTTTTAACTCAGTAGCTTAAACCCCACTACCACAAGCCTGTCTGCACAGGTGGGGACACTTGCTTCCAGCTGCAGTGTAGACACACCCTAAGAGCTTAGTGCAAAGCCTGGGGGGTGGGGGAAGTTTGTGATATGGGATCTGCAGCTGGGATTTACTAAACTACTGTCATATAGGGGCCACCAAACCTCCATTAGATGGGAATGGCTTTTGATCCCTGCTGAACTGGGCAGGGTCCAAACAGGTGATCTACGGGTGCAAGCGTTCAGTACTCATTAATAACTCAATAATAAGCTGACACTGTTGGGACTGAGGCTGCTTTCTGGAAAGAAAGGTTTATTACATCAAGTTCTGACCATTGGAGCTGACACCCCCAGGGTGCGCCATTCTCTGCCCCGACAGACAAAAATCTCACACGCTGTTCTTAGGGCTTCTCTGCACTTGAAAGTTAGCATGGATTAAGGGGGCAAGTGCGTGCTAAGTCTGCCACACTCTATTCAGAAAGGGACCGCTCCTGATCGTCAAATGCAAATAATAAAAATGCGACAGTAAAACAAACTGTTAGCACAATATCCAAACCCACTTCTAAATACAAAAGCTTCCCAGTCACTGTACAGACCTCATCTGCTTCAACTACAGCAGTGACTACTGTGTTATTCTCTGCCTGGATGGGCCCATACAGGGAGATGCAACACATGCATTGCCAGTGGGTTACATGTGAGACATCAGTAAAACACTGGGCATTGGGATTTTTGGTTTCTATTCCTGGCTCTTGGAGCAGAATGTGGTCTAGTGGTTGTAGTAGCATGAGTTATACACACACCTAATCTGTCTGACATGCTCCTTTTGAAAGACTGCAAAGTGGATGAGAGTTAGATCTGTTTTATTAAAAACATGGTTTCAACTCCCCGCTCTGCCTGAAGTGACCTTGTGCAAGTCCTCCTTTGTCTTAGCTGTGAATCTGCTGTATAAGTTCCCCTCAAAATATAAAATGTTGACTAATAATACGGGCCCAGAAATATTGACAGCGGTCAGAAGAAAAGTTAGCACTGGAAGTCATGGCTGGAGATCAGTGCATGCTCTGTAGCCCACAGGGCATTGTGATGGGAAGTGCTGCACCCTGGTTTGGTTTCCCAAAATGCACGTGAAGGCTGCAGCTTTTCACATCATCACAAGACTGCCACCAGCAGTGGCCAAAGTCCCATTAGTCAGGATAAATTAAAGAGAGATGGCAACACTGCTTATGAGGAAGTTTGAGTGTGACGTGAAAGATAAGCATAATTCTCATGTCTCCTGTGGCACCTAATCCACAGAGGAGGTGGGTCTATACAGCCCCATGCTATTGAGCCAGGCTATTTAGCCCAAGTGGTAGAGGTTGGTGCCATAGTGTATTTAGCACCCCTTGAATGTCCCTCAATGAAGGAAATCCTAGCAAGTGGCCTTTTTCGTTCGGAAGGAGGAAAAGATTTGCTTGCAACACAATGCATGTTACAGGGAAAGCTTTTTTGCTCCTTCTGTTTATGCCAGCCCAGAACCGGTGCCCTGCCCATCGCCTTTGAAGCAAGTAAGATCCTATGAAGTGCAAAAATGAAGTGGCAAAACCAGTGTGCGGAACATGGCAAGGTACAGGGCAGGAAGGCAGAGAGCAGAGCATCAGGGTCCTACAGAGCCACAGGACAGGGGCTGTGTGCACTGCTCTGTGACTGACACAAGCAAATGATATTTAAGCATTAGAGACTGAAGAGCAGGGCATTTCTTGCTATTAAATAACTAACTGGAGGAGGGGTACGCCATGGTGGATCTCTGCAGTGGCATAGGGTAATGGAGAGCCACTGAGTTCCATGTGATCCCTAGGATCAGAGTTGACAGCACAGCCTAGAAATCCACAGGTCAGTATTATCTTGTATAGAGACATCCTTTTGGCTCTGCAGGGGGATGATCCCACAGAGACCAGGATTCGTAGATTCCCAGGCCAGGAGGGGCCACTGGGATCATCTAGTCTGACCTCCTGTATAACCCAGACCAGAGAACTGCCCCCCAATAATTCCTAGAGCAGGAAAAAAATCCAACCATGATTTACAAATTGTCCATGATTGAGAATCCACCACCACCCTGGGTAAGTTGAGGATTCCCCTCAGTTCTGTCCTTCTCTGAAACAGCAGATTCATGCTCCACCCTCAAGCCTGTGGAAGAGCTTCCCCAGAGTCAGATGCGTGGGTTCAAACCTCCTTTCTAGTGACAAAATTTAGGCTGAAGCAGCAGGTTTTCATCTCCTGTCTTCCCCTCTTCCGTAAAAGGAAAAGGATGAAATTTCCCAGAGAAAGAACGGAGGAAAGCAAAAGATCCCAGAGCAGAGTGCTAGCATGGTCTGCAGTAGGTCAAAAGACACAAAATCCACAGCAGAAGGCGCTGGAGCTAGACATGAGTGGAAAACAAGTTCCCACGGAGAGGGAAGTGACGAAAGAAAGAAATAGGGCTTGGAAGCAAAGGTAGATAGAGGCCCAGAAGCAGAGATAGAGAAGGCCCTGGAAGGAGAGACCCAGACAGGCAGAGTGACAGCTGCAGTCATGGGGAGACTGCAATGCTATTGAACTCTGGAAAGTGAGAAGCAGAGGACGGAGACCCTGTGGCACTTTCCCCTGTCGCTTACACAAGAGTATCTGCAGCAATCACCTGACCTTGGTAGATTTATCCATCCTGGGCGGGGAATATAAGACTGACATCCACCTGAGCCTGACCGCATACACCTCCGCCCTCTCCTCCTTCAAGTCCATCCTTAGGTCAGTGAAGTGTCTGAACTCCAGTCCACCCCAGAAGGAAGTTCAGACCCACCCACGCACAAACACAACCTGAGGAACTAACAAGATGCAGTGGCGTCAGTCGAGGGAAGCACTGGGGAGGGTGAATGTGGCCCCCCTCGAGGTTTTTGCTCTTGATCAAAGTTTCGTAGGTCATGGAGTTAGGGCCCAACCGCCATTGCCCGACCGCTGTTAAGCTGTGGTCCTGTACTAAATCAGTATAGCTGCTGCCCGAGCAGGCCAGAGCATCACTCCTGCTGTGGTGGTCACAACGCTACTGAATTTTGGCCCAGCCACCACTCTGTCCAGACCAAATTGCCCAATGGTGTGCGGCCTGGGGAGTCTGTTCCAGTATGTCAGAGTACGGGGGCATCTTCTGAGAACTTGACTCCCGGCCACCCCGGCTCATGACTGTGTGGTAAGAGAGAGAGGAGACTGCCTAGTCAAGAAAGACTAGGGTCCCTGCGGGGGGCAGGCAGGGACTAGAACAGCGTCTGTGCTGGTGGGGGTTGGGACCAGAATTTGCTACCCTCACTCAGAAATATCTGAATTGGCACCATTGACCAGACATGTGCTGCAATCACTTGGTTTTTGCTGGCTCCCCCTCTTTGTCTCTACTTTGCACTTTTTGATTGTTGAAGTTGGGTACTTTGTTGCCCTTATTTTTCTTGGGGAGAGGAAAAATCATATTTCTGGATCCTCTAAGGTGTTGAGTGCAGCCAATACATTTCTAAGTACATTTAGCTCCTACTGCAGGGCTGTGTCTAATATTTCCAAGGAAACATTTTGGATGAGTCTAGGATGATTTGTGAACCATACAGAACTTTCTAAAGATCCTGTGAAATCCAGAAATCCAGAACATCGCTTCATACAAAATGCATCCTGGAAAAACATACCCTATCTGCGAATAGGAAGTCTGGCTTGTCAGACAGGTGTGAGTGATGCATCAGAAAATGTCTCAGCAGCACAATCATAAACCATCGAACATCCTTCTTAAACAGGCACTAGGTGCAGCACTTCCAGGCCACGTCCTACACACCAGGTCAGATTCTAGCTTGACCTGCATCCCCTGCAACTTCATTGGGCTCAGGGGAATATAAATCCGTGGAGAATTAGGCCATAAGCAGATAAAAACCAAGAACCAGTTTCTCCAAATCCTGCCCCTCTTTATGCACTTATGGGATAGAGACTCAGTTATTACTCAAACCCAGGGTAAGGCCTGATAGAAACTGAGGGCCGAATTCTTCCTTTATTCTAGATTCACACCTGTGTAATTTCATCAACTCCACTGGACTTATGGCAGAGTTACAGCAAGGTACGTGGGAGCAGAATTTGAGCCTGAGTAGAGGCCTTGGGATTTGAGTCATTACTAATAACCAGTGTCAGAAAAAAAGCAACTAAACTTTAGGCCTTTTACGGTTAGTCTGGATCTGACTCACTATTTCTTGTTCTCCAGTGATTCTGCATTTCCATGCACCCCATGCTCAGCGCTAGTTAACACCAGTACAGACATAATCATAGAACTTAAGGCCAGACGGGACAATCATATCATCCAGTCTGACCTCCTGTCTATCACAGGCCACCGACACCACCCTGCACCCACACACTAGCCCAACAACTGAAATTAGACCGAGAGCTGAGCTGAGAACTGGCAGGGCAAACAGCTCAGACCTGATAGGGATACATGGCTGGGAGATTCAATTTCCAAGGTTTCTTGCGCATGCTGCAGGAATACAGCTATTTCATACTGACTCCCTGCTGTAGCCATCAAAGCTCAGTAGATTAGTCCCTGTCACAAGTGTTTTGCCAACCAAGTGGGGGGAGGGTGGGGAAGGAACTAAAGCTTCATATACATGCGTGTGTGATCCAAAATACAAAGGAATCAATTTGACATAATAATATCTTCCCTATGATTATATCCTGCTTCTCAGAATTTGTCCCCTGCCTCTTCTGTAATCATATGAAATGAGTACAGAACCAGTCTAGTGGAGGACAGGGCCCCATCTGCCTACATAGCACTGGAGATGTGTGTGGAACAGGTGCTCAACCATGAAATAACCTTGAGAGGACAGGACACAAGGCCTTTTCTCTTTCTCTCTCTCTTTTATTGTCTCTTTCTTGAGGCATCTGTGATCTTGGATTCTCTTTCTCTTAATGAGCAACCCACCGGCGGCCCCCTTCTGAATGACCTGTTTCCTCTTTGGCTGCGTTTGACATGGGCCTCTTTCTGGGTGATGGTTGATGGGCTCCTAGGATTTACTGTTCCACTTTGGGAACCAGATTTGATTATTTGTTCTCAGCACTGTTGTGCCTATGTCCTAGTTTCTGTGCTCTGTTTTAAGGCAGCGCTCTGAGACCTTGACAGTCGGTTGCTTATGATTATAGAGATTTATTATAACAACAAAGAAAAATGACAAGCATCTAGTTCTATCCAGAATCTAGTCCTGCTCATAGATGAGTTTTGTTGTCACCCATCCTGTATACCGCATAACTCGCTGTCGCCTCGGTAAGGCCAATTCCTTCTCTGTGCATCCGTTGCCACAGCAGGTGTTTTGCTCACTGGAGAGGTTCCAGAAATCCAGGGTCAAACGTGGACTTTTGGAGCTCCCCAGCAAGACATAAATGTAAGATACTCATTCTCTCATTTTATCCTCCTTCCCTATTTCCCAGATCCCCTCACTCCTTGCTCTCCTATCTGCCTGGCTGAGAGGATGGAAAAGGCCTTAAACCAGGTTGTTTCCCAGAGGTGTGCTTGACTAACTGCTGGGCACTGTGTGTTGCTAACAGCACCGCCCAGTGCAAACAGGCAGCAGCAGACTCCACGGTCCTGCTGAGCAGAGGGTCGCCCTCCAGTCAGGACCCTTTTGGGCCCAGGAATTGCTGGGCCCCAAAGGCCCACTCTACTACCTATGTGCACATCTCTACATGCAATTCAAAGGCACACTCAAGAACTCAGACCACGTAGATAAATGAAATTACTTCTCAATCCAACCGTTTTGTGGAAACATAACATAAATCCTAAATCATTCCACAATGGCTCAAGCAAAAGGATTGACAGATTTGCCCAGATAACAGTTACAGGAGCTGGTCCATTCTCCACTAAAATCCCAAGCCTTCCCTAACAAAAATCAATAGCAAAACTCCCATTATTTTCCATAGGTGCAGGATCAGTTCTATGTTTTTCCTTGGCATGATGCAGTATGCATATGTACGCTACTTTGTGTGGATGCTACATCATGTTGTGTGGCATTTCTTCCTAGATCGTGCATTGGAACACAATGTCTTGTACAGTGGGAAAAAAAACAAGGGCATGGCACACAGCTGAAATATACCATGGCCAGGGCAAAGTGGGACATCAAAATGAGCTAATTTGGATGCAATCTAAAATAAAGCTGATACCAAAGCAGAACTGACTGTCAGGTATGGCAACCCATGTGTGATCCAACTAAAGCTGATGACAGAGGCAGAGCTGGAGAGGCAGGATCTACAGTAGCTGTGAACTGGCAGATTCTGCTGTTTGCTGACTCCACACATTAATTTGATGCATGGCCAGAGTTAATCTTGTTAAGCTTCTTTAGAGACTTTTCTAACAAATTAAAGGGCTTTTCCCCCCATCTAAGTGCAGAACATAAGATATGAAGTTTGCAAGCATTGTTCTGATCCAAATCTCTAGTACATTGTTCCAAATAGCTCCAGAAGTAACACTCGAGAGCACGCACAAGGCAAGGAAAAGGACGGGGGGGTGATGTAAAGGAAGCGCTGCTGGGATGTAGCTAGGTGAGAGACTTGGAAATGAGTCTGCACCACCGCCCGGCCTCTTCTATTTGTGGCTAAATTACTTGGATTCCATCACTGCATAATTTAGATTAATCACTCCCAATTAGTGCCTCTGCATACATCACTATTAGCAAGCCCAGGAGACAGGCAACAGGGAACTCAGTTAAAGAAACACACCCCATGTCCAACCATGACCATGTGGGAGGACAGCAAGGGGATTCTGAGAGAAGGGGAAGCCATTATTCTAAGTCTAAGGGGAGAGGGCATCCTCTGATGATCTAACGAATGGATTCAAATGGATTCTGGAAGGAAGTAAAGATCTGAACCACTCACTTCATACAGGGCCAGAACTTTATGCAAGTGGCAATCACCCCCAAAACACATGGACACGCAAGCAGCGCACATGAACCTGACAAGTGGCACAACACTCACCATCTGATCTCATCGTACCTAGATACAAATCCTGACAAATGTGCACCAAATCACACAGTTTGCACAAGCCAGTTCATGGCATACAACCAACTTGGGCCAAATGCAGATGGCACAACTTCACTGAAGTAAGTGGAGTTACAACCACTTGCCTCTGGGCAAAGTTTGTCCACCACCAGTGCACAGCTCATACACTCACACCCCAAGATACATGCTCTCGGTTACATATGCCATATGTGTCTGGTAAATATTTCACACACCCGGATCCTGAAACACACACCACCTCACGGCGCAACACACAAACCTTGGAAACCCACAACTTCCTCAAACACCTCTTACAATAGCATACATAGAGGACATGTAAGATACACAAAACTTCACGTGTCATCTTGCATGCAACACTCCACTGCATTATATGCAGAGAACAAAATCCTAAATAGATCAAAAAAACCCAGCAGCTGCATTTGCCTGATCAAGCAACTCCCAATGTATCAATAAACCTGTATAACGTGAACAAACAAAACTGCATTTCAGGCAAGTGGAATTTCTCTGGTTCTGGCTCTGATTTCTTTTTAATCTGCACCCTTGCTCAGCTCTGGTAACACCAGCACAGAAAATCAAATCCCGAGAGCAGACAAGGCAAATAATTCAGAGCAATGGGTGGGAATGAAGGATTAAGGTAATCAATTTCTGGCTCACACTGCAGGGATATAGCTATTTCTTACCCACTCTCCTGCTGGTAATAGCTCACCTTAACTGATCACTCTCGTTATAGTGTATATGGTAACACCCATTGTTCATGTTCTCTGTGTGTATATATACACACACCTTCCTACTGTATTTTCCACTGCATGCATCCGATGAAGTGGGTTTTAGCCCACGAAAGCTTATGCTGAAATAAATTTGTTAGTCTCTAACATGCCACAAGTACTCCTGTTCTTTTTGCAGATACAGACTAACACGGCTGCTACTCTGAAACCAACCACTCTTTGTTGTGGCCTTCAAATTCAGTAGATAAGCCCCTGTTACAAATAGTTTGCGAACCAAGTTGGGAATGGGAGGCATAACGTGTTTACATAATTTGAAAACACTCGGATACCACAGCGACAAACATGGTGGATAGATAGATTTAATTGTGTGTAGTCCAAAATACAACGGGATCAATTTTACCTATCGGTATTTTCTGTAGGCTAAACCTTCAGGTCCTTACTCAGGAGTTTTGGTCTTTGTGCAGATAAAAATCCCATTGACTCAGTCAGGACTAAGAAAAAAAGTATATGGGCTTCAGCGTTTGACCTCATGATTACTACTTCTTTTCCATTCCTTTACACCCCTTCTCTATTTCCCCCATTCTTTCTTTCCAGCCTGTGTCTTGGCAATGGTGGTAAACGAGTGCAGTGTCCCTCTGACCAATACCAGTACAAAATTAAACATCTCAATGGTAAATTCAGCTTCCATAGGCCCAGGGTTTGAATCCTCTTTCCTCCTCAGCTCTCTTAAAGGGCTGTCTAATTATAGACCAATGAACTAAGCATAATCAGTCTGGACTCTCAAGATCCATTTGAATTATTTGGACTTTTCTTTATTTTTTTTGATGATGAGCTTTGCAGCTGGGATAATAAAACACGGTTCCCTACGTTGGCAGATTGAGACATTCCTGCAACAACTGCCCTCCAAAAGCTCATGTCATTTAAGAAATTTTCCAGCGATTACAATTGGATACATGTCATAGTCCTGGTCATTTATATCAGCCCCTTTGCATTGCCTACACATTTGAACTACTTTGCTTTTTCATGAACTCACAGCACGCTCATTGCATAGAATTTTTCCATTTGTCAAAAAAAGGAAAAATCTCCCCCCAAACCGTACACGTATCTCTCCTCCCCCCCCGCCCCGAGTTTTAGAACTCTTGTTTATGCAGTAACCATCTGGAAAACAAAATCCATTTGTATTGCTTAAAGTTGTTTACAGCACAATATACAGTTAAACAACACACTGAAAGAGACATTCATAACAACTTAGTAATCTTTTTAAAGGATCGAGCTAATTTTCCATATAACATTACATTTTATTGCATAAACATTATGCCCATAAAAAATAACAAAAACCCAACAACTTTCCATCTGGAGACTCTAAGGACAATCTTGCATTCTCCAGAGTGGGAGGAGATGGACAAGGGTAACCAAAGAGTCTTTTCACCTCTAATTACTGTAGGAAAAAATATAAATGCTGCTTAATGTTTCTTGTCTGATCAGTTTCACAGCTGATATTCAAGTGCGCACGCGCTCATATACACACACACACACACAGCATCAACATTTCCCTATTTTAAACAGTTCATGTAATTTTGCCCCTTACCTTCTGTGATCCAGTTTCCTGATCAGAAATAGTACAGCATTGTGCTTTCTTCAGTTAAGCCAAAACCTTACCCCACTGTATAGAACAGTTAGCTTACTACTAACACTTCCCATTATTTATATGCTCCAGGATACCCTTTTTAACATGACTCTTTAATCGGAATAAGAATTGAAAACAAAACAAAAAAAAGTAGAGGAGACCAAGCTCTGAGCCCTCACAGACCTGCCTAGTCAGGTGAAATGAAGTGAGCAAGAAATTCAAAGTTACTAAAATGTACTTAAATAGATATCAGGCAAGGGGAAACCAAATGGAGTTCATGCTGGGGAAGAAGCAAACATACGTATTAGAATAACCATGCGGTGTCAAGTAACAGACATACTCACTCATCAGCTATTTTTACATTGCCAGTGGTAATGCTTCAGAGATACTTGGCAGAAAATGTAATGTGATTGGCCGGCCGCTGCCAATGATTCAAACCTTAAAGCATTGCGTTTTTAGGTCTCTAGGTGGTGGGTGAAAATGTTCATTACAGTGATCATTAAAGACAATATCTAAAACATGAGCTCATGAGTAACACATGATTGTTCCAATATGCCAGTTCCGAAATAGCTCATTAGTCATTTCATCATCAGGCCTGGCCAAATGTATCCTGCATTCTTAGTGTAAAGACCCTGCTTTGCTGTCATTGTCATGAGCAGCCATCGTGAGAGGGGCGCTGTCAGGTTGTTCATGAAGAGAATTGCAATAGGGTATTAAATAATAGGGGGAATACGCCAGGAAGTCAGCAAGCTAAGTTTTGGTCTCAGAAATATAAACAACGGGATGTATTCTGAGCAGCGCTGAGTCTGCCCAGCTCCCCACTGAAGTCACTGGGAGCGGTGGCTGCTCAGCAGCAATCTGGACTTGGCACACTTACTGTAGCAAAAATAAGAGGCAGAACCTTCTTGATTACACGCCTGCTCCCACTGAGGTCAACGGCAAAGCTCTCACTGACTTTGCTGGGAGTGGGACTGGGCCCTGGGCTTGTTTGCATTATAAAAAGGTTTTAGCTACAGATGAAATTAACAAGTCACGGCAAGGTGAATAATAATCATAGTAATATAGCACCCTCTGTCTGAGGAACTCAAAACACTCTGCAGGCATTAATGAACTAATCCTTACCATGCAGTAGGTCAGAATCATTACTCCCTTTTAACCCATGGAGAAACTGAGGCATGGATTAGCCAAGACTCATGTTTTCAAAGGTGGCCTTTACTTATGGATACCCAACTTTAGTCAACGAAATGATTCACCCAGAGTCTCTAGTAGTGCCAGGTCTGTGCTTTAACCACTAGACCAGGGGTAGGCAACCTATGGCACGTGTGCCGAAGGCGGCACGTGAGCTGATTTTCAGTGGCACTCACACTGCCCGGGTCCTGGCCACCGGTCCAGGGGGCTCTGCATTTTAATTTAATTTTAAATGAAGCTTCTTAAACATTTTAAAAACCTTATTTATTTTACATGCAACAATAGTTTAGTTATATATTATAGACTTCTAGAAAGAGACCTTCTAAAAATGTTAAAATGTATGACTGGCACGCGAAACCTTAAATTAGAGTGAATAAATGAAGACTCGGCACACAACAGCTGAAAGGTTGCCGACCCCTGAACTAGACCATGTCTCCTATGTAGATTACGGGCCAATTCCAGGTCCTATTTAACTCCATGGCATTTCCCCCTTGTGATGCCAACATGTGGCCTGATATTGCTCATATTTCCAAGTGCTAGTTGCACCCCAGCCCCTGATCACATACACCATGAGAACTGGAGTATGGAAACACCCTCACCTCGTGAGAATTCATGCTTGTTGCAGAATGAGGGTGAAAAGGAGATCTTCCCCTCAGATCTGGGGTGAAATTGAAAGGCAGCCAGGTGACCTTTAGGCACCCACAGACACTGATGAAGGGGAAACTGTCTCTTTCACGCACAGCTCTGAAAAGCTCTGCAATGTCTCTGCTAGAGATAGAAGAGTCACACTGTCTGTGCAGAGAGTCAGGTACAGCCTAGTCTCTGCCAACTGCTGGTGACCCCTCTGTATAGGTGACTGAATCACAGCTGAAAAGGTCCCTGTGGAAATTAACCATGGCCTTCGAGTGCTGGAAGGAGCAGCTGATTGTTTTATGCAAAGGGGATGGCATGTTGTTCAAGTGCAGTGCACTATTGGGAAGAAAAGCAGGAAAAACCCAGGATGGCCTGTTATCTGAAAAAGGCACTGTCAAATTACTGTGGACTAATAAAAATATTATATGCAGGGGTGGCAACTTTGTAGAAATTTTGGTGGTGCCCAGAACATGTACCGCCCCCGCCCCGCAAACTCCACCCTACCTGCCTAAGGCTCTGGGAGGGAGTTTGGGGGGGGGGGGGGGGGGGGGGGGGGGTTTGGATGCTGGGGGCAGGCTGG